>NC_134581.1:90950833-91276666 GCF_037038515.1 Microtus pennsylvanicus | reverse complement strand
GTCTGTCTCCTGTATCCACATCAGTCCTGAAGTTACAGATGCTCCCAACCATGTCAAGCTTTTTCCCTCAAATTTTCCTGGACTCTCAAAATCAGGTTCTCACAAGCATTGAGTAAGCTCCCCCAGGCCCTGTATAGTAAGGGCTCTTAACATGAGGTTTGTGGTGAGTCTGAAGTAGCCCATAAATCAACAGACATTAGACAAAGCATTGTGAGCATTGTGTGGTTTTTTTGTTTGTTTGTTTGTTTGTTGTTGTTGTTGTTGTTTTTGCCTTGCTTTGCTGTCTCTTTGGATTCTAAAGAGCAAAGTCAAGTTGAACAAAAGGTGTGGGTGTGGGAGGCACCAACCCATCCTTATGCCCTGCTGCCAAAAAGGGCCAGTCAAATGTGAGCAGGTACTTCTCACCAGCCTCCACAGAGCCGATGCCCACAATGGTGTAGATGTGGTTTCAGGTGGGGATATTTATGATCTAGGGAAATGGGTGTCAAGTGTGGAAGAACACAGGAAGGACCCCAGGGATTTCAGATGTCAGAAGTAACTTTTGTCTACTTGTTTTGCTTCCATTTCAAACTGAGCCACCAATATGCAAGCACCAAATGTAACCTGTGCACGCATTCCTGGGCCATGGGACACAACAGTTGTCTCAGTATTGAGATGTCATCCTTGAAACCTTTCCTGGAGGTCCATCCTTTCATTCCTATTTCCTTTTGTTCCAAATATGAGGAATGAGAATAAAAGTCGTCATAACTTTTGAAGAAGTAAGCCATTAAGTCTCTGCAACCGCCACCCCCACCCTGGCCCTATCAGCAGCATTAGCATCACAAATGCTCCTTATCTCAGAGTCTTACCTCCCAGGCCTAAGGAACCCTGCAGTTTGTTTTCTCTTGTCTTTCCTTGCATCTTGTAGAGGGCAGTTTTGGACTAACACCATTCCTTGTTTCAGGAAGATCCCCTCTCTGTTGTTAAGCAATGCTCCTTCCTGAATACTGTAGGATCTAGCTCCTAACTTCTCCTTAAGGAACCGCTTCAAGCGTCTGCAGAATAGCCACTATGATTATGTGTTTTCTCTTCTCGGAGCCATCCTAAAGGCAAAGACAGCGCATTGGTTGTAGCGTTTTCCCTGATTCACATCCTCCATCTGCATGGTTTTTAAATGCGGCTTTTCAGAATCCAGTCTTGCAGAAATCTTATAAAAACCCAAAGTCATTTAATAATATTGCATTTTAAAGCTAGATAGAGAAATATCCTATAACAGTAACAGCATTTCATATAGAAGATAAGAAAAAGGAACCCAATAAACTCGTGATGGATCTGGACTAGAGCCTAGTTCTACATATTAGCAACTCAATTTAGAATTCAAAATGCAGCACCGATACTCAGAAATCCCAATTCAAAAAGTCCCTGGAACACTGTAAGTACTATGGGCACTCTAGGAAACTTTAATCAGATATATGATAGATGCATAGATAGAGGGATATTCATTAAAAAAATCAACAACCTCCAAATTATAGAGATGAACTCATGTACTTTCACCATATGCCAGAAGAAATTATTCAAGTAATTTTGCAAGCTTGCACGGGAATAAAGTCAGCATTCAAAAACTAAAGCCAAACCAGGTCACCTTCATAAAGGCTGACGGATCAGAATGCCTCAGACTTAAACTGGAAGAACTGATCTCAGCTTGGGCTCAGGGAATAAGGAAGTCTTTTCTACCAAGGTTCTAATCACAGGCTATGGGCATGATGGAGACTCATGACGCTGCACTGGACAAATGCAGCGATTCAGAGAGTTCTTCTTCACAAATCATAAGATATTAATTTGCATTTATTTCCTTACAGGAGGATGAAGTCAAGTGCTCGTGGAAATAATGTTTGAATTAAGAATAGAGAGAAGGAAGATCTAATGCCTCAAGTGGTTTGATTGTGTAGCCAAGAAATAACAAAGGAAATACTAACCACACAATTACCAATGAACAAGGTCTGAGTTAAATTAACTCTGGCATTTGGCTTAGAATTTTAAAAACTGTATGTTGAAAAGAAACAGTCTTATTCCCCTCATCAGACACTACTAATGTCAATTGCTTTAAGATGAGTGCCTGCTGAAGGTAAATGACTGGCGTGCACAGATGCATTTGGCCAATAGTACTTGCTACCTGGCATTGTGGTTCTGCCTGAGCAAAGATGGCTAGTTTTCCACAACCCTCCCTTTGCATATGGTTTTCTGTTTTAATGACAAGCAGCCCATAGAAAATCATCCATGTTTTGCTGAACTCACACTCTATATGTTTTAATCAAACATATCTACACCGTAGGTTCTTGTGATTGATAGGTCTGCAGTCTTCTCATCTAAACTCAAGGTCCAGAAAATAGAAGATAAAGATGAGAGAGGCCAGTGAAATGCGCCCAACACTCAATCAGATTGCTATGTTAATTCATCCGCTCAGCTAGCTCCAGCTTGAAGTAGGTGGCATTCGTCATCACCAGCCACAGCACACAATGTGACCACTTGTGTGTCAACTAACCGTGAACATAGCTCCCAGTTAGTTCTGTCTACTGGTCAGAGGACGGACCTTGAATGAGCAGTCACTATGTTTCAAGAAAGACATTCAGTCCCACTGTGTAGAGTATGTATGTGTGGGGGAGACTCATTTATGGGGGAAAGATATGGCAAAGCTGTGTGTCTAGATGACAACAGGTGTTCTGTTGAATGGTGAACAGATTCGATAGAAATGTTTAGTGAAAATGTTTAGGGCTTGTTCCTCTACAGCTATCCTCTTTGCATTCATAGAGGCTGCCATGGCATAGCTGTTTGCCAGATTCTGATGACAGTCCTCCTATGGGGCATCCTAATGTTGAGGTGGATGGAGTGGTCCTTAAGGAGGATGGTGACTCATCTCTGAGTTATAAGAGTGGTCAAGTATTACTGAATTTATGTTCTATTTGGTATGAAGAAAAAAGTCACCCCAGGCTCTGTTCTGGATGACTGTTACCACAGATTCTAATAAACACTCCAAGCACATTCTTTTTTTCCAATAAAGGAAGGCCCAAGGGTTTCCCCTATGAGCTTGTATTAGCTCCTGCCTCCCCTTGTGATGAATCCTAAATTGACTTGAATGCTGAGGAAAGAGAATGACATTCACTTTGAGTTTCCCAAGGAATTTGGGGCTCATGGATCTGCCACGCAGAGAAGCAAGTTTCACTTCTAAAATACAGTAGGGACATCTCCTGATTGGATAACCCATCAGCCATGGGGAAATGGTCCCCCAAGAGCACGCTCTTCCATAACCTGATCACTGAAGATCTGCAGGCAAAAGGAACATGGATTGACAATAATAAGACCAAGTCTTACTCATCAATGTTACCTTATAGTTGGCTCTGGTTGGCATTAACTCAGGGCACAATAGTCATAGGTTGATCTGAGGCATGATTAGTGACAAGGATATTAGTAATGCCAGCTAGTATTATGGTAGCAATTCATAGGCATCTAGCAGTTGTATATTTAAAAGAGAAACCTCCTATTCCAACAGAGTTGGGAGTCATGTTCTCTTGT
The DNA here is from genome assembly GCF_037038515.1 of Microtus pennsylvanicus. Taxonomy (NCBI): domain Eukaryota; kingdom Metazoa; phylum Chordata; class Mammalia; order Rodentia; family Cricetidae; genus Microtus; species Microtus pennsylvanicus. The sequence continues at coordinate 91,273,117 of NC_134581.1, read as the reverse complement.
CTCGGTCCAAGAAGTTTGGGTAGTGTATCTTGGCAGCTGTTCTGAAATAAACTCTTCAGGAGGGTTTCTGGCTTCCACTGTAGAATCAAGAAAGTCACCCGTACTTTCTCTACGTGATTCTGGTGAACTGTGGTCTGTAAGCTAAACCCACCAGTGTGGGCAGAGGCATGGGAGGAATAGAAGAATCTCACTTAACATTTTCATTTTTCTCCCCCCCTATAATTCAGAAAGTATTGACTTTCTTTTTTGAAGCAGTTTTAGGCTTAGGGAAAATTGAGCACACAATGTAACAGAAAGCAATGGGTTTGTGTTTCTGGGCCAACCTCTAAAATTCTTTCCTATATGAGTTAATAGCTCCAGACTCTGGGGATCAAATCCCTATACTTTTTCTGTTCCAGAAGGGCACAATCTGGAAATAAGCCCTGCTCTACTTACCTGCTCCAGCTGATAAATCTTTCTCTGCTTTTAATTGTTGTCTTGCCTTTCCACTTATATTTCACATCCTAAGAAAATATAAGGCCCCCTCTTTTCAGTGGTTCTGGGACACAGGGTAGGGGCAATACTAATGCAATCGAGTCTATGAGACTTAGCCAGACTGTTGCCCACACTATTGAGCTGTCTGGTCCCAAAGTTACCAATAAGGGATGTAGTTGAGGTGTGAGGGCAAAAGGGGACAGAGAGAGGTGAAGTCAATGATTCCACGTCAGTGTTATTAGTGGCACCTGGAAATGCCAGCACTCTTTGCAGGCAAAGCTGACACCTGAGGTCACAAGGGCAGTGATTCCTGACTTTTCAGGCCGATGCTTCATTCCTGACTCACAATCTTCTATGGGTTTCATTTCCAGAATTGGCCTTAGAATTATTCAAATCCTGTTACATTAAAATATTGTTTCCTATTAATTTATGGGTATAAGTGAGGTTTGGGGTGGTGATGGCAGACATGGAAGGCAGTCAGTTCTCAGAATGTTGATTCATGAGATTTGGGGCTATTTAATACACACCATGATGAAATCAATGGAACTAGCAGCCGTGACTGGCCTTGACCATCTGACCCATAAGGAAACTGAAGAGCAGCAGGATCATGGTAGCTTTCTACAAGACTCTCTGTAGGTATTGAAGACAAGGTCCCCACAAAATTTTGGTTCTCCTTGCATCCACAGGGAGGATGCAGGAAGTCTCAAACCTCACTGTCTATTAACAGAGCACTAGCGAAGGCAAGCTCCTTCCCCTCCCAGGCACAGTACAACACCCCCACCTCCATTCTTCGGCCAGCCAGGCAAATTCACTCCCCGCCCCCAATTACAGAATGAGGTATCAGACCAAGTGAAGAGGGACATGGAACACTTTTTAATGTCAAGTCAGAGACAACCCATCCCTCCCCTAACCCCCAATCCCACTTTCCCTCATCACATCAGGACCCCTCCCCGAGGCCTCTCTGGTCCTCAGACTTCGGGGAAGGAAAAAAAAATGGTTACCTAAAAACTGCATTTTTCTTCTCTTTCATACACACTCGCACGAAGGTGGAAAGTTAAATAAAATAAACCAAGAGGATTAAGTTCTCCAGTAGTCACAAAGGCATCAGGGATTCCCGCAATGGGCTAAAGCAAGGTATTACTGACTGTTGGTTTAGATGGTCCAGTTGCTTGCTGTCCGTTAATGCCCCGAGGTGTGATGGAGAAGCCAAGCTGGAGGCCTCTGCCTCAGAGAGCCACACCTGGAAAGATGCTGCGCCTGATATTAGTTATGGTTTCTGGTGTCCTTTCCGCTTCTGAGAAATGTCTCTGACGTGTAAATAACCCAAGAAAAAAAAGGAAGGAGCTGATTACACAATTACCAGTAAACTCTATCATCTTTTAGAAGATCAACACACAGCTAACGCCATATACAGCATGCAGTAATGTCTGAGAAAGGACCCTGCTGAGAAACAAAATGGCTAGAACTCTAACAAAAAAAAATATATGTATATATGTGTATATATATATATATACTGTATAATATATGTCATCAAAAGAAGCATAGCCAACAAACCAAGATAGAGTGCAGATCAACCTTCCATTTCTAAGCAGTGTGTAGATAGCATAGTACTGTCTGCATGGAATGCCAGAGTGAGGAGTCTGTAGCGCTGGTGGAGGTGTTTGTTAAATCACATGTGTTTCTGGTGGATTTGCCAAAGCCTCACCAGGTGGTTAGAACCTGGTGTGTGGCCCACCAGTTGTAAACCTAGGTAAAAAAGTACACTATTTGCTTTGCTTACTAAACACGCTTCTCTTCACCCCTCTCCTGTATGTTTTTAGTTTTGTCTCTTGCTTATGCACTAAGTTCTAGACTCATATCAGAAAATATAATTAATAAAATTAATAATGAATCAGAATCCCTTATTATCCATGATGTCCATGTGGTAAAATGAAAAAACAAAAGCTTAACGATATATTTATTTTGTGACTGTCGTGCTTGTGGGATCATGGTGCTGTCAGGCTGTCTTGTTTCCTTTTCTTTCTTTCTTTTTTTCTTGTTTTGTTGCTGTTGTCTTTTGTTTTTTTTTCTTCTTCTGATTTCACACTTCATGACACATGCCACCATGGCGCAGCCCACCAAAGGGCCCTCCGCGGCACATCTAGGCCCCTGCTTCTCACTCTGTGCTTGTCTCTACGGACCGATGGAATTTGGGATGGCCGACTCCAGAATGTTCCATGGTGGGGCACTTTAGTGGGCAGAGTGGCTGAGCCCTTGCCCACCCTGGCAACAAGAGAGGTCACACAGTGCAGCTTGTGGGTGGGTCCAAGCCAGGTGTGCCTTCTTCCCATTTGGGAAAAGAAAGAAAACTCAGTGGTACCTAAATATCTGCAAGGCAATTTTCAAATTTCCTTTTTTAAAACTTTTTTTTTGTTTGCTTTCCCACGGTATTCTTTGTTCCCCTCCCTTGAATTTCTGTCCCATTAGCCGTGATTCTCTGAATTTCGTTTGATGCTGACTCATTGTCGTGTCTCGGTGCTGTCGTTGCATTGAGATGGAGTGGCAGCAGCTCTCCCCGGCAGGGAAGGGACACTCACATCAAAATTTGAGGAGCAGGTGTAAGAGGAGAAGAGGGAGGAGCCAAATGCAGCCTTCCCTCCTCGACGAAGCATTGCTCACTTCACTGACAGCACCGGGGCCTGTGGAGAGAACATATATGCCATGAGCTACTTGCTGCAAGATGGGAAATGTCCTCACCAGTCCCTTGGTCAGGTGTCACTTCTACCGAGCTTCCCTCTAGGATGAACATCTGGTGTTCTAACAATAGAAACGCTCCCAGACTCTCAAATCTGACACCTAGTGTGCAAAGCAGTAGGTAGCCTTCCCTGGCAAACAGAGAAGGCTCTGTCGAATCATCATTTGCCTATGGCATAACATGCTTCACTAACATCAAATCCTTGATCTCCTGGCTACTCACCCCATAACCCATCCTCTCCTGCGATCCGACTGCCTCAAACATTTACAGAACCTTCAGGCTATACAGCTTGTTCAGGAAAGGACCTATTGGGTCCGACAGTCTGTCTGCTGGCTGCTGTTCCCCTACAACAATGTGAATCTCTCAGTCTCGGGGTGGTACTGGGAAACCCCCTGAAGGCCTTGGCCACTCTCTAGCCCGTGTGAGCTGGTTTGGGCCTGTCAGACATTTGAGTGAAAGTCTGGTGTTACCTCAACCAGGTGGGAAAGAGGCCAAGGACTCCAGGAACAAGACCATGTGCTGTGTGGACCAGGATGCAACTGGGGATGACAGTGGCATGTAGCACCCGCTTCAGGGGATGGCTACTGGGAGGGAAGTTTCCCTATAAGGCACTAATTCACCTGGTTTACCAAGAGACACTCTGCCAAACATGAGAGGCAAGAGAACTAACTCCAAAGTGGTAAAACTCCTCAGTGGCTTCCCTGTTGTTACAGGCAAACTTCTGGGCTACTTTGGCTCTTGGGTCCAAGTACTGCTGTGAAAAAGGAAGTGATGATTCTGAAATAGTACATATGGTCAGAAAGCAGATGCCTTAGACACTTAATGAACAGAGACATGGCCTCTTCTAGGACCTGCTCTGATCTGCTCTGGAACCCTGAAAGGCTATTTAGAACTAGTGACAATACTCAGTCCCTGTCCTCACCCGAACACTGCCAGCACCTGATCTCCTGATGCGGGAGCTCAGCACTGTGGTTACTTCTTCTGATGAAATCAGACCAGATTCAACCAGACTTCCCGATTGCACGTGGTATCAGTCTGTCAAATCCCAGAATTTCTGACCTAACTACTGCCCACATGATTATATTTCTTGGTCCTTTGAGGTCAGCAGCTGTTAATATCACATCAGCAGGGTCACAGCAGTCACACACTGGGAGCTTTTTGGCCATTTTAAATTGTCATGCTGAAAAGTCCAGGGAACCCTGTTCTGCTCTGTGTCTGATGGGAGGTGATCCAGGCGACACAAACTGGAAAGCATTCTTGCGGATACAGGTGATGAAGTATAATCATAAAAAACGGATGACTTACCTTTCAATTGCTTGTCACCTAGGACTAGCCACCAAGTGCTCCCACAGTCTAGAATCTAGTTGCTAGTTTTCCATCCAAAGTGGCACAAAACACTCCCTCTCTATAGCCACTCCCTGTCTTCATGTGTTTCCTTATTCTCACGGGAGATATGTCACTCCTTGACTTCCCAAGGAAAGAGGTTACATTCCTGTACTTTGAGGGTGTCTTTCCTCTCTGGACTGCTCTGTTCTTTCCACTTCGGCCCTTGTGAGACCTTATTTACATGCCATAAAAGCCAGGTTCCCTTCCCCTCCCCTGGTAAAGTGAGTGGTCCATTCCATATTTCTACATGTGCCTTGCTCAGTATAATTTAAAAAATGTCCTGAGTACTTAGTCGATTAGGAATCTATCAGGGTACAGACTATAGCACATGGCTCTCTCTGTCTCTGTCTGTCTGTCTGTCTGTCTGTCTGTCTCTCCTATCTCTTTTGTTCTCTGAATACTCAGGTATTCAGCTTTATCACCCATTCCTTAATCAACCTCAGTATTTCTCATCCTCTCTGCCCAATTACCTGCCATCTGCCATGACCAGGAAGCTAGCTGGGGACAAAAGAGATTGAGAAAAAAGCCAGTTCACTGAGAACACTTGGATGTTCTTTTTCTCCTACATTCCCTCCTTTCGTGCTTAACTGAAGGGCAGAAGCCACAAGCTATTCAGAATACAACAGAAGCCCATGTAAGAAAAGTCCATGTAAGGCTGAACACCTTCTGTCCAGCCTGGAGCCTCTGTATCGTGGCCTGGTAGCTCTGCCGGGGGCTCTCTCGGAGGCTCTTGTTCAGTTACATTGGTACCCCCCCCCAACTCCAGAGCTCCACTGTGTTCTGTTCTACATTGGGAAACTGTACAGGATATAGTACCAGGACAGCTCTTAAGCCAGCAAGCTGTAGAGAACAGAACAGTGCCTGAGAACATATCACTTTGCTTGGAGGAAGGGTTGGTTGTCTGGTAAAAGTCACAGGGACTTCCCGCTGTTCTTATTCAGGCCTGAGTTACCTTGCCCAGACAGCTGACTGCCTCTACCCTATGCACACACTTTCTCCTTTCCACCCTGTCTGTGTCTTCAGACCTAGTATGAAAGAGCAGGAGACAGACAGCCCAAGGGAAGAGGCCTTTCCATGCCTGCTGGAGGAGACACCTGCTGTGACTCACCTCCCAAGTCACAGAGTTCACCATCTACCACTGCCACCAGCTGCTGGGACCTCTCGCATTTATCCCCTACATTTATTTTAGAGTGACGTTCCCACACCTCCAAATTGCTCCAGCTGAGTGCTTCAGCCTTAACATAAACATCTGGTTCCTTGGTAGAATGTACGCCATCACAGCCCCCTTAGGCTGTCTTCCTGTCACGTTTTCTTAAATATTCTTAGTCCAGTGCATGGGGGCACATGTTCACACATAGATAGCGAAACACACAGAGAAACACACACACACACACACACACACACACACACACACACTGGTTGACACTCCCCCTACATATTCTTTTTCTTTCACAAGCTCACAATCTCTATCCCTTTGTCTGAAACATTCTTCATTTACTCCACTCCTTTCCATTATTCCACCTTCTGCTCTGGGCTCCGCTGGCTTCCTCCAGGCAGTATTCTTTGATTCTGTCAGTAACTTATCCATCCTACTATTAATTACACCCCCAGAATCCTAATATTCTAAATTCTCCTTATTTGTCGGACATGTAATTCCTTCTAAGTGTCACCACCGAGTAAAACTGCTTCTTCCCCTCCTCCTCCCTTCATGTTTGTTGGTTTGAGGCAGGATCTCCCTACCTATCTCTGGCTGAATTGGAAATCTTAATCCTTCTGACTCAGGATTCCACGTTCTGGAGTCATAGCTACACGCCATCACATCTGGTGTGCTACGACTTCCTAAAGGCAGGGTGTGTGTCTCATTGACCAAAGCAGGTATTCGGTGTTTGCTGACTAAAGGAGACAACTTTGACTTACGCTGACATGTCTACGCTTGCCTCGTGCTTCTGTTTTCCTTTTTGATAAAATTATACCTGTTTTTAAAAAATCAGACCATAGAAGAAACAAGCACACACACACACACACACACAAAGAAAAACCCCCACTATCTCTTGTGTGTCTTCTGCTTTGTTTCAATTTCTGTTACAGAGCGCCGACCTCCATTTGTCTAACTCTGTCCAACAAAGTCATCAAAGGTCCCAGGACTGAGCAACTCCACCAAGAAGCCAAGTCTCATGGACCAGCAATTCAAGAGTGCTGGGGATCTATTACCATATCTAAGGTCTGGCCTGAGGATTGCTATTTCTTTTGGAATTTGTTGAAACTTTACTTTAGAGAGTTCAAGAGCCTTCTCTGGTCCCTTGACTTCAGTTTTCAAATGTAATTTGCTTCCCACCAGCTCAGGTCATGTATCTTCAGGGAAGGGCAAGGTTGATAGCTAACCCATCTGTGTACTGCTGAAGGCTGGCCTGCCCCACCCTGAGAAAATACTGAGCAAACACCAGAGGAGAGAATGCCATGGGGTGAAGCTCTTTGGTCCAGGCAGGCATAGGTCACAGCCTGCTAAGAGCAAGGCGCATTCCCAGTGGATGCTAGGGAAGTGACAGCTCATGCCATCTGTCTGGCGACACGGTCACTCAGATGAGGCATCTGTTCTGCATCCAGCCACGCCTCCACTGCACATTGGATGCCTTTATTGCCACTATCTCACTAAAGAGCAGCGGAGGCCTAAAGAGACTAATTACTGGGACAGTTAGGGTCTCGCGGAACAGCGATGAGTGTCAATTATCCATCGGAAACATCTGGCTGCCATGAAAGCCTCAAATAAGACACATTTTTATTCCTGTCCCAGTGACTCACCCAAGAACCTCCCCTTTCCTCCCAAGTTTCCCTCCCTCTCCCCATGTTCCTTCTAGCTCTGAGTTAGAGAAGGAGAGAAAAGGATAAGCAAAGACAGCATGCAAGGCAATGGCCCGAGAAGACAGATGCATTAGAGAGAGCTTCATGGGGGACAAAAGGCAAGCCCAGTGCCAGGGTCCCAGAATCCAGCTCTTTCGAATACGGGCAGGTGCTCATTAGTGCCACCACAAAGGCCAGTTAAACTCGTGCAAGTGCAGCAACTCACGCAGGATGTGACATCAGAGGAGATAGAGTTAATCTAGGCTGATGGCAAATCGCTCAAGAGTCAGAAGGAGTTTCCTCTAGAATGCTGAAGGGTGAGCTAAAAGAAGGAGGCGTCCAGGAGGAGGTGAAGAAAACTACATACCCCATTCCCACTAAGGCATCAGCGCCTGAGAAGTAAATATACAAACCTTTCCAAGGGGTCAGGGCTGTAGTTTTCACTTCTAAAAAAAAAATTAAAAATAAGCCACTGTTAAGGCAGAAAGCATCTTCAGGTGCTTACTTTGCCCTCAGATGGTCTGGGAAATATGTCAGACTTACTGGCCTAAGAGATTTCCCCAGGCCCTCATACCTGCCTCGGGTTATACTGACCGCTGTCCATCACTCACAGCCAGGCCTTCAGCCTTTTTTGTTTGCTTGTTTTGTTTTTAGCTGGAAGTGAACTGGAGGCAAGGAAGAGTATGGATGGCAATTACTGTGGACTGAAGCAAAGCCCGAATACACACTTGATCTTAGGAGACACCTACTCCTTTGGAGTCTGAGCTGCTGAGTCAAAACTTCTTCAGAGAGATGTCTGTACTATCATCAGACTATCCCCAATTCACTGGATTCTGTGGTCTTAAGAATAAAGTTGGCTGATACAGTAGGATTTAAACTATAGCAATTTATGTGTGGGTACCCTTGCTAATCAGAAGACGAGGAAGCCTGACTTGCTTTTACTTATGTCTTGTCCTTTAGAAACTCTGACGAACCAGCTCTTAGACGGGGGGGGGGGGGGGGGGCTGCCCTTTAATATCTGACTTCAAGCTGGCCTAATGAAACACCCTCTCTCTGGGGCCACCAGAGACAGTGGCATCTGTACTTGCACTGCAACTGTGGGACTTCCTATACATCCACGAAGAGAGAGACTTCTCTGTTGACTGGATTGTGCAAGAGCCCCATTTTCCTGACTGTATGCTCTCAGAAGAATATGCAGGGCTTTCGCAGCTTCTCTGTGGACAGCCAAGAGCTTTGATGACTTGGTTTGTGTAATGTACCTCTCTAATCAAGGGCCTGTGCAGTTGCTCATCTGGATCCAGGGAGCAGATGGACAATCATCGAAGCCTTGGGCACTGAAGTGTTACTGTGGGAGCCTGTTCTTTGTCCAGAGGTCCTCACATTTGGAGAGAGAACAGTCTTCAATACAGTGCATCCTAATCGAAACCTCGGTGTTTGTAGCATGATGAATGCATATTGCGCTGCAGGCTCTTGAGCTGTTCTTTAATGGCTCCAGGCCTAGGAAACCTCCTGATTTAAGTGTCTATTACCAACCTTAAGAAGCCCTTCTAAACACATAAAAATGTGAGAGATGACCCAATGTTTAGTATTTGAAAAAATGCCCTAGGTAAAGTTAAGATGGGAAAGGGAAATCAGATGTGGTAGCTCCATATGACTGATGCATAGCCCTTTGGAGTACTTGATGGGTTCTTGGAATGGTCCAGAAGCTGAGGAGGGGCTGCTTTATGAGTCTCTGTGCCAAGAAGGAAGGGATTGGAAGGAAAGAAAGCCTGGGGAGATATTGGGGGATAAAATAAAACCATGCAGACTTTGCCTCCAGACCACAAGCAGTGAAAACGTAAGGTGTCCTGTAAGTTGTTACTCACAGAGTATTGTGATTACTTGCTCAAATAGGGCTACAGGAGGACATAAGTAGTTCCTATGTAGATCTGAGACTATAAGAAAGGCACACATTCCTGATTTAGAAACCACACAGAAAATCAAAAAACTACTTATACATATTTTCCCAATCAGCTCCCCCAGATCTGGATTCCTGGTGCAAACATTTGAGAAAAAAATCCAATTCTTTAGCATCCCCAGGGTAAAGGGCAATTTGACACTTGTTCTGACCTTATCTAGAACTCATTCTTTTGGGACTTTTCTAGGTCCCAGTGTTTCAACCAACTTGCTTAGTGTGCAGGGGGAAATGCAGGCCTGCTGTTCCTTCTGTGAACTATAGTCTACTTTTATTCTAGCATAAAGAAGAGCTACTGGAGGTTTGACACCATCCTCTCTGCATGGTGACTTTGTGTCATTGTGTGAACTTTGTGAGAATCTCTGAAGCGAGTGGTAGCCCCAAGCTGTAGACTTTGAGTAACATTTCAACTATCAAGAAAAGAAACAAACAAGCCAGTCATGATTACATGATTGAGCCCAGCGCTTGGTACGCAGAGGCAGGCAGATCTCTGTGAGTTTGAGGCCAGCCTGGTCTATATAGTGAGTTCCAGGTTAGCCAGCAAAAAAAAAGAAGAAGAAAGAAAGAAAGAAATAAAGAAAGAAAAAGAAAGAAAGAAAGAAAGAGAAAAAAGAAAGAAAGAGTGGAGAGGGAGAAATGGGAAAGAGAGAAATGGCTCAGTAGTTGAATGTCCTGGTTATTCTTGCAGAGGACACAGATTCATTTCTCAGTATTACATGGCAATTCATAACCATCTATATCTCTAATTCTGGGTGATTGAACACCTTATATCACAAGGCATGCATGTGGTACATAGACACGCAAGCAGGCAACACACATAAAATAAAAATAAAAATTAAGAAAGCTTATCTTGACAATCCAAATAATTTTTTCATTAAGATCTTGATTCAAATTTAGCAAATCCTTTTGCTAATGATATATTAACATAAAGCCAGACAGGACCATAGTGGTCTGGTAAAAATTAAGAAAAAGGAAAACTGGAGGGAAGAAGCAAGAAAGAACAATAGAAGGGAAGAAGGAAGGGAAAGAAAGAGGGATGAAGAAAAAATATATAAAGAATATCCTAGGTCAGGTAATACTGCATATGTCTTTTCATTCCAGAAATGATCATTATGTCAGCAAAGCAGATACTCATAGCTGAATCTACGTGCTCAGGTAAGCTCAGGGCTAGCCTTTAAATCTCGCAGGAAGAAATTTGCTTCTGCGTGAATGTGGTCATTCAACCCACTCTTCTAAAAAAAAAAAAGGATAACAGATTTTTTTCATATACATGCCCGAGAAATGCTGACTGCGTGATGCTTTGCTAGATTGGCCTAGCTGAATACGTTGAATTCTCTGCAGGAAGACCTGATCATCTCCTTCTGGTACCCAGGAGAAGCTCTCTGCTTTTGTTGCCCATCCTTTAATACTGGGGGGCTCGAGCGTATTAATAAGGCAGCATCTCTGAGCCCAGCGATCCCATCAGATCTGAGCAGATTGAAGACAGAGGGCCACCAGATGAGAGGAGAGCAGCTGCGGGGCCGCTGAGCTTGCAGCATGGGCCCGTGTTCTTACCCGCGCAGAAGCTCGGTGAGGGATGATGGCCCAGTCCAAAGTTCTTATTTATCACTTTGAGAGTCCTGCACCACCAAATATTAATACTGGAAGGTGACATGCAATCTGTTGTGTTTGCAAAAGGGAGGCAGAGAAATATGTCAAGGGTGGCAAAAATGCTGAGAGGAACAAAATTCTCTTATCACTTCTCGTCCATTTAGATACTAGGCAGCAAAGCAGCCTCAAGTTTCTATAAAGGCCAAGGGTTTTCTGTTGTAGAAACTCATACATTCCTCTAAGTCTTTCTGTATGTAAGAAGAGCATCCCTTGGAGGTGTTCCTGGAGGAAACAGCTCTCTTGTCTGTTCTATTGGAGATTAGTCATGGTAAGAGGAAAATGAATGCAGATAAGTGACTGAAAGTGTTCAAGTGCACGGTCTGCTTCTTCTAAAATATGACGAGTTTCACAGTTTAGTCCAGCGGTTATGCTAAAATGACACACGAATCTCTCAGAACATTCCAGGCTTCTATAGTCTAAACTTTCTGCCCTAACTTTTATCCAACAAGGGGACTTCTGAGATGATGGGCTGAGAAAAATTCATAGTGGGAGGGAACTTTCTCCCAGGTTTCATTGCACGTGACTTTGCTTTGGGGAGATGCTTCTCCAAAAATTAAATGTAAATTCAATTAAGACTTGCTTGTTAGAGAACACTCCCTGAATGTGAAATGCTTCAATTTTCTCTGACAATGTAGTTCTAGTGGACAGAATTACCTTAATAACTCCTGAAAGCATCATAGGGGCATCTGTCCTATCTACTGCTGACGTTAGTGTTTCTCTAATGCTTTTTATTTTCAATCTGAATGGTGCCTCATTTGGGAGTTCAAAGGCAGGAGTGGCGTCACAAGCTTAGTCTGAATCCATCCATGAACTCCCCCCTTTTTTCCCCCTGTTCTTTGTTTTGCTTTCCTGTTCTGACTCATCAGCAAGAGTGGATGATGTAGCCCCACCTCTCTTTTATGATAAAAGCATTTTCCTTCACTTGTCACATAGCTCCCCTGCAATTTGTTTTCTTTCTTTCCCTCTGCCTCCCAGATCTAATGCTGTCTTTGGTAAGTGTTCACACAGTTAGAATGTAAATGGATGGACAGAATGGGTGCAGGGGAGGGGTGGGATGAGGGAGGTTAGAAGACTGTGTTTGGAGTTGGGAGTAAGGCGTTCATATTGAGCTAACAAAGGGGCCAAAATAGTCATGAAAGGCTAGAACTATTGCTCAGTGGTAAAGCATTGCCTAGTCTGTGAAAGGCCATGAACTTAAATATCTAGCTTACTATCCAGACAAACAAAACAACTACTGTCCTCTGAGGAGGACAGTGACATGTGGTGACAACTTTGCCATATATCACTCCCTCTAGGTGAGTGGATCTGGAGGAAATGGAAAGAGACACCAAGTATCCATAGATGGCAAGAGATAAACAAATCATAAATAGGCTAGAGGTGAGAGTAGAAGGGGAGATCATTGCCTGATGAGAAGACATGATAAAGAAAAGAAATACGGAGTGTGCCCTGTATGGAGGAAGTCGCTGTCTTTTAGCCTGTATCTCAAGACTCAAACTGTGATGCTGTGCTTTGGAGCCTTTTAAATGGAACACTGGAACAAACTCCAAAGGGCAGATTACTCCAGAGAAGATGGAAAGAAGTCCAAATGAGGTTACATGACTCGTCTAGGAACTGAGGCCTCCTAAAAGTCAGCTGTGGCCTACAGGTTTTTTTGTGCCTCATCCTGAATCCTTGGAAAACCTATGGACCAGGTGATGGTGACATGAGTATTGTCTGAGCTTGTTGCCAAGCAACATCAACAGAACTCTGCATGGGCAAACTCAGATACCTTTGTACCGTGCTACCACTGTGGTCAGCAGGTGTATTGTCTTCTCATTGGTTCAAATTCAGTTGCTTCAACCTTTGACTTCATGCTGGTCTCTAGGTTCGGCATTTTGATGATGCTTTATTTGCCTTACTAATCTCAGCTCTCCAAGATGGTGTGTGCAAGGGACGAGCAGAAGAAAAGGCTCCCGTGACATTTTGCCAGCTCCCAGGAGCCTCCTTTAATAACCATCGACTGCCACATTCTAAGCAACGTTACTGCTATGAATACCAGGAAATGAACATCAGGAATAGAGCAAGGGTGAAGGCAAGGGAGAGGGTGAGGACTTTAGGATTGAGGAGAAGGGAAGGAAAACAGAAGGCAAGGGGGATACTGACCTTGCAATAAAGTTGAGCTTGTAGGCTCACTTAGTTCTAAATCGGGTGGGGGACATACAGGAGAGAAAAATGAAAACAGACACATAAATTATATACAGTCGCTATATATTTTTCATATATAGTTTGTATACCGCCTTTCACAAGCATTTCTAAAGGAAAGGATAAATAAAGGAAGACACAAACCAAAGGTCATAGGACAAGGTGCAGCAAGACAAACACTGAAATGCTTTCTGTGTCTTAACAGGGATGGGATGGTGGGAAGCAAGGCAGAGGACCGCCCTATGTACCTGTCAGTGCAGATGGATTTAGTCTTTGTGTCTGCTGAGCTTGGGAACAAGCAAACTGCAGACAAAGGACCAAAGTTCTTTGCCAGGTAAAATTTTTCCTACCACATCTTCATCCCATTGTCTTACAGTTAAAGACAAAATCCAGCAGTTTCTGGTCTCATGGTACCATGATCCGAATTCAATTAGGGCTCCCTGGAGCCACTGTGATTCAGGAAGCTTTATTGGTTGTTAATGGCATGGTCCGACCTTCTCCTATAGGACTTACATTTCCCAAGATATAATCTTATTAGGAGTTCCTTACGCCAGATCCCTCGCTTTTTAGGACGACACAGAAAGGATACCCTTTTTTGAATTATGTGCAAGTCAATGACAAAATGACAACTATTTAACTTGCTTTCTGCAATGGCACTGGAGAAAAATTTAATAATTATGGATGCTCGATATTCAAAAAAGTCAGTGCCATCTGTGTCCAATCTGCCCTCATCTGCTTGGGGACTTCTAGTGAAAATGACACAGGACATTCCCTGATCAATTTGTATTTGTCAAGGAACCTCACTAATAGTGACCTCAACTATGAACTTGGGAACCACAGTAGTGTCTGGGCTAGACCTGGTTGGGGATGAGGGGTGGAAAACACTCATCTTAAATGTGATTGGGATTTCACCAGCTCTATGGAAGTATGGTGCCCATGCGGTTCTTCAGTGATAGGTTCCTCAGGAATAGTCTCACAAATGAAACTAACAAATGAAATTGATTTCTAATTCACGAAATTTGAAGGCAGTTGCATGTTTGCCTCTCTCTCCTAGAGATTTTGTATCTCACAGCTCTGAGACCTCTTCCATTAAGGAGCATCTCCACCTGTACTCCATTCATCTGCGGTTAACCCAGGCCTCCTCCGTTTATTTGCAAAGGTGCTATTAGTTCATAATGGACGCGTAGCAAACCCTAGAATCTAGGAAGCTGACAATGACAAAAATATCACAAAGGAGGCAGAGGGTGAATGTTCTCCTATCAGTGGTGGCAAGGAAGGGAAAACAAAGCTGTAATTGCCATGCGTGTGTCTGCTGGAAAAACTGACAGCAAAGCCATTTCTCTCTCATTTTAGAATGGAGTTTTTAAGGAGTTTCAAGGAGGAAGAAGACCATTGGAAGGAATGGCCATGACTGTGGCCATAGGGCAGGGTGTGGGAAGGCGCTGAGGAAAACACTGTAGATAAACCTTCCTTTTTAAGACAAAGGAGAATAGGCCTGCTTCTTTTCAATCCTACCCTTTGTGCCTACATACAGGTACTTTCCATAAACCCCCAAAGGCCTGACAGATAAGAGGAGCATTTATGGCCGGGCAGTGGTGGCGCACGCCTTTAATCCCAGCACTTGGGAGGCAGAGGCAGGCGGATCTCTTGGAGTTCAAGGCCAGACTGGTTTACAAGAGCTAGTTCCGGGACAGGTACCAAAGCTACAGAGAAACCCTGTCTCGAAAAAAAAAAAAAAAAAAAAAGAGGAGCACGTATGACTGTCCCTGTACATAAGAAAATTCTTATGACTTTTCCCATGCACAAAGTTGGGAGGGGATTGTGGTCCTGATGCTGCCCACGCATAGGATAGGCACATGGATATTGCTGGACATGGAAGAATCTTATAGCGGTTGAGGTCCTAAGCATCACACTCATTCCAGTCACAGTGAGCCCCTTCTCAGCTGTGTGTTCTGGGATCAAACATGGCTTTCCTTTTCCAACCCCCTCAGCTAAGGCTGGGCTGCATTTCCTATACTGAGTAGGAGGCTGGGAAGGTGGGCTTGGGAAGCAGAAACGGTACCACAGAATTCATGCTGTCAGCACCAAGGGTGTGTGGCAGGGGCAGAATGAAGAGCAGAGCCCCTGAGGTTGTGAGATTGCCTGCGAATTCACAAACCATAGTGCCAGGTCACATCTTTCTTTTTCCCCTCCTATCACATTCCTGTATCTTGAACATGGGGAGTGGGAGAAACTGGGAAATTTGACAATCATTTACCTTGGTAGGGTATGCATAAATGTGCTCAAAAGCCAACAAGAAATTGAGCACATGACCCATAGGAAGTATCTGAACCCATGAAGGATTTGAAGCCATTGGGAGACTAAAGTCCTTCCTGATGGTTAATAGGCATGTGTGCTCACTCCTGTGTAGACATTGCTCACAGGATTTAGACATACAGTGATTTCCATGAAGCTTGATTACTGCTTCTGCCGCAAATACAAGGCCTAGGTACAAAAATGAGGGTAGAAAAAAATTGCTTTATAAACTTAGTCCCTCAATAAAGATTTAAGAAACCAGTGCATGAACAATGATATGAGATCATTCAAGATGATGGGGAGGATGGGCAAATGTCTTTACCAGTCATTGACACAAATAGAGAACTTGGAAAATCCCATTTTCTGTCTTCTTTATCTGCCCATCTCTGAAATGAATATTATTAAGGATTCCAAGGGCTGCGATTCGGCTCTTATGAATGTCATTCAGATTTTCTTATGTGCCAATGGCTGGGAAAGTTTCAGAAAAGGGAGCACGTTATTTAGCCCAGTGAGCAAAAGACTGAAGCTATAAAAGCTCCTCTCTGAGATCTTAACTATTTTGTCCAATTATAATCTGAGTCAGCTTTGGAGACATCACTGAAGGGGAAAAAGTCATTTTTGGCATCTGAAAGCTACCTTTGTCTCCTGCTTCAGGACTTCAGTCATTTTAGATAAATGTACATTCCATTTTCCTTTCCGACTTCTGATGAGGACATTCTTACATACTTGAGTTGTTATTTTTTTTCTCCCTCTCTTCTTTCTTGTTCTTTCATTTGTTCTACTTGGATCACTTCTAATTCTTTTCTTTTCCCCCATCTCTCTTTCCCTCCATCCATCAACCCTTCCCCACTTCACAATGCCTTGTTACCCATCTCCGGGCAGAGTCTCACCAAATAGCATGATGCTGGCATTGGTATGGCCCAACTTGTTGGAGGCCACACAGGTGTAGTTCCCGTAGTCGTGTTCGGAGACATTGAAAAAGATAAGCTTTGACAGGAAAGGTCTGTTTTCCACTTTGACTCCCTTCTTTCCTTCAACCAGCCTAGGCAAACAAGCAACAGAAAAAAGAAGAGGGGGTGAAGGGGAAAAAACAAACATGGTCAATTTCTTTCATAGGATGAACTTAGAGTCTAGAATTAATGATATCTTCATCTCCCCACTATGACAGCATCATGATAATGATTCATTCTTCTTAATGTAACTCTATGTTGTCACAGGACTTGGGAAGAACAAGCTACCCAGAGTATCTCTAGGGGTCAGTCTAGAACAATCTTCCCTGGACATGTGAACTTCTGGAGAAGGCAGCTGATATGCTGGCGGGACTCACTCGTCCTCACTGAAATGCTCTCTGTCTCCGAGGGATGACACAGAGCACCCTTCACTGGGGACAGTTGTCACTGTTCCATCTCCAACTTGTCATACAGAAGTGAACCCTGTAAGGGGTGATGCCCAAGGCTCTGCAAGCTGCCGTGAGGATGCTTCTGGTAGCTGGTATGGGTGTGGATCCCATTTCCTAGTTTGGCAGTGTTCTCCATAAGAGGAGAAATCCTTACATCAGAACCAAGGTGTGAATAGGATTTGGGTTCCATAGTGTGAAGAGACTTGCTCAAAGCCGGTTTGTGCTTTGATGGCTCAGAAATGTATTTAGCTAAACACAGTACAGGGTGACCAGCAGAGCTTAGAAGCATTTCACACTCCTGGGATGACACACATTCCCCTTCTTGGGCATTCAGAGAACCACCACCCTCTACTGCTACAGGCCTTAAATTTATTTTTTTTTCTTTTTCTTTCTTTTTTTTTTCTTTTCTTTTTTTTGTTAAGATTTATTTAGTGTGTATACAGTGTTTTGCCTGCAGACCAGAAGAGGGCACTAGATCTCATTATGAGACGGTTTAAGACATCATGTAGTTGCTGGGAACTGAACTCAGGATCTATGGAAGAGCAGCCAGGCTCTCAACCTCTGAGTCATTTCTCCAGTCTGGCCCTAGGTTCCTTAAGGAAGCTGGAGAACTTTCAATGGTTGCTGTCCCTGTTAGCTGGGCAGGGTTTTTTAAGTGTAGAGTTCCATCTTCTCTCCCTTTGACTGAAGCAGATCCAGGACAAGGAGGAGAAAGCAGCAGTAGAGTGAAGTCCCCAAAGACATCTAAAAAGATTGCCTGTCCCCACCTAAGACTCTTCTATTTGTTGCTGAATTCTGTTTATGTCAGTGACAGTGAAATGGGCTTCAGTTGTCATTTCCTGGGGACAAATGTCATGTTCCCTCTGAGACCTGAGGCCACCACTGACTTGTGGCCTCTGTGGCACAAAGAAGAAAAGCTGCGGCCAGAACCACGGGGTAGACACGTTCTCGGCATGCTGATTGTTAGGAGCACAGGGAAACCTGCTCAATGGGAGAACACTGGGAATGCATACATGAGCAAGTGAGATAATGACAGAAAAATCAATGGGAAGGAGCAAAGGGCCCCTATGAAAGGAGCTCAAGGAAGCCACAATGCTGCCTGAACCAGGTTTCTGAGTCAGCACTGGGGCATCGTCTCCCTTTCTCTTCAGAGTAAATGATAACATAGAAGGTGGCCGCTGCTGGGACTGGTGCTGCCCCAAATGACAGCTTTCCTGTTCTTTGCCTCAACACACATTTTCGTTGTGGTTTCTTCACACATTTTGGGAGCTCATTTTTCTGTTATATTTTGTTTCTATCTTTTTCCTATCAAGAATTTAAATAATAGAGTACAGTGGATAAATTTTCACTAAGACTTCGTGCTCAGAATCAGAGGCTAGTGTGTTTGTGTGTGTCTTTACGTGGTGGAAATCTAAGCCTCAGTGTCTCTTTATTGCAATAAGAAGGCTGGCAGGTAAGAAGGATTTCTGGTTTCTTAAATGAAGGAAAACAGCCAGCTCGATTTCTTACTTCAGTGGGTCTGTTCACCTCTTTCTGTCTCAGGTCTTCCATGTATAAAATGGTGGCCGCCTATACCACACCTTACTAAGGCTGCCAGCGTGTGTCCTAGAAATCCAAAGAGTGTCCCTCGGTAGATGTGGATTTTAAGCTGAAGTGACTAGATTCTCAAAACAATTTCGTTTATTGGAAGAGGAGCTAGAAGACACTTAAGACCTTGGAGACTGCATGAGGAAAGAAGAAAGAAACCTCTGCAGCAAGTCACACTCTGCTAGGATGTCCCCACTTCCCTTCTCAGACTCCTTGTGGTTTTCCATACTTAGCCTCTTCCACTCCTTGCTCGTCTACTCCCAGATCTCGCGGGACTTTGTCCCACCTCCGGCACTGCCGCCTCTACTTTTATGAAAATATTCTGAACACAGGCAGGGCTTAGACATTTAGTTGTTGTTCATCCACCCTCAAATCGCTCTGTGATAGTGGTAATTGTCACATTGTCTGGCTGTACTGAGCCGCTGACCCCTGCGCTGACATGCAATTTGATAACTCCTCGAAATGATCATCCTCACTGACTCACAACAAATGTCCCTGTGACGGCTGCGACAATGGGAAGGAAAGGGCCAGTCCTAACTCTTTTCTCCTACAGAGAAAGGACAACCTTCACACAAAGGGAGGGTGCAAGAGGGTCACGGACTCATACACAGTGGCACTGAGAACCTCAGGGAGGGACGTGGAGACTTGAGAGACAGGTAGGCAACTTGAGAACCCCTCCCAGAGGCAGGTTGAATTTCTCAGGTCTGAGAAAATGTTAAAAATAGCTTTCTTCAGGACATATTATTTTCATGGCCTATAAAAAAAACATCACAGGGTTCACAATGTTGTTGGTGGCTTTTATTTTCTGATTTTTGCCTGGCTAAATTATATTACCTCTCGGGCTCACTGGTTGGCAAGTGATAACACTGGAGACGACATTGAAAGCCTAGCTGAACTCTCCTTAATTTAGAAAAAGCTTGCTAGCACACCACACTCCCATTTGGTGTCAGGAGAGGATTTCCCGAGATTAGATGGTGTCTATCTGTAATCAGGAGCGGGCAAGGGATGCTGATGAGGAGAGGGGGACCGAGCACCGTACCTCTTGTCATCCTTGAACCACTGGAATTCTGCTGAAGGGACTGCAGACGCTTCACACTGCAGAGTCCCCTTCTGCCCCACAGGGACACCTGTGCCCTTGGCTTCTGATATGTATGGCGGATCTGCAGAGAGAAGACGGTCCATGTCATTTAACAGTACTTTTAAAAATGAAAACAAACAAACAAAAGCAACAAAGTGCCTCATTCATGGACCTTGTTTCCTATTCTCTGCCCTATTTCTGTTCATTTACATCATCAAACTGCTATACAGACTGCTCCAGAGAATGAACACGGGCTGGATGCCATTCTAAAGGAAGACATCATCTTTTGGCACGCGTTGCCTCTCTTCTCTGTGCTGAGGTGGAGCGGCGAGCTCCTGAGACACCGTGCCTGTTTAAGCCTTTTAGCATTCATAGGCTGACACCCACCCATCAGCCTTCCCCTCCATGGGGTGGCAGGCAGCGCCTTTAATCATCTTCATAGAATTTCCGCACACCAGGTCTCACTAACATGTAGGACTTCCAGCTATTCAATTCCCGCCGAAGACTCCCTGATAACTAATAATATTCATGGAGAATCGCCTGAAGGATGTGCAGACCGGTCCTTCCCGTGGGCATTCTGAAATGGATCCCGTGCTCAACTACATCTCCTTGCTGGGTCTGCATTCATTTGAAGTCTTCAGTCAGCCACCTGTGGCATCCCGACAGTCTGCACTGATGGGTATTATACAAGAGTAACTCTAAAATTACTCTTCTGTTTGATGTCAGGGTACGGAACATGATGTGTTGACTGTACCAGACAGTGGAGAGGATTTCCTCTGGGGTCACGGTACCAGGAAGAGGAAGGTTTCTCCTAAGAAAATTATTTACTATTGTCTTGTAGATGATGAGTGTCTTAGAGTAGATGATGCTTCCTTTGCGTTAGCCTTGCAAAGGCAGATTCGGAATGAGAACCCAGCAGCCTGACACTTTCTAGTTCATATTTCGTGGGTTGACTCCTCCTTTTACTAATTTCCACAATACATTTGTCCCTTTGCTCCCACCTTTGTTTTACATTTTAGGTTCATGGTTAACAATTGTAAATAATCTTAAGTTCCCTTAAAAGTAGTTTTAAGAAAAATAGTTTTCCTATTATTTAAATTAAATGGCAGGACTGCTTTGCCTTTGTGCCTTAAGCATTTCATGCCACCTAGGTTCAAGCCAGAGCACACATCAAAGCAATAGAGATGGAGTATTAATCTACATACAGCATCCTTGCCCTCCCCCACCCTGCCCATGTTGGAGGGGAGAAGCTTCTGTGACGCTGGTCTGGGTCTTGGATTACATTCTGTGACAAACAAAAGCCTTCTGCAAGTTATAGGGAGCCAAGTCAATGTACATAATACAGAGTCCAGAGGGAAAAGTGAAGGAATTGGTAGCGAATTCATGTGGATCAATGTCGGGGAGAATTCAGAAGGTTGGTAAAGGGAGAATGAAGTTTTCGCAGCACTGGCCTTCAAATGGTTTGAATTTTGTGCCTATTTGTTAAAAATAAAAATTTGAGATATACCCTCTGAAAAACCTGTATTTTTTCAGGTGTTTCAACCACGTATGTAATTAGTGGTCTATATCCATCACCATTGTGATCACAAAAGATTAAGATACGCAGGGGTAGTATTTGTCCCAGCTCAGGCATCTCTGCCCCTCTGGAAGTTTCTGACTAGGAAGTCTCTCGCTGCATCACGTGAATAAATTACAGAAAAAGTTTGGATTTTGAAATACATGTATATGAAGCAGGTATCCAATATCGTTTATTGATTTGCTAGTCATGTATGAAACTTTGATGTTATATGCTATATGATGTCAGTTGCTTTAAAAAAGAATGGGGCACTGGGCCTGTGGAACAAAAAGAAAAGAAACATGACTTTGGCCTCTTAGCTTTTGAGAGTAGAGGCCAGAGAGTGATGCTGGGTATTTTCTGCCTCTCTGAAGGCTGCCTTATTGCTGCAGGCTTGATAAAAGACCAGTCTCATGCACTCATAGGGTGGGGGGCTGGCAGGGCCACTTACAGTTCACGGTGACCTTCACTCTCCGTACCACGGGCGCAGCCACGTCGTTGGAGGCGCTGCACTCATAGTCCCCTGACTGCTCCCGAGTGATGCCCTGAATTTCCAGGTACTCATCTTCACTCACGAAGCCGACAGCTGCAGGAGAAAGAGTGGGGTAGAGAAAACTGGGTTCAGAAGACCAAAGATACTCATTAGAAGACAAAGCAAAGGGGTTGGAGATTTAGCTCAGTGACAGAGCACTTGCCTATGAAGCCCAAGGGTCTGGGTGAATGTGAGGGGTGAGGGTGGAGGGATGGAGAGGGAGCGGGGGGGCGGGGTCGGGGGGGAGAAAGTTTGAACTGGTTACCTCTGGAGAACTGTCCCTTTGTCAGCGCAGATTCTTAGAAACTCCACAGTCAATTTTCCCTATTTCTGTCCCACCCCCCCATTCACACCCTCTATTTCTTGGCTCCCCAGTGTTCTAGCTGCAGTGTTTGTGCTCCCACTGAACTCATGTATGGAGAGAATTAACTGGTTCTCCATAAGTGATTAATAATTTTGACATTTACACTGCTGGGATCTTACCACGTGGTTCAGCTCTGGGAATGGAGCAGGCACCTTAACTCTTTCTAACCTCCAGGCACCATTTAAAGTGAGCCTTGGATGCTGAGCTTTGTAATACAATCCTGGGTATGAGTCATTTGAGGATACTGCATAATGGTTACATACACAGGCATGTGCGTGCACACACATACACTCCATGAGACACATCAGAAATGAAACACATAAATGAAACACCTTTGTTTTTATATTAGACAAGCAGACAGCAGATAGCAGTTTTTCAGACACTGATCTCCTGGAACTCTTAGGCAGAAAACTCAAAGAACAAACCAACATGAAGACCACGCATGTGATGTCAAACCACAAGAAGAGCAGAAAGTGAGGAGTGAGAATCCATGACTACAACTCTTTCCCTCTAACTTAAGCATTCAGAAATTTGATTTCACATCCCCAGTGAAACATGGTCAATAATAATGAGCCCATACTCATGCCATATTCCACACATGATATACAGTCATGAGCATTCAGTTATGCAAAGACTAAGCCTCCGCCCTGCCCCCCTCTTTCAGACATGGTTTCCTATGTTCAAGGTGCCTAGACCTTGCACACATGATCTTCTTGTCACCTCCCCAATGCTAGGATGACAAGCATGTGCCACCACACCTAGGTAAACCCAAGACACTTAGGGAATCTGTTTCCAAGTTTGTCTCAAAGCTGCTCTGTGCCTTAGTTTCATATAAACAAAGTTTTGCATAAAGAAGGAAGGTGCTGTTTACCTTCTGGGATTATCCTTCCTTAACTGTTTAGTGAGGAAAATGAAAATGGTAATATCCTAAAGTAAGATGATGTAAAAAAGTGAACAGCAGGGGGCATTGTGGTTAATTCTAGGACAAGGAACTGAATTGGGATTATCCCTAGAAATGGAGACTCACCTTTCCAGGTGTGACTCACAAAGCAGGCCTGATAGCTCATGGTTACTGAGAGCAACCAACAGAAAGAACACAGCACATAGGAAGGCACTTGGAAGCTCCCATGTACTGCTCACTTGGTAATGTCGTTAATCCTGAAACCTTTAGGGAAGCACAGAGGGAGGTGGGATGAAGCTGCATTCATGTGCACAGCCCCTGAAAACAGAAACTTTTGGATGCAGGTCCTAAAATCCCTCCATGATGTCGCATGTTTCTGCTAACCCAGAACGTGAAACCAAGGGCTAAGAAATGAACATAATACAAAGAAGGATGTGCAGGGCCTGTAAGCTGTAGCCGTACATGACAGTGCTGTCTTCATTCTTGTCATGGCAACGGTAACAACAGCCATAGCAGCAACAATAATAGAAAAATAAGCACACCCCATCTTTTTGCAAAAAAAAAAAAAAGCCATTCCTGTCTACTCTACTGCAATTTGTAACCTTGCCTGGGGGCAGGCTTTGAGATCCCTTTTGCTCAAGCTTCCCTCTGTGTGACTGCCAGTCAACTTCCTGTTGACATAGGATCCTGCAATATGTAGGACTCTCAGCTCCAATCCATGTCTGCCTGAATGCCACCATGCTCACCACTATGATGATAATGGACTGAACCTCTGAAGCTGTAAGCAAGCCACCCTAGTTAAATGTTTTCTTTATGAGAATTGCCATGACCATGCTGCTTCTTCATGACAATAAAACCCTAAGAGACCATGTTTGTTCAACCATCCAGCAACACCCTACTGACCCAGAAGACTCATGTACATATATTTAGGCTTATGAAATCTGTACTGCATGGGTACCAACATTTTCTTCCTTCTATTCCTTTTGAAGGAGAAAAGAAGTGCTAACATCTCTTTTTTTAAAAAAGTGAAAAACATTTAATTCACAAGAAGAAGCAAGGGTATGCAGATTAAGCAGGAAACAGGGCTCACAACCCAGCACAGAAGACCATCAATCTGAACCCCTTAAAAACTCATTGTTTCAATAAGAAACGTCTTTGTCAGTATTATTGTTTTAGGTTAACTCACTCTTGAGAACCTTGATTTGAGGAAGGGTAGAGGATGTGAGAAGGGATTCTAGTGAAGAAATTGTGATTCCTCTTATGCGGCTGTTGTTTATTTACCACCAACTGCAGGCCAACGTTTGTCAGATCTTGTCATGCTAGAATGCTATAATTACCGTGCAAAGCATCTCAGAGACCAGTGTCACACTTAATATTCCCATTAATTTTAAATGGTAGTCCTTGGTACATATGTGTGGCAATTGGTGTCATATTTTAATTAGGCTTGCCCTACACCATCTGAAATTAATAATAGCTCGAATTACCAGTGTAATTTATAAATTAACAGTGCCTTAGCATTAGGAAATAAATTAGCTTTGGACAGCTGTTCCTGGATTGAGCTCCAGTGTCACTGCCATGATTGGTGGGACCTCGAGATTTTAGGACCAGGTAGTATACCACCAAGACAGAGGAACAAGAAGATGGTGGGTTCTATGGGGGCACTTGCTTTCTCTAATTTAAGTCCTTGTTTTTTGATCTGGATCTATGATCCAGATAAACATGTCGCGATGACACTGAGATTTGTAGAAGTCGAACTGTGATTAACTTACTCTGTAGAAGTCCGAAAGGAAGAACATTTGGGAGGATTACAGTCATATGCTGAAATGCAAGCTGGTAAATGGGCACTGACATAAAAAACTCATCAAGTATTCTGCAAGAACGTGGGGGTATGAATGACCATGAAAATTCATCTCTTCTTGCCAGGTGGTGTATAAGGAAGGAAGCAGATGGTTTAGGATTTGGGGGAGGCATATTCTTTTTACTGATCCAAATATTTAGTATATGTAAGTCATGCAAAAGCCAATGAGACTTTATTTTACCACTATACATCCTCAGACAAAGTGAGAAACCATAAAGATCCCACATACTTTCGCTGCCTCCCGGTATATACATTTTCTGACGATGGTAAACAAGGCCAGTGAAAAGCTCACTGGTGTAGGGGAGCTTTATAAATGCTACTGTTCACCGTTTCCACCTTTCTCGTAGTAGGAAGATTTCTTTACTAGGGGTCTCAATGGAAAAAAATGGGGAGAAAGATGAAAACACACACACACACACACACACACACACACACAGTAAGCTAAGCTCGTTAGCACCAGAACCTATGTCCCTATTGGTGCCACTTACGACAAACAAATGAACAGAGCACACTAAACCAAAATATGAAGTTTTAGCATTTTTTTTTTAAATCAAGGTTTCTTATCACAGCCGTTTACACTCTGGCTGTGAACTGATTGGTGATTTATCGCTAGCATGAGCATAAAGAACATAGAAAGGATATAGGAGGGGGAAAAACAGAAACAATTTAACTGAGCACACTTTCTAAATTGCTGCAGGCTTTTTAAGACGGAAAGTGGCAAACCACTTGGTAAAAGCCAGTGCGAAGAGTCTCTTCATGATCAATAGCTACTCATCTATAAGTTGGCTTTCTCTTCTAGAGAAAATGCATCTTTGGTTGAAAATGACATTCATCATCCTAAAATATTTCCCTCTCCATGGCTCAACTCTTCAGACACCACAAGTGGATCCCTGTTTTCTTTCACATCGCACATACGCCTGAGCCTTAATACAGAAGCTTCTCCTCCGTCGAGGGTGCCCATCACACACCAGGGGTTGCCTTGCGTTGGGGGCAGAGAAGAAGGTAACAGACCACCTTTGTAAAGAGCAGAAGTTTAGATTCACACAAAACCGGTTCTCTGCCATCTGGATTCATGATGTGATGAGTCCACTAACTTCTCTGTACTCCCGGTTCTTCTTCTGAACAATTCTGAATAATGGTATGCTCTTCCAGTGCTGCTGGGAGAGGCAGTTGCTATGGGGACAGGGGGAGGCCTGGGATAAGCGCTCAGAGATACCAGTCACTCTAATCATTACTATCATCCATCCCCTAATGCTATCATGACTCTTAAACTTTTATTTTAATCTATTTTAATAGTCTGTAGAGGAGAGTATGTGCATATGCAATGGCTGGTGCCCACAGAGTCCACAAGAGTGTGACAGATTCACTGGAGCTGGGGTTGCAGGTGGTCAGGTAGTGGTGAACCAACAAACGTGCTGGGAACTGTAATTTGGTCCTTTGTGAGATTAACACATGCTCTAAACTGCTGAAGCCATCTCTCGAGACCTCCAGAGCAAAATAACACTTTTATTAAAGATGTGCGTGTGTGTGCATGCATGCATGCGTACGTGTGAACATGTGTGTGTGTGTGTGTGTATGTGTGTGTGTGTGTGTGTGTGAGAGAGAGAGAGAGAGAGAGAGAGAGAGAGAGAGAGAGAGAGGGAGAGAGAGAGAGAGAGAGAGAGAGAGAGAGAGATCTGAGTGGGAGATTGTATTCATGTGTGTTGTGTACAAGTGTGTTGCGGTCAGAAGTTGATGCAGACATCCTCCTCAATCACTCTCCCCCTTATGTATTGTGGATAAAACCTGAGTTTGCAGATCCCAGCTGCTCTAGCTTGCCATCTGGCTTCAGGGAGCCCTTTCCTCTGCCTACCACACTTGTCAAGATTTTATGTGGGTGTTCGAGATCCAAACTCCATTCCTAATGATCATGTAACAAGAGCATCACCCACTGAACCGCCATGTAAGCCCCTCCTCCTATGACTCGTAATCAAGCTCTGCCGCTTTTCATCTTAGACACACGTGACGATCCTATCTTCGTAGACTGTTCTTACCACCCATCAACCTAAGTAATCACACCACACCTCTATTTCAAATTCTAATTTGTCCATGAAAAATTAAGTAATTTCAGATGAACTATCTTTCATGCCCAAAACGGTATCCTTAAGACCAAATTACCAGTCAGCTGTTACTATACTTAGAGTCTCATTCTTTTTACCCCTACTTTCCATCCTTCTTTTTGTTGTTTTCAGGGAGGTTTTGACTTTGTATTGTAGACTGGCCTCAAACTGTGGCAATCCTCCTAACTTAATCCCTCGAGTGCTGGGATCACAAGCATGAGTCACCACACATTGCTTGGACCTGAATAATCTAGAAAGTGTTTAAGCTGAAATGCAGTGTTATGGTAGCAGAATTAAGGTATATGGGGAGAAGATGGTACAGCAACAGGTATGAAGTTTCCCTAAGCTAGGCCATTGTCAAGAATCACCGAGAGACCCTTAAGCAAGGCAATCAGAGGATGACCCTTCCCGCAGTTGGTAAAGAAAGCCTAAACTAACCAAGGCCTTGATTGATGTATCAAGTGGTCCATAACTGTGAGATAGTAGCATGCTTGTTTGTTAGACCTAAATTTTTGTATCTTGTACAGTATCCCTGGACATTAGCTTATGCCCTTTGTTTTCTGTTGTTGATGCCTCTGAATGTTTTCCTTCCCCATGGCAAATAGAATTCAAAGTCTTTGAAGTAATAAAATAATGACCCTAAAAGGCTTAAGGGAACATTGGTGGTTTTATAGCCTCATAGTTTTGTGCAGAGACAAAGACATCCTGCAGGAGAATTCTCTAGAGAGACTGGTGAAAGTATAGCTTTGTGGGTTCTACCAATATGTGTGGAAACCGAATCTCCTGAGTGGAAAACTTTTCCTAGTCTTACCTGGGAATTATTTTGTACAGCCATTGACCATGTAGCTCTAATGTTGTTTTCCAACGTCAGTGGGACACATGCTGACCTATTTTTTTTCAGTGTAGTTGAACTTCTTAAACAATAGGGACCAGGTCAGTGTTACCTCTGGCTCTCAATGCATCTAGAAAACTAACTTACTTGATTTGAAATCTGTCAAGCACTTATGGATACAATGATTTATTGAGTTAAATGATTACAGTCATTCAATGATCCAATGACTCAATGGGTTGAATTCAATCAAAACAATTCCAGGATTACACATGGTTCACCACCCTTTGGGTGGTTCTGTCTCTAAGGCAGGGTCACTTCTGACAAGTGTTTTTCATATGATATTTATATTTTCTGTCTTTAATAAGACCGTAATTCCGATTAGTGTTTTAGGACAAGATTTTCTTTAAATATGCGACTTTAGAAGGCTTATGAAACGTTTAGTATAATTTATATCTAGTCTTGGAGCCAATTATTTCCTCAGAGGTATGTGTGATTCATTTAAAACTGTAGCTCCAATGAGTAGGTATGAATTATCTCACAGATAATGTTTTACAGCCAGCTTTTCAGGAGCACATCTACTTTATTAAGCAACGTGACAACCAAAGCATCAAACTGAAGAAGGCTGAATAAAGCTGGATCCATGATCGTCCCCTCCCAAAGCCCCTAGGCACAATGCTGAGCTCAGAGGCCTGCGGCAAAAGACAGAGAAACCCAAGTGCCCGAGTTCACAGATTGGGCAGTAAAACTCCTTTAACTGAAAATAATAACGACCATGCTATAATTTTTATCATACCCAAGAATAAATTTGTCAGGAGGACAGCTGTAGCTATCGGAAGCGATACAGCTGTCTCTTCACTTAATATTTTTATGGTATGTATAGCAGCCGAGATAAATCAATGGACCACAGAAACTGGAAAAAATATAGAACCCAGAATCCCAGCATCAGAAATTAGTAGGAATTATTTTTAAAATTTAATGCCAACAGAGAATTTAGCAGCAAAGGACGAGAGGACTAGAGAAGCATTTTAACTATTGATACTTCCCGCACCTCCGTCAGCATCAGACTGGGCTTCAGCACATCTGCCTTAAGATCAAGTGAACTGGCATCTACCTTTACTCCTTTATGATAGTAAGTGAGCCTGCGCAGGCGGTATTTAGACTGGAGAAAGCCATGCTCTTTTCCAGCAATGGATGAGGAAGTCCATGGAACCACAGTAGAGGCAAGGTTCTGAGTACCAGCTGCAAAAATCTAGAAGGAACATTTTAAGGTGGGAATGAAGAGAGTGATCAAAGCCAGAAATGAAAGATAAGTAGGAAGATAGTGCCGCTGTGACTCCAGGATCAGAGCCTGCCTGAGCACCCAGTGTAGTCCTGGATCCAAGGGCACCACTCACTGCAACGTAGAACATAGAAGTGGGACATGTCTGTGACCTTTGATGCTCAGCTGGACAATATTGGAGGTCACACTGGCTGTGCACATAATTCACATTGAAATAGTGGCGTCAGGCTAAAATTATGCACGGTGAGCATGTTTGCACAATGTAGTACTGATGATGAATGATTTATAGTATACATAACATAAAAATATTAGGCAAAGAGTCAGCTGCATCTCACCCAATAACTATAGTTGTCCGCCTAACAAATTTATTCTTGATAAAATGTGTAAGAGGGTTACTATTATTTTAGGATATAAGAATTTTACTGCCCAATCTGTAAACCCAGGAGCTCCGTTCGCTCTGTTCTTTGCTGCAGAACATCTTCCGGGGGCCTTGGATGAGGCCAGAACCAAAGGATTGAAGAGATGCTAAGATTATAAGCAACCACTTCCTGGCTGCAAGTGAATAGCCATGAGTTTGGATGCAACCTATTGCCCTTACTGTACTGGATGACAGTTCCTTTGTGTCTCAGGACCCCTCTTCCATAAGACCGGAAGATCATACCATCTTACAGGATAACTGTGGGTGTGAAATGAGCACATAACTACAGACAGTCTCCCCCCAGGGAAGGGAACCAGAACACCCACTAGTTTCAATGATATGAACTAAGTTGGGGCAATGTTTAATATAAAAAAATCTAGAAAAGAAAATCTCAACTAAGAAATGAAAGAAGGTCAGATATCATCTCTGCTGGTAGAAATGTAATAAACTCCACAAAGGATTCATAATCGATCCTTTAATTATGTCTCCACTCATTTCACTTAAAATAGGATTTGATTTACAAGGAATACGATTTCTGAGGATCACTTCTTCTTAAAAAACAAATCAAGTGTAGTTTTATATCCCAGGTAAGCCTGCTTGAGGGCTTGAGAAACATCTCTGAATTCACAACTAAGAGTAAAACATTAAAGACAGATTTACACACACACACACACACACACACACACACACACACACACACACACACACACACTTTTCTGCCCGATCTTGATCAGAGTTCTGACACAAAAGAGAATCTGATGATCTCTGCAAGAGTGGGCAAATTTAAAAGCTGTCTTTCGTAGAAAATGTTCTGGAAGTTTTCAAACTGATTTTTATTCGGCTGCAAATTGAGGAATAAGCTTGGAAAGACTTGGTAAGGAAATTACTTTTGCTATCCAACCTTAGGAAGTGACATGGGCTGAACCGTTCTAAACAACTGGCTTCCATCTTTATGAAGACACTTACTTCAAGAGGTTACCAGCAAGCTATGAGGTCATGTCACAGAGGGCACATGTGGCAATGTCTTCACGCCAATTCTGATGTATCACTCTCTGGTTTCTAGTTAACGTGAACACTTCTTATTCCTGGGAAGCTCATCTCATTCTTGCAGATTCCCTTTCTGTTGCATGTAGAGATGTTAACTGTGGCTGAGGTCTTCATCTGAGTTGGAGCTTCATTTATTCGTGGGTTATACACAGGATGATGTTCCCCAAACAGTTTCATTGTTCAACAGAACCCCTGCCCGTGACAGAAATGCTAACTATGCTCATAAAATTAATCCGTTAACCTGATTCCATCATAAAGCAACATAAATTTGATAAAAATGTGAAGTGACGCTAACTATATATTTCGTGTGTAAACATATATATGCAAATATGTCTCAGCAACGTACCTAGTATAGTTCCTCCATATGTTAAAACTAATTTGATATTTGGAAATGGATGTATGTGTATATTTGAATATTTATGAATATGCACATATGACGTGTAATATTTTAAGGTATAAAGAATAGAAAAGGAAGTCCTTTAGTAGTTCAGATTGGGGGATTTTTGAGAGTAAATTGTCTCTATATAAAAGAGAAGCTGCAACCTAAAATATTTGTAACAAGGAGCCCTTTGTATGCCTTCCTGGAGCCAGTCTCTGTGAGGTTTTTAGGAAAGGCCAGGACATTCCCTAATGACAGTGGTGGCAGTTTTCAGGTCAGGAGAGGTTCTGAGGCTACTTGGCTGTTAGCTAGGTGCCCTTCCTATGTTCCCTGCTTAAGGACCTGCCAGCTGAGTTCTGCATGTAGACCATCTATTACTGGTGATGCTATCAAAATCAAAGCACACAGCTGGATGCTCCGAGTTCTCAGCATGATGTCTGGAACCTGAGTATTTGCAGGAGTGCAGCTGATGGCTGCTAGAAAAATAAATAAAATATAAATAAATAAATCAGCTTTTGATTTGTAAAACTCAGCCAATTTGATCTGAAAGACATTGATGGGGGATAAATTTAGAAGCCCACAGCGCCATGTCATCTCAGGCTCTGGGTGTTTGCTGCACTGCTTCTTTCTGACTCCCTTGAGACAGGAGTCCGTGCAGTGCGGAGAAAGAGAAAGGCCCGAACTGATTCAGAATTGCTTGCCCAGATTCATTTAAGGACATTTCACTTATTTCGGAGACTCCTGAAGGGTTAAGATCTTTCCGGCATATCGCTTTGAGGAAGGACCAAGGCCCTCCCTACTATATTTAGGTTGAGCAAGATATCCCTCCAAAGAGAATGGGCTTCAAAACGTCAGTACAAGCAGTAGGGATAAATCCTGGTCCCACTGCCAATGGCCCCTCAGTCTGCCCCAGCCACACAACTGTCACCCACATTTCGAGGGCCTAATTTGATCCTATGTTGTTTCCTTTCCTGTCCGGCCAAATCTGGTGAGCTCCCATTAGCTCAAGTGAGCTGTTTAAGTAAGTTTCCCCTGGGGAATGTGACTGCCAGGAGTGGGGGAGGGGGTGTAGAAGGAATGGAAGGAGAGGAAGGAGTGAGAACTGGGATTGGTATGTAAAATAAAAAGATAGTTTTTTAGTTTTTTTAAAATACAAGAAAAAGAAAAAAAACAAAGCAAAATGAAAAAAAACACATTTTTCAATGGCATATTCTGAATAAAAACAGAACAATGTATATATTCTTCCTGTGGTGAGAAATGTTTCTGGGCAAAAGAGGGCAGGCTCAGCAAGAGGCCCCCTTGCAGCAGTCTCCTGCCCACCCCTCACAGCAGTCTGAGAAGCATGAGGGGTTGTTCCTGAGGACCTGGGATTTAGCTATCAAGACAGTCTGTGGAGCAGGAGCTTTAACCCGACGAAACAGCTGTGTATGTGTGTGTGTGTGTGTGTGTGTGTGTGTGCATGTGTGCACATGCAGGGCAATGCACAGACACACACAAAGATGCACACGCATGTGTGCGCTTTCACTAAGAGGCCATTCCACCCTTTACCCACAGGGAGCCTGACAGCAGCTGAAGTGGGAGAAAAGCTGTATCTGCATTGTTTTGCTCCTTCACATCCCATGTAGTGATAGTTTAGAACCAAATCTGCATTGCTTCCACCCACCCCTGAGAATAAAGCCCTCAAGATTTAGGTGAGGAAGAGAAGAAGAATACAATGTCGGAGCTAAAGCACAGCCATGTGTGCTTTGTCAACTATTTTGTGGCGAACAGGAAGTGAGCTAGCCCTTTGATGAATAGCCATGCACATCTGGGAATTCCTGTGTTCATTAAACGGGAAAGTCTTTGTCCACCAAGACCTGGATTGAAAGACTCAGGGAATGGGAGGCTTTGCCCATATGAGTGGAGGTCGTAGGTTGTGGACAGAGCTGCTGAACATGGCTTTCTCTTCAAGGACAGCATTCTCGGATGCAGGGCACAGCGCAGACTCCCCTTAAGAAGCACATTTATCAGTTAACTTGCCAAGGAAAGCCTTACAAAGAGGTGCCTGTTTTGGGAAGGCATGAAGTGGAGAAGCTGAGGTGACAGCACCCCATAAATGAGAAAAATCTAAGGGATACAGTCAATCAGTTTCTGAAACAAAAATGACAAGGTACTATGAATACTAGAGATGGAGATGCGGCCTCTATTTGCAACCGGTGTAGAGATGATGCATAATGGCCATATACAGAGGGCAATGACCGGGCAAGGCACATGAACACAGACAAAGAAAAGCAGGAAGAAGATCCAAAGAAGAAACAGTGGGGCCCAGAGAGGAAAAGACATGACTGAAAACTTTGCATTTTTCATACATAATTATAATCTTCAAGTAGGAAGAGAAGGGGGTGTGTTTTCAAACAGTTGTCAAAACCTAGCCACCAACACAGATACTTCATACCTAACTGTGCTACCTGGAGCATGTGCAGGCCCCTGCCCATCTGTTCGCGACTCCCCCTCCACTTTGTTATTAGTTCCAATATACACAGGTGGAATTTTTCAACCACATGGAACCTATAATAGGAAGAGTATAGGGAAAACAACAGAAGGTCTGGTATACTGTTTCATGGGATACATTACTAATGTATACTTATACTTCTTGCTCTTTTGTATGAAATGTAAATGTAGGGGCATGCACATCTGGATATTGGATAGGAAATGACACAGTAAAACAAGACAAGCATGAGGTTATTGATTTCTGCTCATAACTATGTCTTTATTAGCTAGGTGACCTTGAAGAAGCTATCAAATCTCACTCTCCTGTTTAGTAAAATGCAGCTATCCTTTTACTACTTATAGATTGGATATGAGAATTATATGAGAAGTTTTGTAGAGATGCATAAAAGAATGATTGGCACAGAGGAGGTAATCAATGTTGGAAGAAGAAAAAAACACATGAGGATTTGGGGTACGTACCCAACAAT
The DNA here is from genome assembly GCF_037038515.1 of Microtus pennsylvanicus. Taxonomy (NCBI): domain Eukaryota; kingdom Metazoa; phylum Chordata; class Mammalia; order Rodentia; family Cricetidae; genus Microtus; species Microtus pennsylvanicus. The sequence continues at coordinate 91,239,320 of NC_134581.1, read as the reverse complement.
GACAGCTGATAAGACCCACATCTCCACCGCATCTACCTTCGTTTTCCAGGCAGTTTACACTCAGGAAACAAGCCTGTGACTCCAATGGAAATTTCTAGCTACAATCATGATTTCCACATCTGCTTTCCAACTTAAGAGCTTGCTAAACCCCAGGCTCGGAGGGAGCTGCAGGGTAATGTCCACCTGTCATTCCCCAGCCTTGAGAGCCTGGATTCCCCCTCTCCTCCTCTCATCTTCATTCACAGCGCTGCTAGATCGCCGTTCCCCTTAAGTGGGCAGAGCTGCCTTACCTCACTTCTCCTCTTCCTTACCTGCAGTCAGGGAATCCTGGAGGAGGCCTTCCACCTGCCCATTGGCGCATGCTGATGTGTCCTACGTATTTCCTCATTGGTACTATTGTCTTCATTTGGGTCCTCATTATCTTCTCTACCTAACTCCATAACTCTAGTTTACTTGTTAATTCTGTTATTACCCACTTTATTATTGCTAACATATTGGCCATAGTAGAAACCAATCTCATTGCTGTTTAAATCCCTTCTCCAGTTGGCATGACCCAGTGACATGATACACAGAAGCTCCTCCGGGCCCTTGCCCACTTCTCTGGGTTTGATCCTCACTCAGGGTTTTCCTCAAATGCACCAGACCCCCCCAGGAGCATTCTAAAAATATAAGGCAGCCCATGAATTTGTGTCTGGATCTCCCCCACTATGTCTGGAATCTAATATCTTCTTTGTCCTCTTTAAACCTCTACGCAGGCTTCAAAGCCATCTTGGGCAGCGCTGCTCTGAGGACGCTGTTTTGACCCGCACTTCTCCTTCCTTGTCTCCACTCAGTGCATGTTTCTGTTTGTTGTGTGGTGCAAGAACAATGCTTCATTGTTGTGTGCTACTTTCCAGCAGAACTGAATATTCTATTTATTCTACATCTACAACAGTGTTAAGCCCATTGAAGTCACCAAGTGGTTACAAAGTCAAAGCTGGTGTGAGCTGGAGAGCTGACTGATTGGGATGATTGACACAGACATCATGGGTTACTGAGAGGCTTCTATTCTGATTTCTTAGAAAATATCTACCTTTAAAGATTTTTCTGTGTTTGTCTCTTTCTTTTTGTTTGGATGCATATCTAAGATCTGAACTCATAAAAAAAAAAAGACTTCTCAAAATGCCCTAAGACTAAAGAACTTTATTCCACATTGCAGACAGAGAAAAAGCCTAGACCTGGGATAAAGCAAGAGAGTAGGGTTTGTCTGTGTCCACAAATGTCCTCCCTAAATATTCTCACTGTTTATGTCCCTGCTTCCTCTGGCTATGAGGACACAGTGTGCCCTAATCAGAAGAGTCTGTGAGAGCTTTCTTATGTCATCACCAATCTGTTACATTTTCCCTGAGTAGAATCAGCTTGGTGATTCAGCTTTGTCTATTTGTAATTAGTCAGGGGATGATTGTAGGGGATGTGATTAGGCTCTTTACCTTCCTGGGAGAGTCAGGGGGGAAAGTGCTGCCATCAACAAGAAATGGGCCTCTGCAAAGGAAGGGGAACCTCTGTGAAGGGACACTGGCCACACGCCACTCAGAGAATAGCTCTGTACAGGAAATAGAAGCAGGATTGGAGGAGATGCTTCCAAGTCAGAGCTGATCCAGTGAAGGTACTAAATTCAGCTAGGCAGGGTAATGCCATGCAAGAGCATCAGATGTACCCAAACTTACACCTCCTGCATCAAGGTATTTAGAGCCTAAGAGATCCATGTTTTTCCTCGATGTAGGATGGTGCCCAACACAGACAGTGCTGTGTCCCCCTCCCTGCCAGATCTGTTGCTCCATGTAAATCACATTTACATACAAACCTCAAATCCTCTTCAAACCTGGTAATTCTCCCTTTCTCTTAATTCCAACTAATGGGATTTAGGAACATTTTACTTGATCAATCCCCAATGGTATTGGTTCCTGGCATGAAAACTTTAACCACTTTTACTAATAAAAAGTTATTTGCTATTGCTGTTTAATGATCAATTTCAGGAGACTAATCACCACATCCAAAGCTTGACAGTCCCCTTACACAGTGCAGTGAAATGACAGAAAGAACTCATGAATGGAGTCAGTGGCTATAAGCATGAGAAGAAGGTGAAGGAAAGGAGGGAAGAAGCATTAAGCAGAGAAAAAGAGGGCATAAAAAAGGTAGTTGATAAAATTACATGTTAAGCATATACAAGATCTGTGGAAACCCAAGTTAGTCCAAGCCCATCATGGAGACATGAACTGGATGTGAGAGGGGAAGGGTCCATTTTCTCTAAGAGTGTAGCCCCTGGTAAGTTGACTACACTCCAGCAAAAGTATTCTAATAGCACAAAGCAGTATGGATGGCCTGAAAACCAAGGGTACAAAGTTGAGTGAGAAATGCACAGGGAAAAAATCTGGAAGAAATTGGGGTAATGATAATGTCTTTTTTGTTGTGAAGCTAGCCTTCAATGACTAAGCCACATCTCCAGTCCAAGGAAATGTGTGAATATAATCAAAACACATTGGACAACATTGTGAACTAGTAGAATCTTACGTGTCAAATAAAACAAAGCAAGTGGTTGCCAAAGGCAGACATTCAGTTGTTTAAGCAGATGAGAGGCTTGCTTACATGATTTCTGTATTCCTACGGAGACTTTATGCCGTTGCTACTCCTGGTGGAATTGAACACAGCTACTCATTTTTGACGTCCTCTGATGCTTTCAAGACCACAGCATCAGACCGAGTCACCATTTTTTTCTACAGGTGAATAATCATCTAGAATAGCCCAGCCCACTCTTTTTCTGTAAAGAGTAAGTATTGTAAACTCTGTAGATCAGGTGGCTTCTCTGTAGTTTCTTGAACACCACTAACACGGCATCAGAGGAGACACAGAAGCTTCCTGGCTGTGGTTGCATTTTAATAAAGCTTTAGTTGTAGACAATAATATTTAAATGTCATGCCATTTGAATTTATAATACTATACAGTGTGGTGCATCCTAAACCACCACTGGGATTGGGTCCAAGACTTCCTGAAAATACAAAAATCCATAGAGGCTCAAGTCCCTTATGTAAAATGTATTTGCACATAGTGCTCTAAGCATGCCCTCTTGGAGACTTTGCGTTATCCCTGGATTATCTACCAAGTCTAGCATACTATAATGTATACAATTATTCTGCCACTCTATGTTTTGATAAGAAGAAGAAGAAGATGTGGTCTGTAAATGTCTCATGCAGATGTAACAATTTTACATTGTGGGTAGCTGAGTAGATGAACACAGAACTCTTAGATAAAGAGGGTAAAGTAAACTTTATTCTCTTTTTAACTGATATTCAATAATTCAAAAATGAAAAAAAAATAGTTATACAAAAGTGCCAGCAGGTTGAAGTCAGCCCATTAGCTGTAGTTCACTGACCCTTCCTCTGTTTCAATTGCCTGTTTCCATCAGCTTCACAGTGCACTGTTCTTCCAGCCCTGCCTTTGTCTTAACTGCCTACCCTCCATCTCTTCTCCCAATACTCTCATTGTGAACTCTGGATTCCAGTCTTCATGGTCAGTAGTTCCTTTATGTCCTTGTATGCTTGGAGAGGCACCATTCTGACCCTGTCACAGAGGTCTGGGTATCTGGATGGCCTTACAGACCTCCAAGCAGAAGCTACTGATTTTCAAATAAAATCCACACTTTGTTGTCACTTGGTGTCTGTGATTCCTAACAAAAGTTGCAGACTGAGTCTTTTTCAAAGCTGTGGTTTTGAGACTCCTATCTTAATAATTACATATTTCTCTTCTTCGCATTTCTCTGTTGACCTGGGCATTTCTCTCCATTCATGGAACACCTTTGTTCCTGGCTTAGAGTTTTCATCACCAGTCCAACTCCCACCATTATTCCCAGAGACCTGCTGTCCAGAAATACAATTGATCAAAACCCACCTCCCTTAGTCTTGATTCTTCATGACTCTTTCCTCTGAACTCTTCGGTGACTTGTTCCACATTTCAAACCCGGAACTTGCCAGAGGCTGTACTACTTCTGAAGTTATGATTGAACACCTCAGTGTATCCATGACATCCTGTCTTTTCACAAGATTTGCTAAGTAACTGGATACAAACCATTATTCTTTTATCTTGGGTTCTCAAAGCCACTGGCCCAACCTTTTCAGCCTTACTTCTCCCTTTAATTTCTTTTGATAAACCTTAGACTTCTGACCTATCATTTTAATCTCTTATGCAAAAATACCCTTGCCCCTCACTTTTATTTCTATGCTATTACCATCAATGTAAAGAACTTGGCCCCAGCCGGGTGGTGGTGGCACACGCCTTTAATCGTACCACTTGGGAGGCAGAGGCAGGGAGATCTCTGTGAGTTTGAGGCCAGCCTGATCTATAAGAGCTAGCTCCAGGACAGGCTCCAAAGCTACAGAGAAACCCTGTGTCGAAAAACAAAACAAAACAAAAATAGAACTTGGTTCCATTTCTGTCAAAATCTAATTCGTCTTCCTCTTTAGGGTCCACTTATGTCTGCCCCTCCCCGCCCTCCAAACACAGTACTCCATCGTTGTCTCTGCTCTTTTCTGCCTGTCACCAGCTTTTGCTGGGCTGGACCATTTCTATGAATGTTTCCTCTTTCGCCTTTGACTGTCTACTCTGTCACCACTGTGTTTCACTGACTCGTACTCATCCCCAAACTCCTTTTAATGACTGTCCATATGGGCTATCTGAAGCCCTTCATCCCTTATTCCGACTTGAGACAGTCTAATCTACACCTGTTCACACCCCTCTCCTGACCCTATCCACACCAAAGCCATCAAATGAAGGCCATGTTTCCAATGTTTTTTTTTTCATGTTTCCAATTGTATTGCATGTGTTGAAGTGTCTTCTTAAAAGATTTCTCAGCAGCAATTTACAAAGCTGACAACTAACTCCTTTAAACGGTCTTCACAGAGTCTATAATGTCATAACCTCTGACTTGTCATTTGCTCCCCTGGTAACACCTTTAAAATCGCCTTCATTAGATTCTCCTACGCTGCTCAATTTCTACATATTAGATTTTTCAGAGCTAAGTCCCGGGGATATTTTATATTTTTTTCACTGTTAAATCATTTCTTAGGCCATATGGTTTATTCTGCAACTTTGAAGATCCAGTTATATGGCAACAACTCAAACAGTTCTTTCTTGACCTTATTTCTTTTCCATGAAACCCAGACTCAAGCAAGCCATGGCTAAGCAAACACAGTCACTAGAACTCTGGAATGCATCCCAATTTTGATCTTTTCTGACACAGAATCTGCAAACTTTTACTCTCCGAGTTTCTGCTATTAACTAGTAACTCCTTAGTGTCTCGTACCACTCCCCACCTGCTGAAGCAAATGTGCTGCTGACGATGACGTATTCCTGCCTCTCAATGAAGCCTTGAATCTACCTCTGTACTCCATGTCTACACAGGCAGCTTTCTTTATACTCCCGAGAATGCCAGAATAGCCTTTTGAGATTTTGAATTTCTAAAGCTTGTTAGTAGATCTTTCCTTGGAATCTGTTCCCATGATAATATTAGTGGCCGTCTGTTTCAGCAATGCCACACCCAGCATGGATTCCAGCACATTCCTTCATTGTCTGACAACTTTCTCTCTTTAGCATGTTCTCTGTATTTTCCTATACCTTCTTTGGTCTGCTTGAAATGATTGGCAGTGATTGAAGAAGGTTATCTCATCTTTGGTCCCAGTTTTTGCCTATGTTATTACCTGGGAGCCTCTCCACTCTTGGGTTGTCTTTTGTTACTTTTAGGTTACAGCTTAGATTTCGTCTTTGTGAGGTTCGATGTCCTGTGTTAGTTATGCCATGCTGTGTCCTTTGTTAGTACTTACTATGTTGAAATGGGATCTCCAACTAAAGGTCTATTAACCACAAACTATATTTCTGCCTCTGTAGGGTATAGTTATAAGCAACATTGAGTGTCTGAAAAGAATAAAATTAATGAATAAATAAAAATAAATATGACACATTTGCTCACAATAAGCATAGCTGGCTAAGTCAACATTCATTCTTTACCTGTGTTTTTATAGATTTGGTGATTAAAGCAATTTGCTCACCATCTCAATGCCTATTGCGAGCCCCTAAATGAAGCATCTTTATTACTTCCTTAATAACCCATGGCACACTGCCTTGATGCTCTAGAGTCACATTCCTGAGCTCTTGCAGTTCCCAATTTCCTGATTGCTATGCCTTACCAAGGGGAGAACAGTGGGAGACATCTGCTCACTTATAGTGTTTAAAATTGAATGTGCATACTCATATTAATAATAATTAAAATAATATGGCTCTCAGTCAATTTTACTGTATTTTAAATTCCATCCTGGATTTGTAATACCAGTTAAGATGAAGAAAGCATAATACTCATTCTATCTCTCCTGCTCATTACAACTGGAAAAACGGCATTAGATTATTGAAGGATTCTGAGAGCAGGCATCAGTAGGGGTACCAAGGAGAGATATGAAAACTCAGGAAAGAGCAAGATGATTGTGGTTCACTTTAGCTACTTTTTTCGCTGATTTTTCCTTGCTTATACGCAAAGTGGGAAGAATCCTGAAATTATATAGCAGATCCAATGGAAACAAGATCAAGACAAGTTATCCATTGATTCTGAGAATGAAGGAAGAGAACTTGAAATAGGGGACACCGGGGACCATCCTATGTTTTCCTCTTGTCTCTATTTATAGTAAACACTTGCGGAAATAACCTTCTTCATGACCAGAGGAACTGGGGAAAGGTGATTGCTGTGTTTAAATGTTTAGAGGAGTGTTCACTCCATCTTCAAATTTTCTTCCATCCTACCACATTTTCTCAAAGTTGGACTCAGCCACATGAAATCAGGACCATTATGTTTTTAGTTATGGGAGCTGTGGAGAACAATGCTCTTGCCTTCTAAGGCAAATGATGGGGGCTCTCTCAGGAGCTGGAGAGAGGGGGCAGGAGGAGGGAACCAAGGAAGGAGTTGTTGAAGTAACATGGGAAGTGAATTTTAGCCTTGAGGGTATGTACATTTGATCCATTCAATAGACACACACTTTGAGACTGGAACTATTGGTAGCCCCACAATAGAGAATTGCTAACTTGGCAACAATGCAGGACTGTGAAAGCCCAATAGGTCTCATAGCCAGCCACAGCCAGCAGAAGGAAAGTCCAGGCTTCAAGTATGAACTGTGCTGGATTAAGCGTCTCATGAAATGGTCTGTCTTAGCTGTGTATGTGTTCTTACAGGGTTTTTACAGGATGCAGACATTGCTAACATAATTAGAAAAATGTGCATGATATAATACAATATCATTCATTCATCATAGAAAGATTGAAGAAGCCAGATATTTCGGGAGACAGTGCTACCAATAAACACCACCAAATTATCTGACTTTATATAAAGTTGGACATTCTGGAAACAAACATACAGCTATAAATTTTTAACATGCAAGAAGCTACAAGTTAGAAAAAAATTAAAAGAATTAAGATTTAGCTTGGGACATCGAGTCAATGGACACAATAGGAAAGCAGAAGTGAAGAGTGAAGAGACAATGAACCGGAAGGAAAACAGGAAGTCTCCGACTCCAGCAACAGAGGCCAAGAGTCTAGGAGTGTGCATTCTCATTCATTCTAGCTGTGAGGGGTGCATAAAACTCTACCTTGAGCTAGTCATAGAAATGCACACTAAAAAGCCACTAAGTTCATTAGCCAAGCGTACATTGAGCTGCGCTATAGGTGACACGTTTACATTTCATCTGCAGAATCTTGGATTTCCCCGTTGGTCAGTTTCGTAAGATGCATTGCTCTACGGTGCCACACTGCTGTCTAATCTCAGGGCTCTCCAAGCACTCATTTAGTGCAGTTCTCAGAACTCATCAGTCTTTGTATAGTGGTCAGTGGTAAACGCAGATGCTCGCAACTAACCGAGTTTCAGGGAGTAAGGGTCCATGGGTGTTCATCCATTGATGGGGGATTTACCTCACACACCTTCTTGGAGGCTCAGAGGCCATCAGGGAAGAGGGAACAGGAATATTGTCAGAACCAGAGGTTGGGGACTACTGGAGCAAAACAAAGTCTTCTGGATCTAGTAGCATAGCTGTGTTCATGAGCTCACAGCAGCTGTGGTTGTCTGCACAAGGTCCAATGCATGCACATCCTAGCATGGAGGGGGAGGAGTTCAAGAGCTCCCACCTGTAGCTAAGAAGTCTGTGGAGCATTTTCTTGAGTAATACTTGATGAGGGACAGCCCAGCACACTGTGGGCAGTGCCACCCCTAAGTGACTGGATTAAACTTAAAACACCAAGCTGAGCAATCCATGGTGCATGTCAGGAAACAGCACTGCTTCTTGGTCTCTGCTTCATTTCCTGTCTTTGGGTTCCTTCCCTGCTTTGAGTTACTGCCTTGGCTTCCCTTCATGATGGACTGTAAGCTGCGAGGAAATATAAACCCTTTCTTATCTAGTTGCTTTTGGTAAGAGTGCTTACCACAAAAAATAAAATACACTAAGAAAATGACCAAAATACATTCCATCAAATTCTCAAAGAATTTGTATATATGATTTATGATTCACTCATCTCTTAAGAACACTGAGTCTTCTGTGTATTGAAAAACTCATTATTCTCCCATGAACTTATGATGTCTCAATTCACACTACTTTGGCTAATAACCCTCTTGGGTCTATGCTCCACTAAAAATGTTATTTTCTATTATAGGGTTTTCATAGTTCCATTGTTGTCTGTCCCCAAACTGGATGATGGAAACCAAATTCTTCAATCCCCAAGAAATACCATCTGTAGGCTCAGTGTCTGGCATATATATATATATATATATATATATATATATATATATATATATATATATGTATATATATGTGTGTGTGTGTGTGTGTGTGTGTTTGTGTGTGCATATATATATATATATATGAGACTTTATTTCATAAATCATATATTATGTCTAAGTTTTTACTATTAGTCACTCTCATTCCAGAGACCATATATTCTATCCTCCTCATCACCAAACATGTTAATTGAGTCAACAGTCCCAATTATTCCTCAAGATTCTCAGGAGACACTACAATCCGAACACACCCTCAGCTCCGTCGTGTCTTTCCTTTCATTGACATGCTTCTGCATGCTTTATTTGGACCTGCACATAGACCCCGAAATGCAAGCTCACAAAATAATAAGTTTATCTGAGATACACTCACATGCATGCTCATACATGCACATATGTTAGCACATTTTTCTTTCTCCAACAGAATACTTAAATTGGTGCTTTATTTCAAGCTTAAATCCATTTTCAGCTGTTCTATCTAGGGAAAGATTCATGGAGCCACAGTCCCTGGTTCATTTCCACTTGACTCTCTAAAATTCGGCTCTTTAGAGGTTGTTCAGTCTCCCAGAACCCCCTCCAAAGTCTTGATAATGGTTTGTTTTTTTCCATAAAAATCACGTTTTTCTTATTCTCTAGAAGTTGCAGAACTTTAGCCTTGAATAGCATGGCAGTTCATGGGTCCCTTGCTCAGTCACGGGTACACCCAGTGTGATACACAGGCCCAGGGCAGGATGAAGGAATGCTAATGTAAGGCTTTTAGGGGGAGGTGCACCCAAACAGAACACCTGAATTGTGTGGTTGATGTTCCTTACCAATGTTCATTTGCGACATTATGAAATACAAGCATTTGGAAAGCAGGGCATACTCCACTTACCAAAATCACAATCCTGATTACAAGCCTCATTATTTCACCATTATTTGTGAATGAGGGAAAGCACTGAGCTCCGGATCTAACAGAAACCTCCCTAAGTAGCTCGATAAATTGCTGAGGCAGCTCTGATAGAAGATGGGGGGCAAGCATTGCACAGTGCTCTCTGCTTCTGACAGCCTGAGGGGTCTGGAAAGTCGGGAGATCACGCAAAAGAATTCATATATGCAAATGAGGAAAAGGAGGGAGGAAATCACTGCAGAGAGAGGTCCTTTTATCCTTGAGCCTAGCCAGAGCAAGAACACAGCACCAGGGAAGAACATTATCCTCTCACAGAGGGATTAGCAGGCAGAGGCTAAAGGAGATGATCAGTATGAACTCTCAGGGGCTTATGAGCAAGCATGGCTTTCTAAGTGCCATGAATCCCTGCAGTTTCACTTTTCAGTGTAAGAATGAGAGCCAAGAAGATCCAACACTGAGGAACTACCCCACCCATTAATGAGACTTCCCGGGGGCCAATAAAGTCAACTAGTCATTCTGATAACCAAAAAATACCTTTGTGAAATTCAACAGGCTCTCAGCCATGGAGCCCAGTGTGAGCCACTAAATATCTAGGTTCTTCAGAAACTGAAATGGAGTAAGAGAACCAAGCAGGGAGTCAAGAACAAGTCAACCAAATGGTTCAATGAGGTGCCACGGTGGTGTGGAGAAAGAAGGGGTACATACACCTGTGTTGTCTCCTAGTGACTTCTGTGCTGGCCCCTGAATTTTCTTCATTCAAATAATCTTCTAGCCATCTGAAATCTTCTTTTAACAAAGATCCAGACGCATAGCCCCATCTGAAGGGAACTAGTAATAACTGAAAACCCCACTGTGATAGACCAACAGTGGTGTCTTGCACTGGCATAACATGGAGGGTTTAAAATTTATTTTGTTAGACTGATATTTTGGGGAATTTAGCCATCTTTTTTGTTTGTCTGTTTGCTTGTTTGTTTTTAGGGGCAGGGTTTCTCTGTGAAGCCATGGCTCTCCTGGAACTCTGTAGTCGATACTAGCCTCAAACTCAAAGAGATAAGCCTGTCTCTGCCTCCCAAGTGCTGGAATTAAAGGCGTAAGGCACCGCTGACCAGCAAGTTACTTATCTTATAGCCTCTTCAAAGTTGAAAAGGAATAGTATCTGATAGGAAGTTTTTAGATCAGCCTAAACATTTTAACTAAGTGGGGGTACTCTGTAAATTGTTCTCTACTGTGTGGTTATTAGAAGTTATTGTTTCCCAAGTATCAGAGACTCAAACTGAAGACAAGGTCAGGTATCAGCTAGCAGCCAAGCAGCTTAGGGCAATTATTACTGTTAGTGGGCCTTCTTCACAGATTAAATACCTTAACCTGTATGTCTTGGATGCTCTACCTATGCCTAAAGCTGTCTGGAACAGAACTTCATTTGTCTCATGAAACAGCCGGAATAAGCCAGAGTGGTTACATTAACAAGATGACTTGTATGGATACACAAGAGAAGAGGACTTGCCTTGAATGGTAAAGTCTCTAAGGAACTGAACTCATCTGTCAAGACTTGGACAGAGGCAGACAGCTTGAGGACCCTGGCAGCAAACAGGGCCAGAGAAGAGCTGGAAAGGGGGAGTGGTGCAGAGAACAAATGGACTCTCTCATGTCCTCTGGTGACAAGGGCTAAGCGCGATTGTCAAATCTGCTGCCCCGGCAAGAGCTGTAAATGCAACTTGAAAAAAAGCAGAGGGAGTGGTATGGTTGCCATGGTTTCCTCTGGAGTGTTCCAGGCCTGAGGAAGGGATGGCAAGCTGTGAAAGAGGGACCAATTTGGATGAGAGTTGGGAGGAAGGACAGATAGGAAGAATCAGCCAGGCCACAAGACCTTTTGTCCCTCTACTACTGGATGCAATAGACAATTAAAAGCTAAAAAAGAATGTTAAAAGAGACACAAAGAGGGGCTAGAGAGAAGCCCCAGCAGTTGAAAGATCTGTCTGCATTTTTAGAAGACCAGGTTCAGTTCCCAGCACTCACATGGCAGCTCACATCTGCCTGTATCTCCAGTTTCAGGTGATCTGACACCTTCCCAAAGACATACATGCGGGAAAAACATAAATGCACATCAAATAAAAATAAAATACATTGTTAAAAAAGTGAAATATAAAGAACACTCATGGGAGTTGCCCTCCCATAGTCTGGTGGGCTCAGGATGGTGAGAGAGGCTGGGAAGTGTAGACCAATCAGCTTTGCTCTCAATCCTCGCCATTAAGCAGTTAAGCGTAGGGGCAGCCTCTAGTTCACTGAAGCCCAAATAAGCAGAGAGGGCACCACTGAGTAAATCTGAGGCAGGTAGAATGCCAGAGGCAAATTCAAGAGAAGAGCTCCAGGGAAGCAGATGTCCCATCTAGGCAGTGCCACACCTCCCTTTAGCACAGGCTTGCTGGGTGGGACCAGTTCCTACTTTGGTTGGCAGTTTTGAATTACCACTGCAGCGTTAGCCCCAGTCTGATGACCCTGGCATCTCAGAGGCACCAGCGCAGGTAGATGACCTTAGTGAGGCTAAGTCAAGATCACCTAGGTTTGCGTTGAGTATCTGGAAGGGACAAGGGGCAGTGATGGATGCTACAGGCCTGTCTTACTCCATTATCTTCATCACGTGCTGAAATTCTAACCTCCACTTCCAGGTCAGATTTTTGGAAACACGATTTAATGGAGATAATTAAGTTTGCAATGAGACTACTGAGGTTGACCTTAGTCCAATATGGCTGGTTTCCTCTAAGAAGAAAGTTGAGGCATGGACACCAGGAAGGGATGAACTGGGGAAACAAGGAGAAGGTGACCATTTTTTTTATGCCTGGATAGAGTGCTTTGCAAATCAGTTCTGCCCGCATCTATCTTCACCTTGTAGCTTCAGCCTCTGGAACCCTTAACACACTAATCCTTGTTATTTAAACCATCCAGGGTAGGACACTTTGTTATGACAGCCCCAGAGAGTAAATGTACTATATGTTCATCTGCTCTTTTCTAAGGTCAGTAGAAAACCAACAGAAGAAGGTGTCCTCTTCAACGACCTACCGTCTGCTAAATATTTCATATACATGCTCTCTCCTTTACAAGAGAAGGACCCTAAGAATTTGGCCAGACTTTTGGAGGCACTGGGCAGATCTGCTGTTCAGTGCTTGGCTCCTTTGGGAAATCAGGCTGCACTTCCTTCCTGAGCTGAGTGTCTGCCCCCTGAACACAGGGAGAGCGCAGAGCCCAGGAGAAGAGGGAATGAGTGAGGAGCGTACATCAGGATGATGAAAGAAAGGGGCTGGCCACAGGCGCAGAGGAAGAGCAGACCGTCGCTCCTGCAGCCATCATCTTTGGCAGGAAAATATCCACTTTCTCAGAAGCCCCTCATTTTACAGGAAAGGTCCCTGTTAGCCTTGCCCATCTTGGCTTTCCTTTCCAGTCCGTTTCCTTAAAAGCACTGTCAGTCCTGAGACTTAGAACTGTGTGTTCGGAAGAAAAGCCGAGGTAGGAGATTCAGCAACAGCTGATTTTTTTCTTTACCTTAAAAAAAAAATTCATCCTCTAGGAATATAACCATGATGCAAATATTTTTAAATGCTTAATTATCCATCCAAATTCACACTCAAGCATTAATAGGCCCCGTCGTTGCTCTCATCTTCCTGAACTCATTAATTTCTGATCAGGATGCTGTTGTAATTACAGTTATTTCTCTTTTTTTTCTTTTTCTTTTCTTTTTTTCTTTTTCTTTTCACGGTGCTGGGATCAAACCCAGGGCATCCTACATACTAGGTAATTATGTTACCTCCAAGATACATCTCCAGCCCCCAACTGCATTTGTTAATAAAAATGATCGAGCATTTAGCCAGAATCCCCAGGCTGCCTAAACTAGGTCATGACTTTACTGCCTTGGAGAAATTTAAGAAGTAAGAATTTTAGGCATGGGTGGGTTAGGAATGTGGTTCAGTTGTTAGAACACTTCCCTAGCAGCCAAGATCTCAAGTTTTTATTAAGTCCAGTTGAAACTAATGATGTCTCATTGTTTTGACAATGCGATATTTTTAGCAATGTAAAATTCACAAGACTTAATCTGAAGGTGGAGACCTTTTCTGTCCAGGAACATGTGTTAGAAAAAAATCCTTCATTTGAGGGTGTGATTTGAGAGGGAAAGCTAAAGTTCCTGATGTTCAGCAATATACATACATACAATGTGTCCTTGTGTGAAGTTGGAAACCAGAACAGTTTATCGCGTTTTCAGGTTACCCACTGGCTTCCAGACATGAGCTATTCTTCACGAGGCTCTAGCTCAGTCCGTCCAATGACAAGAAAATTTCTGAGGAATATTTCATGAAGATTTTCTGAAATGTTTATGACAATGCAAATATTGATGTCTTAGCCGAGTCAATATTGCAATTTATTGTCCTTCAATATAAAGAGTGAGTCAGGCTCCCTATTGGTCAATATTTGGACTCAGGTAAATAAATCTTTATACTGACTTCAGCAGATGTCAATATCTACTTATTCCAGATAAGTAAAAGTAAAAACGGGAAGCGTTATTTATTTTTTGAAGTAAAATAACAGCCAGTTACATAAAGGCCCTGCGGCATTTCTAGAATATCAATATGTAGCTACTTCAGCAATAAACTATAACAACATTATAAGACATGGGTTGAAAGTACAATGGTTTGAAATTTTCGAAGGAGAACTTAATAAAAAATAAATTTCATCTATGTTTTAATATCACAATGCTTTTTTAGACTTGAAAGAATTTTCAGATTTCGTGTTCTTTTCATCCTATAAGAACTTAATTTTTGATGTTATCCATAACTTCGGGAATTCACAAGACCACATTTCCCATCAATTCTTAGATTATCTGATTAACCTTCACTCTGAAGCCGAAAGAAAAATCTGCCCCTATTCTGTGTGTGTCTTCCTGTCTGGTCATGCTTTGGGCTGTACGTTTCAGAGTAGTGGATGTTTCTATTTCTACATCTGTCCTTATGGACTGCGTGCCCATTAACAAAAGAAGGTTCTCCCAGAGCTACTGCCTAGTGGCTGAAAAGAAGACACTAGCCATCCATTAATGCACAACATAGTTTAAGAAAAGGTGAACAAACCTATGTGCATCTGTGCACAGGTAAAGTTGTGGGGAAACGGTGCATAGACACATGTACATCACACACATAAACTATTTTTCCTGTGGGAGAATTTCAGTTTATTTGCACGGGATGCGTTTGCCTAGACATTGTCATATATTGGCCTTAGAAGACAGTGTAGGACGCAAAGTGGAAGTGTCGCTTTTGTGTCCGAATGTCTTGCCCTCCTCAGGTGTGAGATATGCATCACTAATTGGGACATGGACGCCATGGAGTAGCACACTATTTGGCCAGTGAATATTCAGGCAAGCTCTGAAATCCCACTGACTACTTGCAGGGTCTCACTTATAGCTGTTCCCAAAGTGTAGTTACTGAATGCCGATGTTCAGTGTTGATGTGGCAATTTACGTGTCAGATAGGCTTAAATGAAGATTTGCTGTGGGACAATGGTCTGTACCCTGTCACTTGTATTTTAAATCAATGCTGGTTTAAGGCGGGAAGTAGAGGCGGAGCAATGAAAATTCTGGGAAGAGGTAAGTTTCAGTCTGCAGTCCTTACCTAAACAGAGAGAAAGCCAGACACAGAGCAATCAAGATGTGACTGCCTCACCAAAAAAGGTACCAAGCTATGTGGCTAACACAGATAAGAATTATGGGCTAATATAAGTTATAAGAGTTAATAAGAAGCCCGAGCTACTAGGCCAATCGGTTTATAACTAATGTAGACCTCTGTATAATTTCTTTGGGACTTAATGATTGCTGAAACCAGGCAGGACAGAAACCTCAGTCAACAAAGATTTATGCCTATCATAAAAATATCCAAAAAGTGATAAGGGCTGAAAGAAGAAAATGAGGCTTTTAAAAAAAAATGAGAGCTGCTAATGGTGAGAGAATGCCACTTGCCTCACATGGTTTTATCTGTCTGTCTGTCTGTCTGTCTGTCTGTCTGTCTACCTTCCTTCCTATCTCTCTAACCTGAGACTGAGTTGCCCAAAAACTATGTTCTGGGCAGTTGATAGCGGCTTGTGAAATGCCCATGTTTGTTGTTTTGAGAGCCGGGAGGGATGCACATAAACAGATGTACACTTAACTGGAAGCAATCTGTAGGACAAGGACATGAATTTGGCCCTGGATACTTCCCTGGTTTGCACTGCAGGATCTCCGGCTGGTGCCACCAGGACTCAGTAGAGCTGATGGTCCCAGCACATGCCTGATGGACAGTTCTGGACTCTAAGGATGTGATGTTATGATTTTCCATTGGAGATACAGACATGAAAAAGCTTTTAAGGTAAATGAGCAAGAGCTCTTAGTTCCAAGTCATTTCACCAACATAGTTAAGGAATTTTTCACTTCCAGCCTGCAGAAGTTACATAACAACCCTTTCTTTAAAAAAAAATTATTTTGAATTTATGTGTATGGAAGTGTGGAAGTGTGCACATGAGAGCAGGTGTTCATGGGTTTCCCTGGAGCTGGAGTCACAGGCAAATGTGAGGGCAGCCACTCTTAACAGCTAAACCGTCCTCCAGTACCTGGAAAACAATTCTGACGTCGCAACTCTATGGACAGCTGCTATGTTGGCACAGTGTGATATTTTATACTGGGAGTGCACAAAGGAAATAGTGTCCATCATTAGGTCTGCAAGGCTACAGATTTTGCGTTTGTTCAGTCCACTAGGTATGTAAATGTGTGTGGGCAAAAGGCAATTACTGATCAGACGCAACATTAAATCTGAGACTTTGAGAGGCCAGACACAAATAAAAAGCCTGCAAGAGAAAGAGAGAACACATTTTTAAGGAAGGACAGTAGCATATGCAAAGGCCCAGAGGAACAAAGAATTACCTTGCTTTGTGGAGTATTTGTATGAAATGTACTGGGTAGGCAGTAGTTGGAATTAAGATGAACTGAGGAAGGACATATGGGTGGGTTCCTAAGTGACACAAGTACATGGTTTCAGGATGTTCCTGAGGAGCCTGGGAGTGGGCCCAAAATTTAAGCAACAAATACACATGGCAGAAAGTGGCCTCTGGGTTCAGAATAAAAGGTGAGGTGGAAAAACAAGCCTGAGAACAAAGAGACTTATTAGAGACATAGGTCAGTGACGTCAAGGTTAAAATGGGCCTTGCCTAGGTGATGGTGGGAAGAACTAAGTAGGAGAGACTAAAATATTGAGTAGAAATTTAGAAGAATTACTTAATGGAAAAATATGAGAAATAATGAACTTACAAATTTCTTTCAGCGAGAGCTGAGTGCGGGTGGCACTTCCTAAGAATGTGGAGTATGGAAAGAATATCCCTGCTCAAGTTTCACAGAAGTCAAACAAATAAATAGGAACTCTGAAAAACTCACAAGCATCCTGGAAACAGCAGAAGACAAGCAGAGGCCTCAAAGAAGATGTAGAAGTATCTGTGTAGTCTGAAAGCTAGCAGGCCATGGGGATATGCATGTTCCCTGGATTTAAACAGGAAGTGTGGCCCAGGGAAGTTTAAGCCATGAAAACCCACTGCAAAATCCCAAGCATATATTATATGGCTAGAGGCTATTGGAAAGAAATATGAATTCTATTGGATACTATGAGTCTAGAGTAGCCTGGAGGGCCAGTGAGATGGAGGGTCAAGTGCAAATGACGCATGGATCTGCTCATTTACGTCTTTGTTTCAGCTCACATTTTCCAAAGCCTAGACGAGATTGGGGAGAGGGTTTGGAATGAAACAAGCATCCAGGCCATAGTTATCCAGGGATGAATAGCATCCAAGCGATAAAAAAAGAACCTAAACTGAGGTTAAGAAGGGAATTTCAAAGATGGAGAAGTAGAAAGAACAGTAAGAGGGTGAAACAGCATTTTCTGGTTTTATCCCCGTGTCACCTTGACTCCGACAGTCCTCACATTGTGATGAGAGGACTCTGGGGCACCTGGGTAGGGCTCGAACAGTTTCCATCCATGGTACAGAACACGGCCATTTTATTCTTAGAAAGCCCAAGCAAGGTTTATAGAGGGACTTCATGGAGAGACTATGTGGAGGAGTTTTGGCTGACTAGCAGAGGCATGAGCTAACACTTTTCATAGCTATAGAAAGAAGTCTCAGTTGATTGTTACTGGAAGCTTCAAAGTTAGCCCCAAGATGTCAGATCTTCCCAGCTGAGGTTTCACACTTTCTAAGTCAAAACTAAATGACGCTCTGTGTCTACCTCAAGTCTCCCATCTCAAGTGTCTGGACATTATTTAAGGACAGGTTACATCACCAGCATGTGTGTAGGCATGGTTTGTCATTCAGAGATATCACTGGCAATGTTTAACAGAAGCCAAATAAACAAAAAGAAACTCTCAAGAACTCACGGACATCCTGGAAATAATAGAAGCCAAGCAGAGACCTCAAAGGAGATACAGAAGAATCTGTGACTTGGAAGCTAGAAGGCCATGGTAATACACATGTTCCCTGGATCTAAACAGAAAGTGTGGCCCAGGGAAGCTGAAGCAATAAAAAATCACTGCAAAACCCCAAGCATATATCATTTTTCCTCAAATTATTTCAGAATGTATCTCTACAATTAGCTGTTATTTGTTTACATCAACAAATACAACCGCAGCATTCAGCAAAATTAACAGTGATTACCTATAGCTACTGCCTATTCTGAAAGGTCTATGACAGCAGGACCTCCTTGCCAAAGGCACAGCATATTCACCAGGCCAGCCCACATGCTAGGTTACAGCTTCTTAAAAATGGAGCTTTGTGAGCCCATGTGTGTGACCGAATCCAGAGGTCATAAGAAATGTTGCAACAGTAAAACTTCCTCAATACACAATGACCAAAAATTAAGTCAAATCAAATACATAATGAGCTTGACATATTATGGGAGGTGCTTGCCCATTGGCATCACATGACCACACTGAATCCTTAGTTCTGAACACATAATATCTGCACTTTGTACTGCCATGCATCGTGCCATGCAGCACCACACTAGACAATGACTATAAAGTATATCCAGGTGAGATGCGTCTCAGGAATACAAGGTTGGTTTGACATCTGAAAATCAGTTCTTATAAGACATGGTTCCAACCCAATAAAGGAAAAAAAAAACTCCACATGATCCTTCCAATAGAATAATTCAGGGTAGGGATTAATGAATACTATGTTATAATAAAACACTTAATAATGCAGAATCGCAGGCAGCTTCTTCAATCAGCAAGAAAGGCTGTTTCCCCACTAAAGCAGGAATAAGAGGAGATCCACTTCCAGACATCTTTATTCAACATTGCATTGTGGGTTCTAGTCAGAGTGAATCAGTTGAAAAAAAATGGAATCAAACAGGTAAAAAAATGGAACAAAAGGTATAACAGATGGAAAAGAAAAAGTAAAAATCACCACCATTCACAGATGGCATGATTTATAAGTAAAGAATTCGCTACAGAATTCATCTACTATTTAGAGTAGCAGATGAATTTAGCAATATTGCCTGGTACAAATCAACATACCTAAGTCATTTGCATTTCTGAATACTTTCAGTGAAGAATGTGAAAATAACTCTACCAAAACAGCTATTTTTATAATGGCATCAAAAAGAATAAAATACTTGGATTAACTGAACAAAAGAGTATGAAACTTCTATCCTGAAGACTACAGCACACCTTCAAAGGCTGTGACAAGATGTCTGGATAGCTGGGAACACATCGCTTCTTCCTGATTGGAAGGTTTGATGCTGTTGAATTGCAATGTTCTCCAAACTAATTCTGATTCAGGGTGATAGCTAAGAAACTTCCATCTGTATTCTCGGCTAGAATTGACAGACAGGGACCAACAATAGTCCACAAAGATTTTGAAAGTGAAGGCCAAACCTGGAAGATTCACATTTTCAGATTTTAAATCTCAGCAAAAGACTACAGAAATTAATACAAATGATGGGGTATTCTGGTCATTAATAGTCTAGAAGCAACACCCCCACTCAGTAGTTTAGTTCCCTTGACTTATACATGAACACAAGGACAACTCAGAGGGAGATGAATGCTTTTTTCAGCAGATGGTGGTAAGCAAACTAGACACTCACCTGCTAAGGGAGAAAGTTGTGCCTTACTGTATGATATACAAAATTAGCTGAAATGAAAAAAAAAAGAACAGAGAAAATCTTCATACTCTTGGGATTTTAGCTAAGACATCGAAAGCACAAACAATAGAAGAAAAATAAACATAAAGTAATCTTCAATAAAATGCAAGCATTAGTGATTGGTGATTCAAAGATTGCCATCAAGAAAGAAAAATGACAACTCACAGAAACCGAAAGAATATTTGTAAATGATGCATTTGATAGTGGACTCACATGTAAGAGAGAAGAAGAGCTTTTACTGTGAAAAGACAACCCAGTTAAAGTTGGAAAAATCCTAAACAGATATTTTTACAACAATGTGCACATGTCCATTAAGCAAATAAAAAAGGCCCATACCATTGGGCAACAGAAGGATTCAAATCATAACTGTATTGAGAGAATACTTCACACTCATGGTGAGGGCTATAATCATAAAGATAAATAATAGCAAGGGTTTGATTGGACATTGAAATACTAGAACTGTGATATGTTGCAGAGAGAATTAAAATGAAAATGGGATTTGGGAAAGCAGTCTGGTAGCTTTTCAAAAGATTAAGCGGCATTACCATATATAGCCAAGTGATTTCATCCCTAAGTATATAACCAGTATAGAAATGAATACATGCCACAGAAACACACATCAATAGACATAAGAGCCCCCAAAGGAAGCAACCCAAGTGCCCACAAACTTATGAATAGCTAGACGAATCTTGGCCATTTACACAGTAAAATATTACTCAATCACAAAAGGATCAAAGTTCTGATTTGTGTGACAACTTGAATGAACCTTGAAAATATGCTAAGTCATCAAAATAGTGATAAAAGCCCACAGACTGCATGGTGGTATTGATACAAAATGTCCCAAATGGGTAATTCTGTAGAGATGGAAATTCTAGTGGTTCTCAGGGAGAATAAGGGATGGGGGGGAGGGGGACAGGGATGTGAGGCATCCAGAGACTATCGGTTCTCTTGAAGCTGATAAAGTCCCTGTAGAAATGACCATGCTAAACAAATGACTTTTAGTTATACAGCTTGATCAGTAGAACCCCCAAGCCATGGGCTATGTGCATAGCAGATGAACAGATGGTCTTGGATGCCAACCACCAGGCTTATTGACTTTCTTTGCTATATTTTACTTACTTAATTATAACTCTAGACAACAAACATGGTTTCAAATGGGAAGGTGCAGGGGAGATAGAAAGTTCCTATGTTTTCTGTGATAAAAGAGGTCATCCACCTTTTCAAACGGTTGAATTCTACATTATCTTATAAAATATAATGTGGAAAACTGACCACTTGATCTGGCCATTCACACCAAAGATGTAAAAACACACATTACAAGATTGTATGCACACAAATATTTATGACAAAAATATTCATAAGAAGTTGGAACTAGAAGCTACTGAAATGGCCCTACAAAAGCACATGTACTAAACAAACAACTTTCTCTTTCCAGGCATGGTGGGTCAAGTCTGTAGATCTAGCAAATCAGGAGGTTAACATAGGAAGATTATGAGTTTGAGGACAGTTTGGGTCTCAAAGAGAGACAATGTCTTAAACAAAATCTGGCCATGATAGTAGATGTCTGTAATCCCAACCAGAGCTCAAGAGACAGAGGCAAGACATCTACCCTCAGGCCAACCAGAGCTGGCTGCATTGTGAGACCAGTCTAAGAAAAAAAAAGAAAATAAAAAAATTAAATACATGAAAATTTAAAATAAATAAAGAATATTATATATTCTTACAATGTCGACTACATGGGGATATCATAGATAAACCCCACTGACAGGGTCCTACTATGAAAAATCACGTTGTGTGAATTCTAACACAAAGTAAAATACCAGGTCTAACTTGTAGAAACACATTGCTACTTGCCAGGCTTAGAGTACTCGGAAGAGGGGAAGCATTGAATGGAAATGAAGGTATGTCCTTACTAGCTGAAGAGGTTTTATATCTTGATTAAGGTGGTGGTTACATGGTTAGATACAATTTCTCAAAAGCCATCCACCTTAACATGTTTGGATTTCTTTGTATGCAAATTATAGCTCCATGAAGCTGATTTGTAAAAAGAAAAAAATAAAAGTATCTTGATGAAGTAGATAACATATCTCTGTAGATGTTTTACAAGGCCGCACCCTGATTGATAGGATTTCAAGATTTCTAAATTGCTGGCTTACTGGGACCCTCCAATCACACAATGACTATCCTTCCTCATCTTCCACTCAGCACAGCCTTGTGACTCTCAGGATTGTCACTTGTAATGCAGACAACACAAAATTGGAAGTCAGGTATCTTGATTCCAACCCTAGCTGTGTCATTTTGGGCTATGTAATTTTGATGTAAACCCTGGCCTATAACTACATAAAACCCATGTTGCTGTCTGCGTATCAGATGGGATTGTTACTGCCATGTGTTTTGTTAAGAAGTATGACAATCTCCCAAGAGGTACTTGCAGATTTTACAGATGGGACAGATGACATAGTAACCAGTCAGGAAGTATGGCATCTTGTCTGCTGCCTAGCTCATTCAAACAGAATGGGAGATTTTGATTTCCTTGGTCAATCATTTTAAAAAGGGTCTTTGGGACTGGAAAGATGGCTCAGTGGTTAAGAGCACTTGTTCTTTCAAAGGACTTGGGCTGAGTTCCTCCATTGTGCTTCAAACTGTCTGTAACTTCAGTTCCAAGGGATTCGAGGCTCTCTTCTGACATCCATGAGTAATCAGGCAGGCTTGTGGTACATATACATGCATGCAGGCAAAACACTTATACACATAAAATAAATAAATGAATCTAAAAGTCTATAACAGACAGTGATGCCTACACTGAATGGTTCTGATTCCAGTGTGCCTGCCTGATACAACAGAACACCCAGCACGTATGTTTGCTGCCTTTTTATCCACACAAGATGTGGAGCAGATATCCTATGCCTTAAAATTCACAAGTATGAAGACAATATGATTCTAGAAGTTTACCTTCCAGGACATACTACATTTGACAAGTCCCTGACCTGCCTGTGGATGGCAGGAGGAGGGTTTGGACCACACTTGTTCTCTTCATGCAGTTCCCCATGCTTCATGGGCACAGAACTCTGCATGCTGGACCTACTCAGTGCATTCTTGTCACATGTCTTAGCTGGTGACAACCTTATGATACTTAGGATGCTTGGTGGATTTCTAAGAATAAGTCCCAGATTCTAAAGGGCCTTGTGCCTAGCAGAAATGAGGAGAACATGGGTTTCTTAGTGATGTGGTTCATTATCTGCTTTTTTTACATATTTATTTCTTTCTTGAACATTGAAGAAAAATGCAAACTTGTATACTAAGGAAAATATTTCATGGACACGGTATAATATCAAGTTAGATTTTATAAGTTCTAAATAAAAGTAGGTATTTGAATAAAAATAGAAAACCGTCATCAAGTGATGTGGGAGTGTCATATCAATCTGTTGTTTTCATTGGTTAATTAATAAAAAAAACTGCTTGGCCTGATGGGTTAGAACATAGGTGGGTGGAGTAAACAGAACAGAATGCTGGGAAGAAGGGAAGTTAGGCAGACGCCATGCCTCTCCTCTCCAGGATAGATGAGATGAGATAAAGCTCCGACCCAGGATGAAGGTATGTAGGCTAGAATCTTCCTGGTAAGCACACCTCGTGGTGTTACACAGATTATTAAATACGAGTTAAGCAAGATATGAGAGTTAGCCAAGAAGAGGCTAGATATAATGGGCCAGGCAGTGTTTAAAAGAATACAGTTTCCGTGTTGTTATTTCGGGTATAAAGCTAGCAGGTGGCCGGGAGCTGGGAGGCGGGAAGTGGCCTGCAGCTCTAAGAACAATCAAGGACCGAATGAAGACTTGGGTGTGAATTTGGAATCCATTTTGTGTAGAGAAAGAGGTAAGGGGCTATGGAGATGACAAAGCCAGTACAATGCTTGCTACACAAGCATGAGGAACTGAGCTCAGATCCACATGTTAAAGCAGGACAGGAGGTCTTGGGGACAGGAATCTTTGGCTCTCACTGGTTAGCTAATGCAGTCAAATCCATGACCTCCAGGGCCAAAGAAGAACCTATCTCGAAAGTTAATGTAAAGAATGAATGAAGGTTAACTTCTGGTACAAACACACACACACATACACACACACACACACACACACACACACACACACAATCACACTCAGCTGGGGGAAGTCTATGCAAATCCCAGGAGATTTAGAGAGTCATGTGACCAAAGGGTGAGAAACATACATCTAAATGATTGCCTGTCTTCCAGTGGCTTTACAGTATTTCAGCAGTGTCGCTAAAGGGCCAGCTGCAATGTATTACACCACGGTTTTCAAATTAATTGATTCTGCACTCCTGGATTGTGCTTCTACTCTTTCATCTCCTGAATCTTTGCAATGAGACCAAATGAGCCTTCAGAAGGAATCCGCTTTGATCTAGTTACTCTGGGGGAGGGAAGCAAAGGATGGGCACGTGAGATGGTGCTTGGCCTTATTACAAGGTACTCACAGGAAAATGAGGACAAATGGTAGGTGCCCCTCCCATGGCTCTTGTGTGTTGCCTAAGCCCCGGTCCCATTTCCATCAGTCTCTGCCTGACAACAACTTCCAGCCATGTTTGAATTCTTTACAGATATCACTTCGTTTCATATGGAATATTTATAGGCAGAGTCTCTTGATAGACCACCTCTGGTTCAGATGTGAACTAAAATATTTAACCATTCCATGCATGTATTTCAAAACAGGTAGACCAAACCTATCTAAGGACACACACGACTATCCTCTGAGTCCTTCTTCCCTCTTAATCCTAAATTTCTGTGAGCATATCAATTCTTTATCAGTAGCAAAAAAATCACAAATCTAGGACTCCTGATTCTTACCACTGTGCTAAAGCAGCTGTAAAACCTCATTCAAATCACATAATCTTCCTGGCTTTCGAGGTCTCTATCGTTAAAACTTCTAGCATGCTACTATCTCAGAGGGAGAGATTAAAGGCTTCTCTTCATTACTTGTGGTCCGTGTTTGGCTCTGAACTCAGCGATCATCCTGTAACGGGATGAAGGAGGGGGCTGAGTTCTAACCCCACACTTGGCAGCTTTGATGTTTGTGGGCTTCGGCTGCCTTAGCATGGGTTCACTCTGCACCAGGGAAATGCACAAAGATGTACCTTCTCCTTGGCTAGACTTGCCCCTGGGAGTCTGCCCGCAAGACTGGGTAACCCACCAGGAAAAGCACTCACTTCACTTCTTAAGGGATGCTCTCACCAGCAGAACCCGAAAGCGGGGGAAAGCTGTGGTTCTTCCTTTCCCCATAGCCTACTGGCATGAGGGACAGATGCTCCACGGCTCTCTTGAGAAGATCCCACGTCTCCATATGTGTTTCTGTGAAACCAGACTTATCATGGATAAGGTGGCCTAGGGCCTATACTTTAACATCTTGCTTCAGATTTTCTTCTCACTGTAGTGATACTTTGTTTATGTTTTAACAAATAAAGCTTACCTGAAGATCAGAGTTCAGAGCTAAGTCACAGGGAGTGGTGGCATACACTTTTAATCCTAGGACTCTGAAGATAGAGTCAGAGGGATCTTTATTAGTTCAAGGCCACGCTGGGCTACACTAGATTGAATTTGTCTAAAAGAGAAATGGGTGATCTGAGCACTTGGATCATACGACTTTACTCCCAGCACTAGGGAGGTAGCTAGAGACAGGACTGATGTGGATGGGTGGAGAGAGGAATGTAAGGGAGAGGAGACAGGAGCTCAGTGCAGTCCAAGACTTGGTGGAGAGAGCTGAAGAGTGAGGATAAAGTCTGAGAAAATCTAAGGACAGGATCGCCCATTTGGTCTGAGCATTGGTAGAGGTAAGAACTCTTTAGTGGCTGGCCCTTCTGCTTCTCTGATCTTCTGTATTAACTCCTATATCGGACGCTGGGTTTTTAGTATTAATACCACTTAGATTTGTGCTACATCACACTTTCTTCCTGTGATGAAAATTCTTGGTGAGTAGATAGAATCATGGGGGAATGTTCTGATTTCTGGGACAGCGGCTATTTGGCAGTAAGTGTCTTCCATCAGGGGTAACCAGCGACAACCGGAACACATAGCTGAGACCTGAATTTCAGCTCTGTCCCTGGATAGGTGCTCCCTTGGGTGTTGTATTTAATCTTTCTGTCTGAGTTTCCTTGTAGGTAAAAACGGAGAGCACAGTGGTGTGCACAAGGTCTTACTCCAGCTGAATGGGTTAATGCCTAAGGAACATGTGCCTGATGTTTAGGTAGACTCTGTCAGTGGACGGTATCTTCATCGTGGTCAGCATCATTGTCCTCATCAGGATTATAGTCATCATCACCATTTATTTCCGTGTTGTCCTCCGTCAGCTGTGATGCTTCTGGTTTTTAGCTAAGCTTTTCCTCAACACTGTAATACCAACGTTGACAATACAGTCCCTTTAACTTTAGCTACTAGCATGGGGCGCAAGTGGCAGCAGAGAATTTGACTGTTTTCTGGAATCAAATCAGAGAAGAGCTGACATTGTCCTCTCTGGGTCAGACAGGAACTCTGCTCAGCCAGAGTCGTTAAGCAATTTACTAGAGATCCCACAACTAAAAATGAAAAGAGCGTGAAATAAAACCTAGCTTTGCCCATGAAAGTCGTGACCTTCCGGCCATACCAAACATTTTTAAGTCTACTTTTTCAAATAAAAATGTCTAATTATTCTTGTTAACTATGTTTAAAAGTGCTTGAAATATATAAGATAATTAATTCCCTTGCAAATCCTAGAACAAAGGGTAGAGACGGGTATCAGAGCATTAAGAGGACAGTTCCTATCAGGACAGGGACAGTAGTCACTGGTCATAGTCTTTGGCAAGGACAGAGTAGACTCTGGGCTCACACTAGAGCTAATAAGCCTGAGACTTCAAAGTCTTCATCCCTCCCCTCTCTTTTCAACCCCTCCCTTCTCCTCCCCTCTCCCCTCTTCCCCTCCCCTCCCTTCTTCTCTTCTTGTCTGCGAGGCCTCATTTTAACACTGGGCACATCGCTCAAGATCTCCAGGCATAATCAGGTAAGCACAGGAGGGCCTGAACTGCAGTGTGGGGAGACGTCCCTCTCGCTGCTGTCCCATCTGTCCACTCTCTGCTCCTTAGCTGCCCACTTGGGCAGCGTTTGTAAGGCCCCTGCCATCAGATACTGCCTTCTAGCTTGCGGATGAAACAGTTAGGTATCATAAATGTCAGGATGAGCGATGCCAAGAAGGGCCCGGTGCATACATTGGTGAATACAGGACAGTTTGGCAAGCACACACCCAGCTCTCCTGCACCTGTGAGCTGGTGACTGAGGAGAGCTCGGTGCAGCGGGCAGCGGAGGTAGCAGAGCAAGCCTAGAGACCCAAGGTCTAAAGCCTAGAAGAGATTTTCCAGTCTCTCGGGGGTGGCAACAAAAGAAACAGAGGTAACTGAGCGAGCAGCTGTTTGAGGTTGCCTTTGGCAGTTCTGTCTATTAGATACACTGCAAACACTGACTAATTAGATAATAAAGCCGAAACACGTGGAAAGTAAACGTGCCGTATAAATATAAGCTACTACTGCCTTCGGATGTGACATCCTCTTATTCAAATGCATCCGTTTTTTATGTCTTGACTTTACTTTTTAAAGGAATTCAAGATGGCTTTCAAAAAATACACAATACAGTGTGTGTGTGTGTGTGTGTGTGTGTGTATGCGCGCGTGTGTGTAAGCTTGCCTAAACAAAGCAGGAAATGATGAAGCCATAAAGAAAAAGATTGGCAGATTTTATTACAGACAAATCAAAACTGTTGTATGACAAATGGTATTATAAAATAGACTAAGAGGAAGGAGACAGCCTGGAACAAATGGATGCATTGCTTACAAGAAAGGGTTAATATCCATAACACAAACAGCATTTGCACAAATCAATTTTAAAAGCAATAAACAACTCAGTAGAAAAATGGATGAAGAGCCCAGACAAACAATTCACACAAGACATACAAACATCTAATAAACCTATGAAATATGAAAAATATGTGGAAAAACTTCCCTTGGTAACTCGAATATGCAAATAAAAGTAGGTTCAACATATCACAGTGGCAGAAATGTAAAGTGTCGGGAGTGTCTGCTGTGCCGGATGAGGGGACCTCCACACCATGTTGTACTGGTGAGATTGTTAATTGGCATCCTCCTTTTGGGGGACAATTAAACATTTAGAGACAACAGGCCCCATGACCAAGCAGTGCCACTGTCATATTCCACTTTATAGAAATTCCCCTATTAAACATGCAAGCATCTGTGTTTGTGAGGTGATTCTGAGAAACCTTCTTTGAAAGAATAAACTATTATAAACCCATGGGGATCACAAAGCTAAATCAATTTTAACATGGTCCTATTATTTGAAAGATTTTTTTTGTTTGTTTCAATTTTATTGTGTGTGTGAGGTCACCTGCATGTATGCATGTATACCACATCTGTGCCTGATGAATACAGAGGCCACAAGAGGGAAATGGATTACTCTGGAACTGAGGTTGATGGTGGTAAGCTGCCATATCGGCGCTGGAAACCAAGTCCAGACCCTCTGTAAAAAAATTAAGTATTATTAATGACTATGTTATTTGTATATATCTATATATGTATGTATATATATATATATATACACAAGTATAAAAATATACAGAAAATTTTGGAAGAACAATTATCAAGTTGTATTTGTGAATGGGGGCTGTCATGTTAAAAATCTTAGTAAACATTTGCTAAACAGTACATTAGCTATAGTAGACAGTGGAGGAACTGGTGTAGAAAGTGGGTGTGGTAATGTCGACAGACATCTAAAATTGTGGAGTAGCTCTAGAACATGGTGATAGTCAGAAGAGTACAAACATTTTGAGGTGAATGTCAGAGATACCTCTTGCTATTAAAGTAGGGGGATGGGGCTGAGGCGAGGGCTCAAGAATGACTGGTGTTGAAGAGAAGGCATCCATCTTTTTAGGTATACATAAATGACTATATTGTGTTGGAGGAAGAGGAATGGTAAAGGTTACTCTGATAAACTCTCAGAAAGAAAAACGAAGGACAGGTTGGAAACTGGCAGAAAGGCAATGCTGGGTATAGAGAGGGGAAGAACTCGGGTAAATTTGGTTCACTGTCTAGTACTTTGTAGGATTTATCAGTGATATAATAAGACACTTAGGGGTGATTTCTAAACAATAGTATGGGTCCTTGTGATTAATAATTAAACGGGAATAGAGGAA
Source organism: Microtus pennsylvanicus (assembly GCF_037038515.1). NCBI lineage: Eukaryota > Metazoa > Chordata > Mammalia > Rodentia > Cricetidae > Microtus > Microtus pennsylvanicus. Next base: position 91,210,177 of record NC_134581.1, on the reverse strand, counting down.
AATAAACTAAAGATGGGATCAGAAAACGAAAGCATCAGGAATGAAGTATTTGGATATTTCCCAATACGTCCATATTACAAAGCACGAGAAAAAGTTGAGAAGGAAAGATGATGTATGATGTGAGTGGTAGGTGGGTGGAGGCTCCTGTGAGTCTGAATGCCAGAGCAGCCAGCTGTGCAGGGAACTGAAGCTGGAACAGAAGGGGACATAGCAAGGGGATGGTGTCAGAGGTCTTGGGCTTCACACGATGCTGTGATAGAACTTCTCAGTTACGAACATGAACTGCCTGATTTTCAGATGGGAAAAGATAGCCTGGAAGGTGTTTCAGAGGTCAGTCTGAATGCGTGAGATGGAGAATATTACAGGAATTTATGTGGGGGAATGAACGTCAAGACCCAGCTTGAAGAAGGTCACTTGGGATGCAGTTTCTGTGAATAGACTTAAGCGGTGACATCGTGTGGTAAGGTAAAGTTAGGCTAGTAGGCCATCCCAAAACAAAAGGGTGGGACTTGTAAACTAAAAGGGGCTGTGGTCCACCAGGTCAGGAGCACAGGGCATCAGACAACCTGGGCATCTAGCAGAGATGAGGTAGGGAATGCAAAACACAGGGTGGGGACCTTGGTGGGGCATTGGGCAGATGTTGCTTCCGGGTGGCTTCACTATATGGGATGCAGACACATTCCAGGAGGCTGACACGGAGAGGACCATGAGCTGGAACCTGGGTAGGCATTAGGGTTAGTAAGTATGAAGGTGAATCAGGGGTCACCAACAGTTCTGTGAGACTGAGGATGAGATTATAGCCATAGAGAGAATTTCAGGGTGATCTACATCTGAGGTAGAGATGAAAGAAACTCTGCCTGTTCGGTTCCCTACAGGTTTAGAGCAGGGTAGGCCAATCAGAATGTTTATGTCCTATGACTAGGGTTGGCATAGTTCAGGGGCCAGCCCAGCAGTTTGGAATCCCCTCCATCCTACAGGAATCTCTCCTTGCATTAGCATCTGCCTGTTAGTTTTAACCCAGCTACCCGCCTCAGCTCCAAGTGCTTCCCCTTTGAAGTTCTTGGAAAATTCCCCCAATGTGACTAGTCAAACATGATCTGTGTGCTTCCTCCCTTCCTCCACTCACAATATTTATACTCATTTGTCTTATTGAAATCCATCGCCCATGTTCTATTGAGGCAGTTTGACTGGCAGGCCTTATTCTCCTGCAGCTGAAACCCATCTATTCTCTAGACAATGAGGTACAAGCGTTCTGTCTCCTATTGTGCTCAGTGGCCTTCTGCATGCCTGTCTTCAATCTTAAAAGGCATGTCTCAGAAGTCCCCATCTAAAATGGGCAATTGAACCAGCAATTCTGCATTTAACAAGTTCTGACCAAACGAAGAAAACATCCTGGAGATTCTTTCCCCCAGATGCTTGTCCGGGGAGGCTGCCTTGATTTTCATGGTGTAATAAGTACTCTGAAAGGATGGAAGGAGCTGTTCACTCTAGTGTTCTAAGGCCTGCACTTCGACCAACACTAGAGAGGTGCACTCACTCTCCTTAGAGTGTGCCCATATTTATTTTTGTCACGAGGAAAGTGAGGCTCAGAAACATGCAGTAGTAATATGGGACTGATCTTGAAAGCTCTTTGGAAGGTTTGGCAGGGAAATGAAGCCCCTTGGGGTTTTTCAGAAGAGGAATGGCTTTTTCCTCTATGAAAAGTTGACCTTTCCACAGATGGAAAGGGACGGACAGTGGTTTCAAGTAAGGCTGCCCTAAAGAAGACTAGTGTCCCATCTCTCCTTTTAGCTCACATATTCAAGGCTGCATTGTTGTTGACTGAATGGAGCCATCTCTGGAGTTCAACGTTCCTGAGGGCGATAGTTTCATAGGATTTTTGGAGTGTCCATGGCAAGTGCTCCGCCTGCCCCTGCTAGAGAGTGAGCCTCAGAGCGGTGCTTAGGAGGAAACAGCCCAGGCTCCATAAACCACTTTCTAAACCAGGCTGAGGCTGATGACTTGATGGGTTTGGGGCACATTTGAACAGAAGGTCCCCTGGTGTTTTGCTGCCAACACCTAAAAACTCAGCTGTTTCAGGTCCTGCCCTGGAGACGAGGCTTCCCCATCTGGTGACCCTCTTTGGCTATAGAGCTGCAGCCAAAACTAGTCCATTTGGCCAGATTGTGAATAAAATCATCCTCTGAAATATTTTATAATCTAGATCTGCATACTTCAGACAAATCAAGCTTGTGATGACCTCTTTTGGCTCCATGCTGCCGAGTACTATTCTCATGACCCCTCGGGGACACGAATCTTTTAGTTTCTCTAAATTCTAATAACATCATCCACATTTTGAAGTACCTCTATTCAAATAAAGCTCTAGAATTTTCTTTTTTTTTAAAAAAAAGAAAGAAAGCACATTCCATGGTACCACTGAGCTGGCAAAATGTTTTCAGAAGTCTATTTTCTTTTCAAAAAACTACCCAGATCTGAACCCGGCTTCTTCAGGTTACAAATACTATGACTTGGATGAGTTCACTAATGTCTATGAACTTGCATTCTCTTCTCTTTAAATATACCTATCAGATTTCATTTGATCCACCTGTGGCTTCCCCAGGTAAGGAGAGAACCCGGAATAGGGAGAAAGGGGAGGGAGAGAAAGGGGAGAGACAGAGGAAAATGGGATAGAAAAGGGGGGGAGGGAAAGCCGGAGAGAGGGAGGGAGAGAGGAAACATTTAACCCATGCTTTAAATTAGAGTAAGACCACTCTTGAGTTTTGTGCCAGTCAGAGGAAATAAACCCACTGCCTGATGCCCCTCTCCCCTTCTTATTTCCACTTCTCCAAACGTCCTGTTCTCTCAGGGTACACCTCCCTTCTCCCCGACGTAAGTCCCTGCACACACTGATTCTACTCACAGCTTTCAAAATTTAGCTATCTGACCTTGTAGCGTCAACCCAGGTCTGATTAGTAGCTGATGCACAGCAATGGTGCTTTCTGGACTGCCATGGCGCTCGCTCTCTCTCTCTCTCTCTCTCTCTCTCTCTCTCTCTCTCTCTCTCTCATCTCCTCTGAGTGTCTCCCACGCTTGCTCACCCCACTCTGCCCTGAGTCTTCCCCTGTTTATGTCTGGAATTGAAATGAAGGCTCTTTACAATATTAGCCCATCAAAACTTCCACTTATTTGAGCTGGTAACTATTTGATAGGAATGTTGTAGAAAATTCACCTAGAGGAGCCAGTCTATAGATCCAGTATTACATAGGCTTTTATCCACCCCAATAGATAAAACACAGTCTAGTCATTTGCTTCTCACCAACCGTTCCACTTAATGGTAATTCTCAGAGAGTGTGGAGGCCTGCGAGGCAGTCAATATTTACATTAAATTCACAGAGATAATTGACAATTCTAGCAGTTAAATCACAGGCAATCTACACACAGAAAACAGAAGGAATTAACAGGTAAGACTTCTGAACAAAAGCCTTGGACTTACTGATTGGGCTGCTTTGATGGAATTCGGCTGAGCACTCGGCTTGACTGTCACACGCTTGAAGAGTGACTGTCACGATTACGCAGATGGAAGTACGCTCACCACCCTGATGGGCCTGTGTCTTTTTGACAGAGCCATAAGCATTATTCCTTCCCTGTGTGCTTCTGTTGTGCTTGCGCTGAATGCAAGTGGTGGGTGGGGAAAGGTTCCCTTTAGATGGAGATCCAGAGATACTCCTTTTCTTCCCCCTTTTTGTCTATGATGATTGAAAGACAGTCAAGTTATATGAACTCAAAGACTTTGGAAAAATGCAGACAGAGCCTTGGGTTAGCCTGTGGCAGTGCTGTCCCAAAGCTTACTCCGTTTTGAGAGAGTGTGAAAAGTCAGAGACTTGGTAAGGTAACCCGATCTATTTGTGATGTCTCAGCAGTCTAGGAAACATCAGGGGACATTGAAACACCACTAAGAAGATTAGTAGAAAATTTACCAGCCAATTAAATCAATTCCCAATGTATTTTATCTAAACCTATCTCTGAACTCAGGATAATGAAGTGTAGTCACCCCACTGATGGCTGTTCAGGAGCCAGAAAAGATTAGCCGAGATGAGGACAGATCACAGAGAATGTGTCCTTCTGTCTGACGAGTTTTCTGCCTGAGAAAATAATAGCCAGCCATGCATCTCCAACTCCAGGAGCATTAGGCTGAGTGTTCTCGCCTGGGTTCCGATTAGAAATGGTTCATGGATTGTCCCCTCCTAGAAGATAGACTTGCGCTGTCCCCAGTCAGGCTCTCTGCCGGAGAAGGGCGGTGTTGGAAATGCCTGAGCAGCTGTCCCTGTGTTCCTGCTGTCACCAAGTACAAATGCATCTGGTGGGGAAGGCTCCACAGCGAACCAGCAGTAAATGCCAGCTCCATTAGTGTGGCAGGTGAGCAATCTATTAGGAAATTGAAGCCCCTCCCCCCATTATAGGAAAACAAGTGAGCTGTGCTTCCAAGGAAGGGATTGGGCTTTGGAGTGGCAGAAATGTGATTTGGAATCCTGGTTGTGATGATGCAACTGGGGGGTCATGAGCATCTGCTTTGGAAGTCTTGGGCCTCCTTACACAAAAAGTGAGAAATAATTACTACTGATAGCAATCGGGGTGACGGAAGGAGGCCAAAGGTCCCACACCATTAGTACAGCTGACTTCTCCAGAAGTCCTCAGGCAGCATCCTTTAGCAGCTAAGGACCAGACCTAAAAACCCCCACAGCGTGGTTCCAGTTTCCCTCAGCAGGATGCTCATCACTGCCAGCCACTTCGCTCAGGTTCCTACCTTCTGGAAAAGTCTTGCCTCTCAAGTTATTTCCAAGCTTCTCAAAGTCCTTCCCTCTCTGCACCTTACTCTTTTTCTCTTCCCAGGAGGCCTTGAGGATCGAGTCCAACCTTGGAGAGGCTTCGTTCTACCCCAAGTTCTTCTTTTATTACTGCCTTCTTGCAAGGTGAGAGAGGACAACGTCTCAGAATGAAAGATTCTCCTCCATGCCCTCTCGCAGCAGAGGCCCTAATTCATTTTTCATGGCCCCTTGCAGTGACAAAAGCCGCTGCTTTCTCTCTTGTAAGCATGCTCCATGCAATAAGTCAAAGCTGATGTGCATTTTCCCCCTGGGTGCCGGAGCGCACTTTGATTTAATTTGCCCTGTTGTTTGGCACGGAGCCTTTGCCAGCGAGTTTCTTCACAGACCTGGGGAAGCGGGCCCTGACAGCGATGGGGTGCAGTGACAGATGGGGTTCAGTGGGTAGTGTTTAAATAATTTGCTGTGATGATAAAGGAAATGCTGCCGAGTGACAGATGCTCTGCAGACAGCAGTCAGACAGACACGCGCACCCTGTTTGGGGGAGCTGGGACCACATGACAACATGCTCCCACAGAGATAGATCCACTCTTCTTGAGGTAGAATTGGCAGGGGCACAGGAGAGCTACAGAGGGCCTCAGAGATTGCTGGGGCTGATGGGCCAGTCCCAGCTATTCCTGAACAGTGGAAAGCATCCATGAGATGTTGAGATGACGTGCGCATGCTCTGTTTATGCCACTTTTATAATCTCCACCTCAGGACAGGCCCCACCTTCCATATAGGCCTAGATGAGTGTAATCAACATATCCTGAGGGAGTCACGTTATGAGAGAGTCAGGCTGGACCAACTATGAGGTGATACAGCCAGGGTGTTCTGTTTGGACTTTGTGCATCTCCTGTCCAAATAAGCCTCTCTTGTTTATAAAGTATGGAACCTCAACCTCCTATTTTTTTTAGAGTAACAGAAACTGGTGTGGCATAGTTATATATGTGGAAAATAACTGGTCTGGGAAGAATGTATTAGTTATTATTTATGGCTATGGCAAAATACCTAATGAAAAGAGGAAGGAGAGGTATGTTTCGGCTTCTGGTTTAAGGAGACACATGCATGATGACAATGAAGGGCTGGCGGCAGAAGTATGTAGGAGGCAGCTGGTAAAACCCTCGACACATCCACAGACGGGTTTCCTCAGTGGTTCCAAATGGAGGAGAATAACCACCGTGGCGGTATATGAATGCATCATAGATGCCCAGTTCAACAGGTGATTCGTTTCTTTGTGCTCCTGGGATGAAGATGGCCTCTGTCTCTTGCCATGCTTCTCTCCACATTGCCCCTGTGCTCCTCAGAGGATAGAGCCAAGCTCTGGATCATTTTCTATTTCTGATGCTGCTGCAATCATAATTACAGGGAAGGTGTCAGGGATCCAGCTTCCTAAGCAAAGGGCCAGCTGAGTGGGAGGGTCACAGCGAGATCTGAGTATGCAACTAGCTGGAGCCACAGGGCATGGCAGGAGAAGAACATCCTATAAGCAACTGGAGAGCTCACATATACACACATAGACGTATGAGAATCTACCTTTGCTCTTGAGAAAATATGGACAGATAGATATAATGCAGGGACAGCAAAAAGAAAGTAGGGAGAGCTCATTGTGCTAATCTGTCTGCTTTCTGTTGATCAGTAGGCATTAGTTTAGCAGATCTGAGGGTGAGTTGCATTTCTGAAAGAAAGAAAAAGAAAGAGAGACGGGCCTAGCTTGCTTGCTGCAGAAGGAAGGCCGGAGGAGCTTAGCAGAGAAGAAATGAGGCAGCAATGTAGAAGGGAAGGGCTTGGCTTCGAGGTCAGCACCCAGTGAGAAGGCATGGTTGGACAGGAAGCGGAGCGAAGGGGGCTCAACTGTTTCCTAGCCAAGTCCGGCAGCTGAAGCTTGAAGGTGACTCAGGTGGGATGGCAGGAAGAGGAGCCACACTGGAGCCCGGTCTGTTTGCCCGCTTACCTGTTGCGAATTGAACAGCTGTGGCTCTCACCACCCCCTTCCCCGACTGGGCAGTATACTTTCTTCTGAAAGGTGAACCGAGATTTGCCTCTTGGCATTTTCTGGATTTTGTTTTACAGCTAATCAAACAGACATTAACCACCTGGGAACCTAGAAGCTGAGTTCCCTGAGCAGGCGAGTGACACCGTGACCTTTCGAGGGCACAGATGGAACACTGTCAGAGCCTCTTCGGCAAGAAACATCTAAAGGACTTAATCAGAGTCTTAACAAAATTAAAAAAAAATGGGGGGGCAGTCTGAGACTGAGCAACAAGCTATCATGTGAGAAAGAAAACTGAAAAACTGAAGAGATAAAGCTCAGAAGTATAAAGAGGGGGTAGAAAAGATCAGAGTTAGGGACGACGAGACAAAACCATGCCTGCCGCTACCACCACCTGGTTTTTCAATGAGTATCAGAAACCCCATCTCAGTCTATGATTCCAGAAGAGGTTAAAGGTTAGGCCATTGGGTCTCAACTATTTTCCTCTAGGGAGCATTTGTCACTGTCTTGAGATGTTCTTAGTCAGGAAGTGAGTGTTAATGACATCTGTTGAGTTGACACAAGGGTCCTGGGAAACATCCTACAATATATAGATAGACCCCAGTTCACAGAGTCCACAGTGCTTACAGAACTCAATCCATACAGCCAGATACTAGCCCAACAGAAGCTCCACCAGACTCAGGACAAAGAATCCTCTAGTCTCCACTGAGCCATGGCCTTGCCAGTTTCTTTGTGGGTTAGAGGAGATAAAGAGGCTTCCCAACAAACAACATGAGAATTAGACATGGAGGAGGTGTTAGAAATGCAGAAGTATATAAGGAGGTCAAAGAAACTGAGGACAGAGTGGTCAGAGAAAAGTTGGCAGTAGAAATAGCTGCCGGTAGAGCAACAGGAAGGAGTGTCTCGAATGACAAACGGAGGTGTGTTTGCAGTAGATGTGTAGACTGTGAGGAAACAAGACTGGCGTTCGAAGGAAGACTGGACAGTGAAAAGAAACATGATAATTGTAGTCAAGGAAGGGAAAGAAACGACAGAAGTAAACACCTAAGTGCGGAGGAAGAGAGAAAAGGATGTCACAGAAGCGAGGTGACACAGAGCCAAGAGAACGCAGACATCAGCAGAGACACCTCAGGTCTTTTGGGTAAATAGCCAGACAGACAGAATGTCAGTGCACCATGACACAGTTCTGGTTTTCGTTATGATGAGAAACCCTACATTGCTCTGCCTATAGTGATTTTCACCCCACCCACAAGGCACTGACTTCCCTTCCTCTCCATCCTTCCCAACATGGACCTTTCCATTCTGTCAGGTAAGCAATTAGATCTCCTGGTGGGTTTAATTTGCATTTCCCTAGTGATTAACAATGATGGGATTTTCTCTTTTCCATGTATCTGATGGCTGTTGCCATGCTTTCTGTGGAGAGATGTTAGGTAGGTTCTTGGTACAATTTTCAATGCGTTTTTTTAAAAAAATCTTTTTTTTTCTTTTTTTTCTTTATTTATTTATTAAAGATTTCTGTCTCTTCCCCGCCACCGCCTCCCATTTCCCTCCCCCTCCCCTAATCAAGTTCCCCTCCCTCATCAGCCCAAAGAGCATCAGGGTTCCCTGCCCTGTGGGAAGTCCAAGGACCACCCACCTCCATCCAGGTCTAGTAAGGTGAGCATCCAAACTGCCTAGGCTCCCACAAAACCAGTACATGCAGTAGGATCAAAAACCCATTGCCATTGTTCTTGGATTCTCAGTAGTCCTCATTGTCTGCTATGTTCAGCGAGTCTATTGAACTCCCTGAGGAAATGTCCCACATATCTGTTAGTTATTATTCCCATGTCAAGCACATCGTTCGTGAAGATCTCCTTTCAGTCCGTAGCTTGTCTCTGCACATTGCTAATGATTGGCATTGGTGTGGATAAGCATTTTAATTTGATATAACGCCATCTCTCTGCTTTTGCTTTTGCCTCCTACACTTTTGTGGTCACAGGAAAAAGTCATCTCCTAGAACATTACTGTGTGATTTCCCTCATGCTTTTCTTCTGATAGTTCAAAATCTTCTGCTCTTTCACTGAAGGCTTTAATCCACTCCGAGTTGACTTTAGTGTCCAATATGAGATAAGGCTACTCCTTTGCACATGGAAATCTACTTTCCCAAGCATCATCGACTACAGAGACTATTCTTCTTCACAGGGAGAGGGAGTGGGGACAGACAAAGAAAACTCAGGATCATTGAAAAGGCCACCGGGGAAACATTTTATATTTACTTAAAAGTCTGCACACTGTAAGTGAAGTTATGCCACTTAGGGTGATAATGCATTCCTCCAAATACCTAGAATACCGAGAGAAACACCTGCACCAGGCGTGGGGAGTATCTGTTGAGTTGTCAAAGAGGGGAGTCCAGGAGACCTCCAGACAAATATAGGCTATTGCTGTCGCTCTTGGTTGCCTTCCAGAACTTTAATGTAAAACTGTATTACTGAAGACACCACACACTCCAGACATAGGACTTTGAGGACTCAAGCTGGAAATGCTCCTGAAGCCTCCTCCCCGAGGGCCATTTTTTGTGGTATCTGAAGTTCTATGAGATTGCCAAGGGGGCAAATCAATTAGCAGTCCCACGTGGCTGTAGGACAATGACCATCAAGAAATACCCAAGGGTGCAGTAGTGGCATTTATAATCATGAGGTAACTAGAAGCCATCTAATTGGACTTCAGGCTCTCTCAACAGGAGAGCATTCATGTCTGGTCCTGTAAACCTACTCAACTACCCCATAGTCATCAAAATCACGGACTTTAAAGGAGATTATTTTACTGCTACTTTTTCCATTGTACTTACCTCTGTTTCTTTTCCTGCTATGATTAAATACTCTGAAAATATCAGCTTCTGAAAGTCTTGATTTTAGCTTAGAGTCCTATGTTAAAGCTCATCATGGCAGAGTAGTTACTGTCCTAAGAGCCTGAGAGAACTGGGCACACTGTCTGCAGTCAAGGAGCGTGGATGAATTAGAGAAGCGGCTCAGCATTGAAGAGCTTGTACTGATCTTGCAGAGGACTCAAGATCAATTCCCAACACTCGCATCACCCTATATATACTGCTGAAAATACATGTAACTAGAAATAAATGTTAATAAAAGAAACCCTGGGAGACAAATGTTACTGATCAACTTACCTTCTCTGTTTGATACAGTTTTGCTTTTCTACCTATGAAATGGCACCACCCACAGTGGGCAGGTTTTCTTTCCCACGGCAACCAATGCAATCAAGATAACCTCCTGTGTGATTCTGAATTCTGTCAAGTTGAAAATTACCCCTTACTACTACAATATCTTTGCTAAAGTTCAACATACCTAACATGAATTGTTTCATTCTTAGACTTCTCATTCTATTCCATTTGTTGATGTGTATACTTTTTAAAAATATTATGCTAATTCAATTGCTTTTGTACAGCTGGGGATCAGGGTGTAGGATTCCTTGCAACTTGCTGCTCTATTTCATGGTTGACATGGATATTTGCCTATTTTCTGTTGTAATTCATTGTGAATTTCTATAGTCTTAGTTATATAAAACCACATTTGAATAGAAAAATTTAAATATTATTTTTGTATGGTTTACAGACATGATATCTTTCCATATACTAGTATCTTCTTGGGTGTCTTTTATTGATGTGTAGAACTTTTAAAATACAGGCCTTTTTATTTCCTTGTCAACTTTATTCTTAAGAATTTCATTCTTCCTGGCTATCATAAATGGATTTAATCTCTTGATTCATGGCTTGCATAGCCGGTTGTTATTTATTTTGTGTGCTTTTTTTTGTATTCTGCAACTATAATATATTCACTTATTCTGAAAGTTATTCCTGGAATCTGTAGGTTGTCTATAGATATGATGAGGACATACATCACCAAATCATGAAAATTTAATTGTCATGATTTTTGTTTCCTATTTGGTGACCTTTTCTCTTCCCCTGTATAACTACTATGGCAAGAATGCCTAATACCATTTCAAATAAGAATGGTACCCAGGGTATGTCACTCTTTTCCCGGTCTCAGCGGAAAGACTTTCATGTTTTGACAATTGATAGTCATGTTATCTGTGACTTTCTCATCTATGGTCTCAATTACGATGCTCTATATCTTTCCTCTGCCTAAGTTTTCATAAATTGATTATTTTCATTGTATGAAAATTCTCACTTTCAGGAGTATTTTCATACAATGATGTCAAATTTTGTCAAATATTTTTTTCTCATTTGGTGGACAGTCATCTCAGGGTTACACAACATAGCCACATTGTGGATAAACCCTTGTTCATGACCAGATGAGGGAATAAAGAAATTGTGGTGTGAAATACTATTCAGTCTTAAAAATGAATGAAATTCTGTTCTTTGTGGCAAAGGGAACTGCAGAACAATATGTTAAGCCACACAAGGCAGACAGAGAAGAACAAATACCACATGGCCTCACTTACGTGTGTGATCCAGAACAAATGAATTCACAGAAGCAGAGGAGAGAATGGTGGTTAAAGAGGTTGGAAAGAGGAGGAGTGAGGGGATGCTTGTGAAAAGAGGGGAGGAATATGTTAATGCTTTTCTTAATTTTGAGTTCTATTGCACAGCATGATGAATACAGTTAATAATAGAGTATTGTAAATTTCAAAATTCCTAAGAGTAAATTTCAAACAATCTCATAACAAAAATGTTAAGTATATAAAGTGATGGATATGCTAACTAGCTTGATTTAATTATTCCACATTGTATTCATAAATCACAACATCACTTTGTATCCCATAAACTCATACAATTACAAATTGTCAGTTTACAATAGTAAAAAAAAAAAAAAAGCTGGCAAGCAAGAGGTGCAGGGAGGTGGAAAAGATGCTCCGTGGGGAAGAGGTGGTGCTGATGAGACTGTCATTCTTGCTGGGGCTGAGTTGAGCACACAGTCTGTCATAGTGGCTGGGAGCTGGTAGAACCTGGCTGCCATCCTGCGTTAGGGGGCTCCAATATGGAAGAAGATGGTGGATAGGAGGCAGGAGTCTGGAAGGCAAAGGGCTCTGTGCCCAAAGCAGGGGAGTATCTTCCAGCTTCTCCTTAGCCTAAGTTTACAGCTAAGCTTTCAAAGAAGCAATAACATCTTCAGAGTCTGCATTTGAACAAGTTTTGAGGATGTTAACTAACTCAGCTACTACCTTTCCATGTCTGATTATTGCACTAGGTCTTCAGGAGACAGAAAGACAAGTCTTCATCTCCAGGTCTTCCTGTGTGTCAGGTGAGCTGTGCTGAGGGATCTTCATATGAGTCTTAACGCCACAAAGTGGTAACCCCTTGGTAACAGCCAGTCTTTCGGATGAGCAGAAGTTCAGGTTTATTGAGTCATGAGACTAAGACACGTGACTAAGCCAGGACTGAATAGTTGGCTGACTGTAATATATTCATGTCATCTGACAACTTCTCATGTGTGAAAACAGTTCCTTAGGAGTAATCGTGTAGACACAGAAACCAGAAGGCCACAAGATCGTGAGCAAGTCTTTTCACTTTCGCCAGATCCCAGTTATATTATTTGCAAATGCAATAAAAGAAAAATTGGGCTTGATTATTTTAAGGCTATCTGTGGAATTAACAAAGTATAAATTAAATGGTGTGTGAGTGTGTGTGTGTGTGTGTATGTACACCTTAGATTGGTTAGGAATTTATTTGCTTTTCATTCAACTTTGTTCTCTTTTAGTACAAAGGCTCCTGTTTTAATAAATGCTCTATGGTAGAAACAAACATTGTGCTGCAGCCAGCCAGGCTGTGCCGCAGCCCTGGTTTCACCACATGTCCTGGCCTGATGCTTTAATAAGCATGACTTCATTCCTCTTATTGACAGACTGAGAAGGATGTTATATTCACTGCACAGGATCATCAGGAGCATCAGAGGCAGCTCATGGGAAACACACACAGGAGATTCAACAGCCCCAGGTAAACGAGAGTCATTATCATCAGCAGATAGAGTCAGCTGCTAGGCCCTGGGGATGTGTCCCAGGAAGAGAGTTTTGCTCTTGGGCATGGCTGTGAAAACATATTATATCAAAATCCTCTGGATAGCAGAAATAAGACAGAGCCATCTTCCACAGAATGACTATTTCCCAGCAATCTACCAGAGTCCTGCAAGACATCATTGTGGCCAGTATTCTGAGAAGAAAGACCTTGTCAAACTAATTGGAGGAAGCTTTGGGTTCGTTAGATGAAGTGCTGGACTACACTGAGTCCTGAATACATTATATGCAACATAGACAGACAACCAAACAACATGTTTTTCTAAACATATTGACAAACCTGCATCTTTCTCCCTACAAAAATGTCTTTTCTCCTTCTCAAAATAATCAGTGCTTCGCTGAAAACAACCTTGGAAATGGCAGTATATATAGTAGACATTTATCTTCTTTATCTACCCATCTGTCAGGGATGAAAACAATCAATTATCCATATGAGCAAGGCCTCCTTTCCCATAGGTAATCTCCAAGAAGCATCCCAAAGCTACAGTAGCTTTGCTGCTTGAGTTTTAAGCAAAATCTCCAACCCCAGAAAATGAGGTTGACTGCCTGTACCAAACATGGGTTTCCAGAGAAACCAAAAGAAAACAACCTGACCCTTACTTGGCTCCATGACCCGGGCATGAAATCACACCAATTGCTAAGTTTGCCCCAGAGTCAGGCTGTGGAATCCCACCAATTCCTGAGCAGAGAATCCCATCAATCCTTGAGGTCCCTGAGCTCAAAATGCCACCAATCCCTGAGCCTGCCCTAGAATCACACCACCAAAATCCTAGACACCCTTCACAAGCTGCCAGGAGGTAAGTTAAAAATCAATTCTTTTCTAGGATGTCACCTGGGGTATTATAAATCTACCATCATCTGCTTGGGCCCTAGTTTAATCACAGACTCTTGGAGAAGCTTGTTGGTGAGAATCATGTAATTATATGGAAAGCATGGTTGTAGGATTGGGATTGGATACCCATCTGGTTTTCATGGAGCAAGGCCTTATACATGATAGCTGAGTACCCTGCTTTAACATCACACACTCAGTCCTGACCACATGGGCACTGTGGGTACTGTGCCTGTCACTGAGGAGGGAAAAGGGGGAAAACAGAGACTAGAGAGAAAGAGAAGAGACAACTAGCTGAGGCTGATACAGTTAGCTAGTGTAATAGAAAATAGTGGGGGAATCATTTGGTTTGGGCCTCATAGCTAGGAGCTGTTTCCTCTTTGCTTGGTTTATCCCAAAATGGTATTGTACCCTTTTGGCTCCTTTAAGATTGTCTGAGTATAGTTATAACTATCAAACCCAGTGTTGCAGATTTTTCAGATTCGCAACCTTACTCAATATGTTTATAGTTCTTGAAGCAAGATTTATACCTTAGCAAATGTTTTAGAGAGTCAGAACAAAACCAAAAGCATATGAGATGACCAGCAATAGTCCTATTGGGAATAGTCTGCCCATTTATTTTCTTTCACTCACGCTTTTTTTTATTTAGTTTGGCTCACCTGTCATGGGATAGAGATTTTGGAGGAAACTTTTTCTATAAACATGCTTGAGTCTACAGGAGCAAGAGAAAAAGCCGTACCCCAACTCCATAACCAGCTTTTAATTGAAGTGAGACAGGATAAAACAAAAGTCTAATGCCACTCATAGCTAAAAGACACCTGGATTCCATAGTCTTTTAGGGTGGCTTGGGACTGGTAGATTTTTGTGATCTGATTCTGGGGCAAGCTCAGATAGTGGTGGCATTTCTAACTCAGGGACCTCAGGTTTGGTGGAATTCTGCAGCCTGTCTCTGGAGCAAGGTCAGGGGTTGGTGTGATTTCAGACCCTGTTCCTGAGGTCAAGAAAGTCAGAATGGTTTTTCTTGGCTCTTCATAAACGCAGTGATGGGACTTAGCAAGAGTTCTTCACCAGGTACCACCCTTACCTTTGGAAAAAGGAATGCCAGGGCACAAGTTCCAGAACACCTAGTTAGAGTGGTATATTTGTGTGACACAGAGGATAGAGGCGTTGTGGATATTTGGACATAGGGCCTCGGTGATAGTACTAAGGGTTATGGTATTATTGCAGTCTATGGAACTCAGGGTGCCCACAAAGTGTGTTCCTGAGAATCTAAAGCAGTCTGTGATGCCAAACAGAGAGATGTAGGAAAGATAAGGGATGGATATGATATTTGGTTCAGAGGAATGGACATGTGGCAAGGTGAGAGAATCTACTGGGACAATAGGTGAGGCCACAAATGGTGGTCATGAGTTTGACCCTGGAGGGACACACAACCAGCATTCTTCAAAGTGGTCAGGCAAAGTGCTATTCAATAGTTGATACACAGAGGCTAAGGTCTAAAACAAGAGATGATGTGACATGAAGGTGGGATCAATATCACACAAAAGGGATGATATCAGGGATATAAGGACCTTTGAGGAACTTTGAACCACTTCTTCTATTGTGTATATGTCTAGGGATTGAACAAGTGGGATGTGTACCCTCTATGTTTTAAGCATGCCTAATGGATTGCTATGATAAACGCTATAGTAAAATTTACCAATGAGCTCTCTCTCCCATTTGGATTCCATGGGTCCTTAACCAGGATAAAAAAAAAATCATCCATTCTACAAAGGTAGAACACTTTCCTGAATAGACTTTGTGTCTCCTATCCACTAAGGGCAGCCTACATCTGGCCAACATCGACGGTCATCTCTAGTTTGTTTGTAGAGAAAGAAAGAATTAAGGACAGGTAGGTGTTTTAGAAGTTGATTTAGGTGTTACAGGGATAAGCATCTTCTTTGGACTACCTGTCGGTGAGCGGTCTCCAGATGCAACCATGTGAGTGGTCTGGTTGAACCATTCATTACTCATAGGTTTAACAATAGCATAGAGAAGATGGAAATCGGAAACATTACATCGCTCTCAGTTACCTTCTTAGCCCTTCAGAGCTTTCATCCACACAACATGTTCTTAGACCCTCAGAACTTACTTAAGCTTTCGCATCCCCAGATTCTTTCTTAGACCTTCAGATCTTACGTTATCCTCCGTGCTTGCCTAGGCTTTCACAGTCTCAGACCTTTGGAACACTTTCCTGGACTCTTGTTGCCACTGGACTGAATTTTCACCAACAGCCTCTCCTGGGCTCTCTTTACGGATTTTGGTCCTGCCGCACAATGCCAAGTCTCAGGTGTTTCCTATGACTCCCTCCGTGTCCTTTTAAAACTGATACCACCTAAGTGACTCTAATATTACACAGCTCAGCTACCAGCATGAGGTACATGAAGGCGCAGCTTTAATACCCTTAGTAAACAAGCACTGTTTTTAAAATTCTATCATAAGCCCTGTTTTTTTTTTTATGATTTTTGTTTTCAAGAACAGATTATACAAAAGTAGAGAAAGCAGACATAGATGCTGAGCCCCAGTGAGGAGAGATGAATAAGGGAGTCGTGGCAAATGGAATCAGCCTTTGATAGCCTGATATTGAGCAGTTTCCTTGGCCTTTTTTACCCTACAGTCAAGGCTTGGTCAAAGTGTGGTCCCGTCCATCACTGTCCAGTTCTGGTCCCACACAATGGTCCCATCAGACAGGCATGGTCTGAATGTGGCCCTGTCCTTCATTGCCCAGTTCAGTTTTTCTATCCCTGTTATCACCAGAGAAGAGTGGTTTGGTTCCCATGAGTTGACTACTCAAGGTGCAACTAACCATCAATCCTCCTCATCTGAAGTGTGCTCTGTCCTATGGGGTTCACCTTGTACAGAGATGTTTATTGGTTAATCCTATAGTTCTTAAAATCTGAAGAAACTCAAGGAACTCTCTTAATTTTTTGAAAAATGTTTTACTCAAAGTCACCTCATCCACGTATTTTTCTGACCATCGTTTCTTGTTTATAACTCCTCAGGACACATGTTCCTCTCTGGCTTCTATATAGGCAGGCCATCGTGGTAGCTTTGAGCTTTCCTGTCTTCTGCCTCACCCACCACAGTTCCACTCCTTTCCCACATTTGCACTTTCTGGAGAGTAGATGCATGGCCGCCTCAGATGTCGGGCTTGACAAACCAGATTTCTGCATCCAACCCTGATTTTGGCTAGCTCTTTTGCCTGTAGGCTAAGCCATCAAGTTAAATATTTGCTTCACGATGTCTGTCATCTGTCAGAAATAACTGAGAAGGAAGGAATGGGGGACGCTCATAGGAAAATGAGCCCAAGGGCTGATTTTTAAATAAATTTCCAATTGTTCTTATTTCTGGAAACATATGTTAAAATAAAGATCAAAAAAAGGAGTCAGTGACTGACTCCAGTAGGCATGCCAGGGTCAAAGGAGAGTAAAGGGGGAGAACAGGGTGGCTGAGGGCTTCCAGGTGTGGAAGTGGAGCTCCAAGGAGAACTCTGCATTCTAGAGAGTTCATCAAGAAGACATCAGCCTCCTGATTCACAGTGCGCATTGTTGTGGGATATTTGTCCACGTGAGAAGGTGTATTGCTGTGATTGGTATAATAAAAAGCTGAGCCATCATTAGCTAGGCCGGCAGCATAGGCAGGACTTGGGGGAAGAGACAGAGAAAGTAGGGGGAGATAATCAAGCTGAAAGAGAGACATATCTAGTCAGACAAGCAGAATGTGACAGAGGTAAAAGTCACATGGGAGAATGAAGATTAATGAAAATATGGGACTTCCTATCTCAAACAAAAAACAAATAAAAAATGGGTTAATGTAAGTTCTAAGAACTATTTAAAAACAAGTTTAAACTGTAAACTGAGATTTAACAATTAATAATAAGTCTCTGTGTTTTTATTTGGGAGCTGGTTGGAGGAGCAGAGAAAGACTCATTTGCCGGTTTCTCTACACTGGTCAAAGTCAGGTCAGGCAAAACATTGTGTCTTGCACAGTGCATGCCTTCAGCCTGAAATATCCTCTCACAGGTGGGGACAGAGGTACCAGAAAGTCAACTCACCCTGACCAAACTTCTAATCTTTGAGATTATTGGTTTTGAGAGGCAGCAAAGTCCAAGAAGATGTGTAAGTAGGTGGCCTGGAACTCCACTGGACACTTCTATGTGTACTATGGAATCAGTCAAAGCTCAAGCATGGTTGATTCTACTTGAGTTTTGCAATGACTCTGTGAGGCAGGCAGTGCAGACTTTTGACCTTATTTCACACCCAAGGAAACTGAGACTTCGAAAGATGGGATCTACTTACAAAGCCAACCAGCCTTGCTCTGCTCTTTGCCTTAAGTATGGCCATCAGCACACAAGGAAGTTCCAGCCGGTGACTAGAAAGGCTAGGTGGTCTGTAGTGTAGGAAAGCATCTCATGTCACTTCCTGAAAAGGCAGATGGGTCACTCAGGCAGCCTCCCATTGACAGTAACTGAATGAGCCAATGTACATCTCACTTACAAATACCGGAAAGAGCGTCCTTCCTAGTATGGAATTACTAGAACCTAAACCGAAGGAAATACAAGCAACAGCTTGTCCCAGACCTGTGGGCACTCGCTGAGCCAGACACTTTTCATCTTGTTTGTCGAGCCCAAAGGCCAAGAGAAGAGGAATCAAAGCATGTGACGGCACTGAAGTGGGAAGTCTAATAGGAAAGCCTCTCATAGTGACTGAAGAGCCCGGGATGCTGCAACCCTGGATGAGAGGATGCACCAAGATGAACATCCCTTTCAAGAAATTGTCTTCTAGTTTGGATGACCTGGGCTGTAAAGGAAAGGAGAAGGCGTAATTTAGTTTGAAGTGGTTCTAAATAGCAACCCTCCCAGGCAACCTGCAGAAACAAATACAATCCCATCCAAAGGAAAGCTATTACTTTCATCAGAGGGATCAAATTTATTTTTCTTAATACAATGATCTTCAAAATGGAAAAAAAATAGCTCCGTGAAAATCATGATACCAAGAGCAAGAAAAGCAAGCTCTACATGTCTGCTAAAGGAGGAGTAAGACACAATAGAATAAGCTATCACTGTTTTAAGAAAAAATGAAAGTCTTAATGGGAAAACAATGCAAAGACAAGTATGTTGGCAGAAACACTGAAAATAGAATGCCTAGAACTGACTACATACATGTTACTATGTTTTAAACTTATTGTTATTGCATGTAAGTGTATGGTCATGCACGTGCCATGGTTCACAGGCAGAACACAGAGGAGAGCATCGTGGAATCACTTTTCTCCTTCTCCCTTCAATTTACATGGGTTTGACATTATTAACTACGGTTATTAGGTTGTATGCAAGAGCTAACCCACACAGATGTCTCCTTAGCCCCAGTAAACGTTAAATAAAAGTAAATATGTATAATATGTTCAAATACAATGTTAGACATGGGCATGATTTATATAAATATGCATCACATTGATGTAAATTAATATATATTTAAAATACACACCAATGGAGAGACTTAAGGGAAGATAACAACTCTAGACAGATCAGTTAGTTGAGAGACAAGTAAGACAAATATATCAAGCAAAATAAAGCAATAAATAGATAGAGGACACAGATTGAAAGGGTAAGAAGCACGGAACTGGTCTGTCTATTCCGTACTTAGTAAGCAGCCCCAAAGGAGAGCAGAAAGAAAGAAGGATCAGGAGACAATATTCTAAGAGATCAAAGCTCAGAATTTCCCAGACGCAATAAAAGAAATCAATCTATGGATTTAAGAACACTAACAAATTTCAAACAAAATGAAAAAGCAAAGGTATGTATAACTAGGCATAGCATAGTACACACACACATAAACACCCCCACCCCACACATACATAGCACACATAATTCAAAAAGCCAAACCCAGAGGAAAATATGTGGAAAGCAATATCGATAATGGTGTGTGTGTGTGTGTGTAACTAACTTTAATGAAAGCCAACTTCAAATTGACAGCTGCCTCATGAACAACAGAAAGAATAGTCATACTAATAGTATAAATAATATAATGACAGTATAAATAGTATAAAGAACAGTCATAATAATATTAAGCTGGAAGAGAACTTAAAACTGAATATTCTATACTCAGGAAAAGGGTCTTTCAGAATCAAGGCAAAATATGGCATTTTCATTAAGTAACTATAGCAAAAAGATGCTACCAGCAGAGGACCAGCAGAGGAGTGCCTTGCAAATGAAATTTCGGGAGAAAAAAAAAATAACAAATGGAAACTCTAAAGAGGTTCAGGGGGAAGTGAAGACCCAGGAATGGAATGAATATGCACAAAATGATGCCTGAACATGTGTTGCCAGCACTAACAATGACCTTGACATTGAGACTGTAAAATTCTCTGGACACCAGTCTGTCCGACCCTGTCTGCAACCTCCCTGTGCATCAATTTATGGCTGCACGTCACTTTCAGAAGCAAATACTGACTTGGTGCTGCAGGTTCTTTCTTACATCATGGTTCTGTTTGGTTTCAGGAACCACTTGGAATGTTCACAAGAAGGGAGAGAACCAAAGGAAACTACCAGGAAGGTATAATAAGGGAAACTAGCTCTCCCAAACATGACAACTGCCTCTGATCCCTTTGAATAATACAACCAAGGAAGAGCCTGTTGCCCTAGAGCCAAGAAAAAGTCAGGAGAGTTTCTTTTATGTGAATGGCCAACCCAGCAGGAGCTGTCTTCCTAGGACCCCCTTCATCAGCTGGCAGAAGGGTACACATACACACACATTCATTAACATACAAACACAGTCATATCTGATATAACCAACACATTCACTTATACATACTTGAAATACACACTCATACAGCACATACCCAATCCCCACACACACAACACATGGCTTTTGTACATTTGCATACCTTTCCATATGGCATTCTTACCCACATAGCTCGCATACACTTCTACAATTCGCACAGATAGTTTTCTAGCCTTGAGCTCAGCGCTGCCCACAAAATTTGAATGAAACAAAAGGTTCCTTCATGAAGCCTATTGGGAACATAGAACTTTTTCAACAGGCCTGTGGAAAAAGCATGGAGAAAATCCAAATCTGTCCAGTCTGTCCTGAGAGGTGCAGGCGCATGCATGTGTGCACATACACATGCGTGCGCGCACACACACACACACACACACATATGCACGCACACAGAGCTGCATTGATAGACAACAAATATGCAGAAATTTCCAACACAGAGGTCAAAAGACAGAGCCCCAGACAGCTGCTGCACCGAGGGGGAAGCTGCTCTACCTTTGGGGAAGGTTGGGAAAATCTCCTGTCTGATCCCAGAATCGCATGACATTCTCCTGAGGAAGGAGGAGCCTGTCCATCACCCTCTCCTATGCATAGCCATCAGCTGAAGGCTGTCCTCCCGGATGGAGTGATTGACAGAGCTACAAAGAGAAAGCCTGCATAGCAACAGTCATGCTGGAAGTCTCCATGCTAGTGGCTGCCAACGCCCCTCCTGGCATCTACGCTGCACCAAATTTACTGTATTTAACTCAAATTGCTTGATTTGAACCTGAAACCTGATGGAGTACTGAAGGCCACCTGCTTGACAGGCTGGCCATTTGAGATGTAAGGGCATCTACAGACCTGGACTTTGAGGTCTTTTTGCACAATTGCCTTTTGAAGAAAAAGCAGCCAGACTTGTGATTTTCGTGGCAGTTGAGAAGAGAACTGGGATCCTTGGCTAGAATAGGGGCAGACGGGCCTACCCTCCCTGTTGAAAGCAAGAGAAGCAGTGTCCCTGCCCAGGCGGCCTCCTGCTGCTCACATGAAAGGCCATTTTAAATAACAGTCATGTATTAAAGCAAGGGGAAAGAAAGGGAAAAAAAATAAAAACCTCAAGGGCTATAGCAGTGCCACAGTTTTAAATTATAGTGTAGGAGGGTAAAAATAAAAGAGAGAGAGAGGAAGATAGAGCAAGGGGAAAAAATTGCCATTGTTTTATGAAGCAGATGGGAAAGTTCAGGGGATCAGAAAAAGACTATTATTATCTCAACTCTACAGTGACAAGCCAGCACAAGGATGCACCGTTTTCTCCCATCTCTCCCTGAGAATGGGACACTAGCAGAATTTATTTTGAATGCAGCTTAAGGGCAGGGGTTCTGGGCGACCAGGGGAGGATGGAAGATCCAGCAGCATGTGTATTTTAAGAGCACCTTCCTTCCTGGCATTTCTCCATCCCCACCCCCCCACCACCACCACCATGTTTAGACGCTTTGGGCTATGACCACCGAGTGCCATGTTTTGCCTTCTCTAGGATACGGACAGAGAGGGAAGGGGGGTTGGAGAATTCCAAGGTTTAAGCACTGGAAGTAACTGTTTCTCAGGGACAAATGTTTCTAAATTCAAGGATAAGGGGACAGAGGTGCTAACAATTAATGAGGTGGTGAATGTCTGCTGAATTTTCACATCCAATAATTTGAAGGATGAGATATTAGAGGAAGAGAGAGGGAGGGTCAGTAACGTGGCTCAGCAGGTGCAGGTGCTTTCAGCCAAGCCCGATGACTATATGTGTGATCCCTGGAACACAAACGACAGAAAGAGAGAGCAGACCAAGAGCAAATTGTTTCCTGACCCAGACCTAAGCATCATGTGCCTGCACATATTCATGTGGTAAATAAATAAGTAAGAAGAGAAGGAGGGAGCAAACAGAAGAGATCCAGAAGGAAAGAGATCAGGAACTTGCAGCAGCAGAACTTGTAAATCTGTAATTAAAAGGCGATTATTGCTAAATTTAGGACACCCCAGAGCTCTTTTCTCCCCTGAAACATTGCTTCTGCACTCCTTCCCCTTCGAGCAGGAAACTTGAAGCTGCCCATCATTACATCAGCTTTAGGATTCATTTACTCCTGCGATAAAAGTTTATTTCAGGAAAGAAACTTCCACTGAAGACTCGAAAGCCCACATCTATTGAGGACTAAGTGCTCCGTGGTGCGCATTTCCCTTTACTGACTTCTGACCTACTCCTTTTAAGAAAATCATTCCCATTTCAGAGATGAGAAGAGCAAGACCAAGGTTCCTTCTAGGCTTCACAAAGATTCTTAGAGCAGCTAAGTGGCAGTCTTGGCCCTGGAATTCAAATCGGTACAGCCTGCCTTCCATCTGTGTGCTGGACTGACATGTGTCCATGTGAAATTCCTAGAGAGCTAAGGAGAAAGATATGGGCTATGAAACCTACAAATATGTCCTAGGGAAGCGTCTCAAAAAAGGACCATTCAAATGCATCTGATGGGGTGGGGAATGGGAATAGCCTGAACTTTGGGAAGCCTGGGAAGATGGTATGTTGGTCTGTCCGATCAAGATGTTCCCATGAGTCTTAGGTATTTGAATACTTGGTCCCCATGGGTGGCTATTTGCTTCCTTTTATGAGTTGTTTGGTCATGGCTTTTCAATCACAGCAACAGAGAAGTAACAGATGGAACAGCATCTCAGCAGAGGAAAGAAGATGGGGGGGGCATGAATGTGTGGAACCTGCCTAGAGCCTTTAATACAGCAGAGGCAGGAAATGAGTTTGAGGCTAGCTAGGGCAGCACGGTGTATGAAGGAATTCATACATGTCCTATGAGAGTGTAGGCTTGGTCCCTAAGACCTGTTGGGAACTGAAGTGATCATGGATGCAAATGGTATGAGGAAAAACAAAGCACAAAGTGACGAAACCCAGCATCCTGGAGCATCGCTGCTCATGTTCAGGGTAGATCTTTAAGATGTGAATCTTTGACCTCTGTGTCATCTAGACCCAGCTCATTTTGGCCTTCTCTCACCGGACTCCCTCTATCCACGAAGTATACATTTCAGAGTTATAAAATTCTCTTAATATCACCCAAAGCGAAACAGTCAGAAACCACAAATACAAAGTTGCCTATCAGCAGCAGGGCACGGGGTGCAAGACTCCAGTTCAGAAGATGGGAGTTCCCTTCTATTTCCACCAAGGTTTGGCCTTGCAACCTGGGAGCAGTGTAAGCTATTGCTTTCCTTTGTCTCTTGAACATAAGGAGGTGAATTCCCTTGGCTAGCACACTGAGCTCTTGTGAACCTCCACTGCAAACAGCCAAAGGCTGCATATAGGCTGGACCTTCCCTGTGGGCCTTCACTCCAATGCACACATAAACACATGCATACATTTCTGGGGCTGGAAAAGTTCTGGCTGGGTTGGAGGTTCATCTGGGACCATCTGGCTGACTTAGCACTTGAGCGCTAAGAAAACAAAGTTGGTGTCTCTAAGGGACCTTGGGAAGGGCACAGTCACATTCCCTCACAATGGGTAACAATCTGTAGGTGGCGGTGCCCCTGGAACACTGAGATCCCACTTGTTCCACTTCTTCTTGTTTGCCTCATTCCTCTCCAACCTGCGGTAAATTTTACATTAAATCCTTTTAGGTCAGAGAGTTGTGTGGGGACTGGTCCCAGGGAGGAATTGGGAAGAAAGGGTCCAGTGAGCCCCAGAGTTCTGCCTATGGAATGCCTTTACTGCTTTGGCTCCCTGGGGTGTTCCTGTCACTCCACAGAGCACTATGGAGACTTGGCTGTGAAACTGACAAAATTTTACAAATTCTAAGACAGAAGAGATAAAGGACTTGGTGAGGGAGCTAGTGTCCTGCTGCGCACAGGCGGTGAGTTGGTACTGGCAGGTGAATGCCCATGGGTGGCCAGCGGCAGCAAACAGCATTTGTTCTTTGGACAGAGTCCTTATGCCACTTGAGCCCTGCAGGAGGCCTGGAGGACATCCCACGGAAGCTCCCCCAGCTGTTTCTGCCCCCAGTCTGCCTGGGACCCACAGCATCCTGCTCCCCTTGCTGCCGTGTTATTGACGTGTCTAAAAGGGTCCTGTGCGTAGAATGCTCCGCTTGATTTTTCTGATGCTGACAACCCTGTGCTCTCCTGGGCAGACCCTCTCTTTTGCAAACCACCCCCCTCCCGCACCCCCAGACACACACACACTTCGCTGCTATTCAGCCATTCTGCTTCTCTCCACTTGAATGTCTGCTTGCCTTCCCCCCCTGTACAAGTACCTCCCACTGGCCCAGAGTGCTCTGCTCTGGTATTCCTGTCTGCTCTGCAGTCTTTGGAGCATGTTTCCTCTCCTCTGGAATAGCTCCTGGAGGTCGCCACAGACTGCAGCCTCCTGGCTCTAGAGTTTCTCAGTAAATATCACACCCATACTCCCAAACACCTCTGTCCCCTGTCAGCTCTGGGAGGGGCCATGAGCTTTTTTTTTTCCTAATCCAGCAGCCATTGCTTCAGTGCACTTAATATTCACGACAGATAGAACATTTCACGGCGAATTGGATGCACATTCAACTGGAAATGAAAATTTTATGACTGTTCTCACTCGGAGCCACAGATTACACCAGCTGAGAAAACACGGGCACCAGCGTACAACCTGTGAACTGTAAAGTATATTAATAATGAAACCACAGCCTGGGAAATGAAGCCTTTATTCTGTTTATATTCTGCTCCATTAATAGAAGGCACTTCAGCTAGCTCCGCCCCATTAGCCAGCAATCTGTGCGGTGAGCAAGCTTGGCTAGAAGACCCAGGGCTGGGGCTACTGGAGGCAACCCCTCAACCAATGACATTGTGGTTGCAGAACTCCAGTTAGGCACCTGCATTCTCCAAGTGGCAGTCGGGGATCTGTGCACCCAGTGTACGTGTGACTTTCATGCACATATAGGTTTGCATGGTTCTAATCAAAGGACCACATTTTCTCATCACGACAGTAAAGGTGAAAAGAGAAAGAAGAAAGAGAAAGCCACTATTCCATGCAGACACTGAAGCTGATCACCAAGGAGCAGCAACGTATAATCAAGTGGTGAAAAAAATCTTATAGTGAGATTTTGCATTGACACCCCTACATCACCCAAGCTACACTTTAGCCATACAGATTTCCATAGGCCATCTTAGAAATAACTAATCAATCTATTGCATTATTTGACTACACCTGAGAACTACGGTTCCAGCTTGATCAAACTCTAGATGAAATAATAACATCACTCCTCCAGGTAAACCCAGTCCTCCTCCACATCCCAGCTTTCTGAACAGCAACAAAAGCCTACAGGCAGAAGCATCATAGCACCTAAATTCTTCTGACAGGATTTGTACTGCCTGAGACCTGAAACTAAGCTATGCATACATTTGCAGGACCTGGGTAACCAAGTGACTCAGCATCCCTTTTGCCTCAGCATCTGACAACTGATTGGGCAGCTACTTTGGGGATGCTTGCTGTAGGTGTATCCACCAGGAGCCCTGAGCGCAGCAAGGCAGAGGACCAATCTCCCTTCCCTGTCAGCTCGAGCCTGGCATGATTTACAGAACTGCAGTGTAATTAGTGACAACTGGAAAGAAGTCAAGAGTCTGATCAGCCTGCCATGGGAGCGCATGGGATGGGCTGGCAGATGGCAGAAAGAAAATCGAACCTGGAGATCCTTCGGTGCAGGAGGGCCTGAACTCTTGTTGTGTATATGCCTCTGCTGTGGGCCTGGAAGACACTGGGCGCAGGGCAGGGATGAGGGTGTCTATGTCTAGTTCAGCCAGGGTGTAACTTTCCTCTGCCTACTGGCAAGAGCAACTCCCATTCTCCTGACCCCTCAGGCTTCTTGGCTCCATCACTGGTACAGGACTGGGCAGAAAGTGGGGCAGATGGTCAATCCTGGGCAGTGATCAACAAACTGCCCTCAGGAGATGAGGTACTTTGAAAGGATAGCTCTCTCTGCTGTCTGCTTAGACTACAGGAAGCTAGCAAAAGGAGCAATGTAATCCAGGGCCTATGCTGACCTAGCAATGGTTCTATAAGATTATGATGGAGCTGAGAGTCCACATCACCTAGTAGCCTTGTAGCCTTCACACGATATTAAGAGAACACACACCCATATATTGATGGTGATGCTCATATAAATAAACATATTGCACTATAGTAAAAAAAAAGTTATCCGTATGGCATATAATGTATGGTACATAACAATGACCACAAAGCTTTGCATCACTAGCCTATATAGCTACTATAATATCATTTTCACATTGTCTCCAAGGGCTGTGCTTATATAAAATCTCCTGGAAACACTGTGCCACTATGGTGGCCATAGTTTCTGGGAGCTTCTGCTTACCACAGGTCTTATCTACATTTAGGCCATATGGAATGATTGGCCTAAACCATCTACTTTTCATAAATACCTCTATGACGTTTAAACAGTGACAATGCGGGTCTCGAGCTCTACCCTGGTCTACAGCTTGCAGTTGTACCTACTTCATTCTTTAGCCCTAGATATCATGGCAGCTTAGGGCCATGAAATTCTCCTCACTTCTCCAACTCTTCTTGGATATTGAGTCAAGGGATCAATAGGAAAGGTAGCTGCTGCAGAATGATTTGGCTATTCGGGTCAGGCCAGCCACACAGTTGAGAAGCACTCCACTCACAGACACACAAAATAATGACATCACCACACACCTCTAAGTTTTGACTGACATTCAATTGTTTGAACCACATGGTTTTAATACTCATTCTTTGTGAACATTCTCACACGATACAAGATCAAGCTCTCTGAGAAAGCCCCCCCTCTTCTGGTAAGCTCTGTCCATTTGCATATGAAAAAATGGGGAGATAGAGAAGGGACGTGCCCATCCAATTTAGAATCAGTTACAACTAGATACAGAATGAACAGCTTCACACTTGAACTAAGAACCCTTTAGCTGCTTCTGAAAATTTCAGGGCACAGACTTTGCTTTTCTGGAGCCAGCCTCTATGTGTACAATCCCAGTGCTGAAAGACATCCTTTGTATGAGACGTTCCTCCAGCTATCGTACCTGCAACTGGTGTGCAAAAACGTCACCATTTATACAAAGCACATCATGGAAGCCAATAGGAGCAGGAGCCTTATTCCCTGTAGCTGAAACAACCTGATGTTGACAGAATGGGGACGCATTTCCAAGCTCAAAATTCTATAATAATACCTCGAGGGAGTCGTTGGCAAAGTTTGGCCAAAGTATAATTAGTTTGCTCAGCTATTAGAGGTTGATAAAAGGTTTTAATTTGTGGAGTGATCTCACGAATCTCACAGATTCTGTAGCTGCTTTTGCTTCCTTTAAAACTGAGTGACTACTCAGGCTGAAGGCCACAGTCAAAGCCAGACTGCTGGCATCTGAGGGAAGAGAAAAGGAAAAGGGATTTCTTGGCTTTTCCCGTAACGAGGATGCAGGGATGAAAGACAAGAGAGATGCACAGGAGATAGGCTTTTCGGTGCTGTTATTGCCTTTCTCCTTGTTGCATTCTGCCCTCCTTTGGGCTAAGCAGAGCCTTTTGGAAACATAGCATTTGTCTTTACAAATTGCAAAGCATGGAGAATTTACTCAGGACAATCATTTATTTCCAGAGAAGCCAAAAGGAGACCTCAGTCATTTTGTTCTATGTACTTTAATTGTTAAGATGCAGTTTCCTCCAGGACTGCTTACAGGAGCATAATAACGTGAGAAGGGAGGCTTCGCTTGCAGAGGGTGCCAAGGACAGGAAGGAGACAAATGGTTGATTTGAGGCTAAGGACAGAGACACCTGCTGATGGGCCTGAATTCTGCCGTTCAGCTGAGAGACAAACAAACATGATAAAAGTAACCAAGGAGATGGTATCAAACTACTACAATCTATTGTGCAGCTCCACAGGGCATTTGTGTGAAGGCTGGGATTGCATCTGATAGCATAATACAGATTCTAGCCACTGCAATTTGCCTCTGAGGAGATAGACACTAGACACACACACACACACACACACACACACACACACACAGAGAGAGAGAGAGAGAGAGAGAGAGAGAGAGAGAGAGAGAGAGAGAGCATCACAACAAAGGCTAGTTTACATTTTCCTCCCAAACGCTGCTTCGTATCAGTGGATTTTACTGTGTATGGGCAATTGGGTTTGATGAATATGTTGGAAGTCAGGGAGCAAGGCGGGGCTGGTAGCAGTGCATCCAAGCATGCAGATGGATATAAGGCTTATGTAAAGCATATGCAAAGTAACTGTGTGTCTTCTTAAGTAAGGCCTCAATGACTGCCATCAATATAGACAAGACTAAGAGTGGGAAATGACCCATCAGCTGCATTTTAAAGAGATACACGTGCAGGTCTCTGCAAGAGGTGAAGATGCCAGGAAACAACCAATTGCCGAAAAGGTGGGGGCCATTTGAGTTCATAACTTTGTGCAATTCTGGTTGTTTGTCCCTGCTATAATAAAAATACCCCATTAGTTATTTTAGCTCATGAAACTAGACATCACAGAATTGTATTGCTAGAAGGGGAGGGGGCTGCTTATGAATACATTTAATCATATTGCCCTGTATCCAACATATGCTAACTGTTTCATAAAAATGCTTTACTGGCAACATAATATGAGTCACATGGCTGATTATCAACTAAATATATATTTGAGCATTAAAAGGGAAACATATTACCTATAAGTATAAATATGAACATAAATATAAATATGTACATGTTATTTCCTATTTGACAAATCTCTCTCCTCTCTGTCTTTGCCTCTCAAGATTTGTTTATGTTTATTTCAGGTGCATGGGCGTTTTGTCTGCATGTATGACTGCACAGCATGTTTGTATAATGCCCACAGAGTCCAGAAGAGGACATTGGATCCTCTGGAACGAGAGTTATAGACAACTGTTAGCTGTGGTGTGAGACCTGGGAACAAGACATGGGTCCTCTGCAAGAGCAACAAATGCTATTAATCCCTTAATCATCTCTCCATCTCCATAAAGCAAATCTCTTAAAACACTAATAGAAACACATCTTATTCTCTGCTCCCTGTGCTTTCGATTCTAGTCTACCTCTTTGATGTCTCATGTGCCTTTTATTGATAGCTTTCACTGTTTGGATGTTTTCTTCTCTACCTAATGTCACCTCAATATTATTCAAGTTGCTTTGAACAGATTCTTCAGCATAATCTCCTCCTTTTGGTTATTTGACCATATCCAGTGGCAAACCTTCTTAAAAAGAAAATGGGCATTTTTCTCTCCACAAGGGAGAGTCTCTGAACAGCTGCTCTAGGAAGGTAGACATAGTGTTTCATGTGAGCTGGGAACAAGACTATACTCTCTGAAATGCACAGAACCATTATTGAATTGGAATAGTCACATGGATATTACTTAATTTTGACATTGGGAACTCAAAGAGATGGCCGTGCAGTCGTATCAAAGACTTCCCATAAAGACTATTATAATCATCATTTCAAAATTATATCCTGTTTCTACTACCAATATTTTGCTTGACTCTACTCTCCATTTTGTTAATAATTTAAGAAAAATAATAAAAATAATCTTTATAAGGAACAATGCCTTATGGTTGGTGGAAAAAGACAACTAGAAAATACCAAATGACAGACAGGCTCACCTCTCCTGTTAAAGGATGAAATCCCAAATTTAGGGAGCATGTATCATCCATCCTCACTCTTCTATCTACTTCTCTACCTTCATTTGAACTTATTAGATGTTAAAGAAATGTCTGTGGGTGGATGAACAAACTAATTAGGAAAGGCATAATGTTTTAATCCATAAATATATGTAATATATAGAGATATATTACATATATAAAAGTTTGGTAAGTAATATGCATTTAAAATAGTTTTTTTCCTTTTTAAAAATTATAATTAAATTTAAAAAGGGAAATTATCATTATTATTTTAGCTCTATAATGAATAAAACATATACAATATATTCCATACATATGCTCTGAGATTGGTTTCCAGGTAGACACAATGGAAAGCTTTGGTAGGGAAGATGTGTAGTGAAAGGCACTCCAAATCTGCACTGGCTGCCAGTTCCTGGTGCTCCTGCAATCACCCATTATATCATAAAGTCTCTTTTCCCACTAACTGGTCTTTCTCTAAAATTCAATGGTTGTGTTTGGGAAAACTGGTGGAATGGGAAAGCGAGACAAACTCTTACTACTTGACTTTTAAGAAGGAAGCCGGAAGTTATCCAGGGGTTAGTCATGTTCATTTCAGGCCCATGACTGTCTATTTTAGAATGTTGCTTGAGTCTCAGATTATTTGAGCCATGTAGAGGGATAGCAAGCAAGACAGGGAAACGTGGAACGTGAAAAAGTTGTGAGTAGAAAAAAAACTAGAATATTCCTAGATTATTAGATTAGATTGTATTCCATGTGTCCACAGTTGTATTCAAGCCCTTCTGGTCCTTATTTGATTTATACAAGAAAAAAAAATTCCTCAGGGTACTTCTCATAAATGAAAACAGAAAGCACAAGTTCATGCCATATCTATGCTCCCTTGTATACCTAAGACACCCTTTATAGGACATTTGCCAATCTTATTCATTCTAGCATCTGCATGGGCATCATTGATAAAGCAAAACAAATCTATTGGTCTTTGTTAGAAATGGGCACCATGGTGTTATTTTGATGCCCTCCTTCCTCTAAGCATGCTCTTAAGCAAGTTAGCACAGGCAACTTATTAGAAAGGCCACACTCTTAAAACAGGCAGTTCTCCTCTTCTCCGGAGTGAGAGAAACAGGATGCACGAAGTACATCACTAGTCTCTCCAGGGAGATGGGTCAGAAAAGCAGAATCTCACCCAAGGCATGCTGCATCTGAAGGCACATTTTCACGACACCCAGGAGAACAAGATGAGGTAGTCTGTATGCACATTAATACTCAAGGAACAGGCTGGACAGGCTAAGGTTTGCACTCTGAAGAAAGCTCTTTCGTCTTTCGTTTGGTCTCCAGGTGTGTTTCCAGCTGCACTTTCTTAAAGCTGAGAGCTCAGATCCCATATTCAGGCTTCTGTGTGCACTACAAATGGAGATGTTTCTGCCTTTTTGAATACTCTCCTACCTTTTATTCCCAAAGGTAATCTTTTTGTATACCTGTCTCTTGCCTTCCCTTTCCTCTGTGGGGCTGGAAAAAGACAGACAGAAAAGCTGGGAGTGCTCCTGAGTCTGGAATATGCAGCACATGAGTTACAGCCAGACCTTCACATAACCCTTCCGTCTTCCCAGGAGTTTGGGATCCAAGGAAGAGAAAACAATCATTCTCCATTCCTGCTTCCTGCGAATTAGCCAATTCTCTAGCTTTTGCACATACCCATGGGCACTGACTTGCTCTCCCTCACCCTTTCCTCTACGCACCCCCAGTCAAAAGGTTCTTCCAAAGGATACATTTCATCTTCACTCATTAAGTGTGCATCAAAAAGAGCAGGAGGTTCACAGGTTAACAGTGATGTAGTGGAGTCCGCTGCAGCCAAATTAACGCTGGCCGCCATGTAGTTTCCCTCATTAAACAATGCCCACCAAGATCCCGTCTGCTGTAAAACAATTGGTCTCTGAAGCCCAGTATTCATCTTCCAGGGTTGCTGGGAGATAATAAATGGGTAATATTCCAGTGATAATGGTAATGGAGTCACGGCTCAGAGCTAATATTATGGCAAACTAGTAATTATTTCAACAGTAAACAAGGGGATGGTTGAGCTGCCGACAGAATTCCAGCCTGCTGAAATGGTTCAGTTAATTTGCTTGGAGCCGAGGCCTGGGACTGGCTGCAAGAGCAAGATTAAGTTTCCGTCCGTGGCCCTATTGCTCAAATCTCCTTCTGACCTCTGATTTCCTCTGGCTATGAAGCAGCAGAAATCCCCCAGGCTTCTTCAGGCCTGACTTCTGATTGATGGGGAATGGCAGGGATGGTGGCTTCAGACTTCCGGCCGAAGATTCTGTTTGTCTCCTTCCCTAAGGAGCCGCAGGTTGGAACACTGAGACTAAGCGGGCCAGTAAGAAGGTTAACACATGGGAGAAAAAAACTGAAGTTTTTCAAGATGGGTTTCTCTAAAAAAAACTGCCTCCATTTTTATATAATCTGTGATCAGGGGCAGACTGCAATGAGGTAGTTCTCAAGAAAATGCTACGGTGATTTGTGATTCTGGGGATTGTGTGAACGCTGATAAAAAATTTGGGCCTCAGCAAAAGTTCCTAAGATTTAGAAGGAAAATGAAGATAAGGCCTGATCAAACTGTAGAGTCTGCAAAGGCTCCTTATGATTATGACTTTTCAGCTCATATTGTCATTGACCAAGGAAGGTGAACCCCACAGCAAAAAGCAAAGCCTTATTTACAGGGACATCTCACCCTTCATAAGAAACCCCTGTTCCCAGTCATTTATTGTGGGTAGCAGAGTGTCCCCAGCAGAAGCCTACAGTAGAAGTTCTATGATTCTGGGCAGGAAGTGGCCATTGACAAGGTCCGATCAAGTTGGTCTCATCAGAATTTTATATGAGGTTGCAAGTCTGGCTGTGCTGAACCTGAGGTCCCTGCCAAAGCATCCCTGCTCAAAAAACAAAGACTAGATAAAAATATGGGGCTTTAACTCTTCACTGTTCTCCTGGAATCTCACGTAGTCTATACGTATGGGAACCTCAGTAAAACTAATATCCACATGTTGACCAAGGTATTCCTACTGAGTGCCCTGCAAAAAGGAAGCTGCTGAGATTTTATAGCCTGACTTGAATATCATCCAGTTTCTCCAACTTCTCCTTGCTCTCTCCAACACTAAAGCCAGTCCATGGTTCACAGAAGTGAGATGAGACTGCAGGTAATGAAAAGGGTCTCAAAAAGTGCACTTTTTTTTTAACTCCAGCATGGCTAAAAAAATAAAAACCCACAGTGGCTTCTCTTTATGTTCATAACACCATCGTGGAGTCTTTCTCCAGTTTTGGTTGAGAATGTTTTTATTGGTCTATCCATATCTGACTTTATTCAAGAATATATGTCTCTCCCCATTAGTTTGTCAACGTAACACTGAGAATAAGCATCACAGCTATTAATTAATTGCTCCTTTATGCCTGGAACTGACAAAGAATAGTTATGCAGTCCAACTTTTAAAGATATATGCTGCTCCCAGTTGACAGATGAATAATAAGGGAAACAAAACACTAAGTTGTAACTTCGGAACACAGGGCAGTTTGACTCCAAAGATCTTTCTAAAGTTCCACCTTGCTTCTAAATAGAATTGGTTCCTAGAGACACCATAAGGAAGACAGAAAAACAGCTACAAATTATTATTATGAGACGTTGGCTTCGGTGTTCTTATCTGTAGAGTGGAGATTATAATGATGCTTATCTCATTATCAAGATTAAATGTCTTCCTAGTTGTAGAACACTTTGCAGAGTTGGCAGAGGATAAATCCTCAACAAAAGTTAGTCAATGGCGCTTTTTAATAACTCCACCGAGCTCAAAATCTCTTTCCAAGCGCAGGTTTTATTTTTGTAAACAGCCATTTGGATTAAAGTCTCATGAATTAGATGAGTGTGATAAAATTATAGTACATACATGTCAAAAACTTTGATGGCTGAGTTTTTAAAGCAGCTCAAAGGCATTTCCAATAGATGCATTTCCAGAAAGTTCTCAGTAATGGTAGCATCCGAGACGCCCAGGTGGTGGCTAAGTAGTTCTGATACTTGTCAAAAGCACCATATTGCTTAGATAGGCTATCCATGCAAGGGAGACTATTCATTAGCTGCAAAATGTCCTAGTCGATGCCAATAGAAATCTCTATGACAGACGGTTTCTTCCCTCATGTTGGGGAAACTGTTATTAGTCTCATGTGTAAGTATTTTTGAAGGTATGGAATCATAATGATGGCACTCTGAAGAACTATTTATCTAGGTGACCACTGAGAATTTTTACAGAATGTACTAAGTTAGGTAGTACATTGGACCATGATCATTTGAGGCTCATTTGACCACGGTCTTCTGGGAAACTTGAGATCGCCCTGTCTGCCTGACAAATAAACTTAGTTCTACAGCTGTGTTTCAGGCAGACATAGGAAGGAAGATGGAAAAAATGGGGTAGGTGCTGGGTTTGGGTCCAGAAGACACAAGAAGTCTGTGATTGCCCGTCATGACTAGACATGTGAGTGGAGATTCCTTTGGGAGTCGAATATCAGATATCCTGGATAGCAGATATTTACATTACCATTCATAACAGTAGCAAAATTACAGTTATGAAGTAACAAGAATAATTTCATAGCTAGGAGTCATAAAGAACTGTATTAAAGGGTCGCAGCATTTAGGACATTTGAGAACCACTGGGCAATATGTGCTTATTAATGCAAAGTTCTTCTGGGAAGAAGGCACTCACTTGGAAAGGCTCTGTAACGAAAACAGGCTCAGCCACCGCTACCACAGGAAGCTTGAAGAACAAACAAACAAAAGAGCAACATCTGATAGCCCTGGTATTGCTGAGAGGAGACATGCCAATAGCAGGAAGCATTTTTATCACCGGAAAGACTCTAATGAAGAGATAATGACTGTCATGCAAGAGGAGCTCAGTTATTACATTGTTTAAAAGTGAGATCTGCATTCTAAGCTTTCTCTGGTCTTCCCCCAGGCCATGCGCTCTCTTCCAAATTCACCACCAATGCCATAAAATAACAGCAGGGGATCACTAGAGGCAGCTGCTTGATCTTGGACTTCCTAGCCTCCAGGACCGTGAGGCAGGTAAACTTCCTTTTATGAAGCACTCAGTGGAAATTGTCCCCCCACAGCAAAGGAAAACAGGCTAAAACAACATCCAAACAAACTTCCCCATGGGCTGAAGGAGAATCAACAACAGAGCAGTGAGCATGGATCTGGCCACAAGATAGAGACCCAGGGGAACATTGTGCTTTTGTTATGCTCTGGAAAAAATGACCCTTCAAACCAAAGTGGGTAGAATGTTGCATCTTTTGACTAGCAGGGAGGCACCCATCAGGGACCAGGCACTGAGAGCCTTGTTAGAACAGAGGTCAACAAGGAAAAACTGCTGCTGGGTGCAGGAAGCCATCTGCGGGCTGGGGAGTAGCTCTTGGCTCACTTCAGTGGCATGTGCCACTCTTGGAAGGACAGAAATGCTCAGAGGTTTGGAATGTGCGTGAGAACCACAAGGACTCAGAGTTCTGAGAAGAGAATTTGAATCAAAGGGGATTTTTAATGACAGCACTGGGACTTCTAGCCGTCTGTCTTCATGTGTTACAAGGGTTGCCAAGCTTCTCCAAAAAAACAGAAGATAGACATTTTAGGTTTGGGAGTCATGTGATCCCAGCACTGCTAGAATACTGATATTGTAAGACTAATGCCTTCATAAATAAATGGATGTGATTGGCTGGGTTCCAGAACTACTAACTTATGGACAATAACCTTCAAATTTCAGACTATGTTTTAATTTTTTTCAGTCATTTAAAAATGCAAAATCTATTCAATGCTCATGGGATCTCTATGAAATTATAAGATCAGATTTAGCCTAACTGAATGTATCTGTCAATCACTAATATCACAAAATGAGGCAACAGGAACCAGTGCTGGCTTTGAATCATTCAGAGGTCAGAGATGTCAGGACTGGGAAACACAGCAACACCGTGTCCCGTTTGTCCTGTGGTTTCCCTCTTGGTTTGTCCTGTACTAGTATGTCTTATTCCTCTGCTCTTTTTAAACGAGTTTTAGATTCAACTCCCTCACTCCCTGGGATTACATCCTCTGCAGCTTTTGTGAGATGCTTAGGTGAACTTTCAAATTAATTGCACTGTATAAATAAATGTAAGACTTTAACAAAAGATAATGAGGACAAATGATAATTGCTGTTGTTATAACAACGGCCATAAACACTGGTTACATTATTTGCTTTTTGAGTTTGTGTTGCAAAAAAAATTGTGAAAACATCTTTGTCTTGTAAGACTGCTTGATAGCGAGATCACACCTCTACTCTAGGGCTCCTTGACTTTCTTGGCATGGCCCCAGAGCACATGCAAGATTAATGCAGTGCTTTTAATAAAGGACAATGCGCCTACTGTCTTCGTGTTTACAAAGCATCTGCAATGTTCTGCTACTAGTCTGCCTATTCTCATCCTACTTTATGGATGAGCTAACAGAGGACCACAGAGGTTAATTGGTTTGTTAAGGGTCATCCACTGAGTCCATTGGCAGATCAGGGTCCAACCAAGTGATCTTCATGCACTCCCTAGGATCCCTTGCTCCAGTTAGCATGTGAGCGCTTAGATGTTGAGTCAAAGGTTGAACTGGGATATTGGGTTACAGGCTTTTCTTACCCAGTGTGAACCATAGGTAACCAAGCTGAAGGAGTGATGGGACAGGGGTGGGGGGACGCTTCCTGTTCTGCTTGTGGGCCTCATCCCAGTCTTGTCACCGAGTCCCAGACAATCAGCCGACATCTTTCCAACACATATTTTTGCTTTCCTGACTCCTTTCTCTCTTTCCCATAATGTCTCCCAACATGGTGTACCTCATCAAATGGCGAAAGGACTTCCACTCACTCAGGAAACTTGGCAAGCACCGCTGTCTTTTATTTGCACAGTGGGAAGTTTAGAGTCAGTATGAATTGTAACAGCTCTGCAGGGCTGACTTCTCAGCACTCCCCAGCTGCAGAGCTCTCTGAGGCAAGACATGGCTTGAGAGACACCGCTCAGCAGGAACCTCCTGATTCCCCTCTGCATCTAAGTGGGATCTTGAAAGCCACACTGCTGTGAACCTCCTGGCT
Source organism: Microtus pennsylvanicus (assembly GCF_037038515.1). Taxonomy (NCBI): domain Eukaryota; kingdom Metazoa; phylum Chordata; class Mammalia; order Rodentia; family Cricetidae; genus Microtus; species Microtus pennsylvanicus. The sequence continues at coordinate 91,172,905 of NC_134581.1, read as the reverse complement.
CATTCCTTGCCTTTCTCACTAGCAGCCAGGCCTTCCAAGAAGGCTGGCAGCAAGGCTGGGCCTTTTCCCACCCGGAGCTCCATGGCCCCACCTATTAGCTAGGCAGAGAAGAAAAACACACAAGGGGGCATCCTCAGAGCTGGTGGTGAAGCATCAGATGACTGTAGCAGCCATGTCTTATTACCAAGGCCTCTGTGCTGCACCGGTCTTGCTTCTTAATCACATGGTTGGCTTTGTTTTTTGAATAGGGCAGGAGAAGTGCCCTGTCAGACCCAATAAAGTGCTAGTCCAAATTACAGCTAAATGCACATAACGCAGTGTAGGTGTTGTTTATCTAGAAACGAGATCACCTCACCTTTGTACTGTACCTCTGAACCCCAGATGGGATCCTTTGGAGTCGAAATATGGTTCTGTTTATTTCTCTTCTAGTTTGTCAAAGTGTGTTCAAAGTATTGATTTTGGATCTATTTCAGTTACTTTCTTCAGCCTTTCTCTGACTTCCTTTTCTACCAGATTTATCATTTGACCAGTGAAAGGAAGGATGTTAACAGACAAGCAGGCATCAGTTACCTTTATTTAATGAACTTTCAGCATTTTCAGCATACAATGGGTACCGCAGAGCAGTGATGGCTCTGACCCTGGAGAAGCAGGGATTAAGGAGACGGCTCAGGTGAAGCGGTAGACCTTGTGCCAAGAAGTTCGCTAACAATATTAGCCAAATTCTGCTTTAGATAAAATGGGGTACTATGGGAAACACATTCAAGATGGACACTCATATCTTAGCTTGCATTATCAGCCATTTTATTCATTGTTAGGAACAGTAATTCATATTTATAAATAAGATGAAATATTGTCAAGGATAGGCAACTACCATTATTATTACTGCAACAATTACAAACTCCACTGGTCACTCTGTGCATCATCTCTGCTGTCTCTTTTCCTCTGATATTTGCTGAGAGTTGACTTTGTACCAGACACAGGGTACATGTTACATGGAATGCTTACAGCAGCCCCAGCAGGTGCCTTCTGCCATGGACTGCACTCTTTATAATATGACTAGACAACATGGCAAAGACAGATGGAGAGTGGCAAAGAGCCCACAGTGATATTGTTTAGAAAATAGTGTAATCAGGATTCATGTCTTGAAGCTCACACAGTGCATTCTAGACATGAGAAGCTCTGAGCTCAATCTATATTCATGAAAGAAAGATGTTCTTGTCTATAGGCAGATTCAAGTGACTAGCGCTCCATCCCCAGCTCTGCTTCGCCCTTGCTTACTACCTTTGGCAAATCATTTAACATCCCCATGCCTCATTTTCCTGATTTTTCTTTTTCCATCTCCTCTGGTGGTTCTCAAGATTAGATGAGCTGATACAAGTAGAGTGTTGGCATTGAACAAGAGCAGAAAAAGTCTTTGATAATGCCAGCTTTTAACATTGTCATTGACATCACTGTCTTCTCCCACTCAACATATCCGATCCAGCATCCTTGAGCTCACATAGAAGACTGAAATCTTGGAGCCAAGCTTCCTTGACTTTATGCTGCATCATAATAGGCCAACAGCTAAGTGACTCCTTTGTGTTTTTCCTTTTCTTGGGATGAGCTGAGACACGGGCTTATAAGCAATCTCTACTGCCATTCCTCTGTGTGGGTTACTGCCTTGCTCCAAGGAGCACAGAATGTAAAGACAAGCGGGTTTGAATGCAGGCTGCTCCTCTCCTGCAAGAAAGCAATGGTGAAGGCAGACACTTGAATAGGGTCTTTTACAAACTGAATAAGGGGAACTGAAAAGGACAAATGGCTAATGGAATGACTTACTGAGACCTCCCATTTGTTCCCTCTCTTTGACAAAAGTGACTGGTGGCAATTATAATGACTTTTCCATTGTAGTGTAGATGCTTCCTCTGAGTTGGACATGATTATAAACAGACAAATCAGGAAATCTGGGGTCACAATCAAGAGACATTCATAATATCAGACCTTTTAGCATTCCTTCAGGGAGGGTTGGAGACTAAGACTCACAAGACTTTGAGGGTTCAAGAGACCTTCATGAGGTTCCAGCCCTATGCAGGAGTCCAATAAGAGGTAACTATTGGGGTTGGAACTTCTTGGAGATGTAGCTATATATTTGATAGATACCCAGGGGCTTTTCCAGAGTTATATGTGTCCAGCCCATGTTCCTTTAAATAACTCCAATAAACTCATTGGTTCAACAAGCTTGGATGAGATATTTCCTTTTATTTATTTTATCAAAGTGAATAGATATTTACTTATTTTCATCTCCCCAGGGCATCACACAATATCCATGTCTTTCTCCAGAGTCACATTTTGGGTCACATGAGGTAAGGCATGCATATTACCACTCCATTCTGAACCTGTGTTTAGTACTATATAAGCTCAGCTTTAGACTATTTCCAAAGCTAGGTTTCTTTGTGAAGCTATCTTCTTCCCATGTTTGGTCTTCACTATAAAATAAGTATAACTCTATAACTTCATATAGTTGTTAGAGAACCAAATGAAAAATTTTAAAACATAAAAGTTATATATGGTGTGTCTTTGTCATCCCCTCCCTTAAATCTTAAGACACACAATGCAGTAGAAGGGGTAGAAAAATTGTAAATACAGAGGTCAGTGTGGTTGGGGTGAAACAGCCTCTTCTGAACATAGCAGAATCAATTCACTCAAGCACTCACAGCGGCTGGCATTGCACCTGAACAAGATGAAGCCAGCCAACACTCAAGTGTGAATGGAGGCAGATACAGGCAGCTGCCTTTAGCTGTTAACTATGGATGGCTTTTCTTCAGAGATGTGGCCTATTAAATAATATTCTTTCACACTGTATGAGGAGATGTCGGTGTGCTTGGTTTAACAAAAAGCGAAATGGTCAATAGCTAGGCAGACTTTCCAGGCACAGAGAATGCTGGGAAGAAGGGAGGTATCACAAGGAGACACAGCAGAAGGAGATGTAAGAGATGAGGTAGCAAGCCACAAGCCATGTGGATACATGCAAATTAATAAAAAATTGGCTAATTTAAGTTATAAGTTAGTGAAAAGCAAGTCTAAACTGTAGGCTAAGCTTTCATAATTAATAAGAAGTCTCTGTGTAGGTGTTTGGGAGCTGGCAGGCAGGACAGAAAACCTGCTTAGAGTGGTCACTGTTAGAGTGACCATGGTCAAGCACCTGGCCCCATATCCATGTGCACATGGACAATAATATTCAGATTCAGTAGATTGTTAAAACTAAAAAGGGACATTATGTTGGGAAGGGACCTGGGAAGAGTTGGAGAGGAGAAATTGAGATGAATATGATCAAAATACAATTCATAACTGCATAAATTCTCAAAGAATCAATTTAAAATTTTAAGCCTGGCGGTGGTGGCGCACGCCTTTAATCCCAGCACTTGGGAGGCAGAGGCAGGCGGATCTCTGTGAGTTCAAGGCCAGCCTGGTCTACAAAGGGAGTTCCAGGACAGGAACCAAAAAAGCTACGGAGAAACCCTGTCTCAAAAATCCAAAAAAAAAAATAAAATATTACATTTTAAAAAGTGATATAAAATATAAGGTGTATGGATTTTAGATACAATAGTGAGCTGACAACAGCTGGCTCAGCAGCCGAGTTAGCCTGCTTTGATGTTTGCTGCTGATGTTTAAGCTGCTGACGTTTAAATAGCACAAAGTGTGGATTTAGCTCAGGCCTGAGAACCACGATGTTTGCTTGAGTTCTGCTCTAGCACATCACATAATGGTGTGAATTGTAGAGGAAGTTACATAAGTGAGCTTTTATGTCCCAGTCTCTTCACCTGAAGAAAGACAGCAGCAATACTGACTTCATAAGATTGCTGATACACTTCAGAAGGTAACACATTTGTGCACATAGAACAACACCCAGACCATGTTCAACCTACAACACAATGTTAGAAATTATGATGTTGATAAAAGGGGAAATGGAGGAGGAGACAATAAAATAATGACAGTCATGATGAATTCTCTTTTAGCCCTCTCCCTTTCTTTCTATCTCTCTCTCCCCCTCTCTCCCTTCCATTTTATTTTTCACTTTTTTTTATAGTATCTCACTCTGTAGCCCATGCTGGCCTTGAACTCATGGCATCACTTCTTTAGTCTCTTAGGTGCAGGGATTAAAAACACGAGCCATCGTGTCTACCTTCAGACTTTTATGCAGAGGTAGGACTGAACCATTTTAGCAACTGCTATTTTTAAATGACACCCAGTTGTCTCTCAAGGCACAGAGCTGCTAGCTCCTTGCTTGACAATTCAGGCAAGCCAAATGATCCCAGGACCCCTTACTGCCATCCACATGATGACAATGAAGTAGAACTCCCATCAAGAGGTTCTTATAACCATGACAACATGTGCAACTCCACTCTACTGAGGATGTCATTTCCATGACAACACATGAATGACCCAAATCAAGAGGCCTAGGGAAGTGCCACAAAGAGAAGATGTGTCAGCACCAAGGAATGCAGCCATTCAAGAGCAGAGCAGGGCAGTCACTGGGTACACTCAGCAGCAAAGCTAAAGCAAGCAAAATGATGTCTAAAAATACACTCATGTGAAGCTCACCAAGCTGCTCTGAGCTCCAAAGAGCTGTGGGTTCTGGGAGGATAGATGCAAAGAGATGGAGGCAAACTTCCCGGTCCTTGTGCTTTACAACACCCATTCTACCCACCTGGAGGGCTTCTATTTTCAAAAGAAGCATGGATCTAGGGTAACATAGACGATGTCAGTACAATGTCACTAAGGCATTGAGCGAACATTTTTGATGAAGAATCAGAAAATTTCCTCCAAAGTAGAAGTAGGTACCTATGGAATAGCAATCGGAGGTTCTTCTAAATTGGTCATCTGCCATTATTCTCTGTATCTAGAGATTGTCTGCCTCCTCCTGGGCAGATCTAAGCATGTGGGCATGTGGTAGCAAGGCAGTAAGAATGTTTGTAGAACTCCTGGGACATAATGTCCAGAACTGACATATTTACCTTAAATCCTAAACTCTGACCAAAGCAGTATTTGGACCATATTTGTCCACACTATTAGATATTTGCTTGGGCCTCCTCATCCCCTCCCATTTTCCAAACTAGGGAGTTTGGGCAGGAGGATATCCAGTCTTGGATCCAACAGGAGATTTTGGCTTAAAACAAATGAAAAACAGAAAGACTTCATATATGCAATCATGAGTGCTACCACAGATAGCTTCCTGAGGCTGACTCTGGCTTTGATGATGGATTGGATAGCCCAGCTCCATGTGAGTATATGATTGTTTGGAGGTGTTAATGGTTGGAAACTTGGAGAATTTCTTTCCTCATCCCAAAGGAAATTGGCATATGAACAGAAATCTATACATGTCCCTATGCCCCTTGTCAAGACTCATTTCACACTTCAAGCAGTATTTCAGACCGTGCTAACAGCTATCTATCAGCATCCCTGGTGATCCTCATTTGAGCTGGCAGCAGATACTCTCATATCTAAATGACCTAGTTGCAGAGAGAGCCTGTTGCATTTTCAATATAGTAACTTTATCTATAAATTCCAAAATCCCCTATAAACTCCCTAGGGTGTTGTTTCATTGGTGACCAAACACACTCTATGTTCAATAAATACAAGTCAAAGTTTTATTTTACTTGAGAAGGAGAGATGCTGATACACAGAACAATGACCGAGCAGCTTCCAGGGGTGCCAGGTACCAGCGCAAAATCTGGGAAAGATATTCTTGAACTCATAGCTCCTTCCAGTTCCCAATCCTTATTCTGCAGTATGTTATCATAAGACTCTCAACGAAAATTCATCTCGCCTCCTTCAATCCATTTCTCTCCCTTTCAAATCACTGAATTATCTGTTGACATTTTTCCAATTTTCATTTCTATTAATTTCATTTCTAATAATTGACTAATTAATTAATTTCATGTATTTGTTTACTTTAAAATTCTTGAGAATTTCATCCATGAGGACTCTATTTGCATTATTTCCAACTCTCTCTGCCGTCTTCAACCTGATTGTTTCCTTCTCACTTCATCTCAAATTAATGACCTTCTTAGATACACACACAACACATACACACACACATACACACACGCACACACACACACTTTCTGCTGAGTCCATTTGGTGCTATTCCACTTGGGATTGCATAACTCATTTGGAGCAGATTCTCCCTCTCTTGGGAGTCATGAATGCCTGTATCTCTAAGGGTAGAGTCTTGTGAGATGTCTGTGGCTTTCATCAGAACCACCCAAGTTCAAATTTTGTCAACTCTGTTCATCTCAATCAACATGAAGCAATGCTTGTATCATTAATCATCTCTCCTTTTTATCTGCATTCTTCTTCAAAGGCTTGTAACTTACTCTCCTGTCTCCCCTGCCACTTCTTCTCAGCAGTCTTTGCTGGAGTCCCCTCTTCTTCCCCTGATACCTAACTACTAGCATGCAGCTTGTTGGGATCAGCACATAAGTCCCCTGTCTCAACTCTGGCTCCAAATACAATTGCCATATTTATGAGTCCCCTCTGCCACCTAGCATCCCCTGTTTGTTGCCTAGTCATTAGTCTGTGTAATTACACAGCTTCTCTTTCAGTGTCTCTCCTTTACAGATGAAATAAAAGTTAGTCAAGCTTGACGTCTACTTATTGAACGTCTAATTTGTTATTCTAGCTCTCATGCCCAGGTATAGGGACATATCCATTTGCCGTGTTTATCTATGTATCTAAAGCACTAAGGTCTAGAAATATTTACTAGTCACTATTGACACAGGTTACTCATCTGGGTCACCCTTGATCTCTACCTCCTTCTCTCAACCCCCAAGTCACCAATGGGCTTTAGCTCTGTTTTTAGAACATATGCAAGACTGAAACAGTCTCACCATTTCCCAGCCAACCATCATATTCCACACTGTCACTTTTAAGCTCTTCTAATTGAAGTCTACCATTTCTTTCTGCCAACATTCTTGCTCTCCATGTACACCAAACAAGCCCCTGACTTAAGACTTGGCAGTCCCTGAGAATAGAGCGGTGGCTCCCAACCTTCCTGATGCTGCGACACTTTAATAGAGTTCCTCATGTTATGGGGATCCCCAACCATAACTTTATTTCACTGCTACTTCTTAACTCCAATTTTATTGTGGTTATGAATTGTAACATACATACCCAATAAGCAGGAGAACTGATATGTGAACCCTATGGGGGTTGCAACCCAAAGGCTGAGAACTACAGGTCTCAAGAAAATTATTTATATTCCCCTAAAGACCCACTTTGTGGGGTACTGCAGACCATTCTTGTGTTCTGTCTTTCAATACTCTATTGAAGATTCCACCAGGAATCCCTTACTCATCTCAGTTGTATTTTTCTCCTTGAGCTCTCTCTTCCCATTCCAGGGGGCACATTTTTTTTTGTTAGTGTCTCTATCTGCATTCTATTGCCCCTAGGAGCCAAGGTTGTGCTGAGTTCTTAGTCTATAGCACCTAGATGCACAATAGCATACTGCAGTACTCACTACCTGAGGGATACATTGATCTGCCTCTCTCTGACATCTCTCTGCATTGCATCATTTCTGCTCAATCTAATAAGTCCCTCTTCTCTACAAATATATGCCTCAAGTTGTTATAATCCTTTAAAAAAGAGTAGTCAAGGGTGTGGAAAACTGGCTCGGCAGTTGAGAGGTTAGGAGGACTTGGCATTTCTTAAAGAGGACCTGAGTTTAGTTCTTAGTACCTATGTTGGGCAACATACCATCATCTGTAACTCCAGCTCCATGACATCTGACATGCTGGCCCCCATAGATACCTGCATATACAATGTGTACATGAAAGGCCAGAAAAGATTCCATTTATGTGCTGGGCCCTTTTGGCACTCTGAACTACACCCCAGCCCCTGGGATAAGCTGAAGGTGGCGGGACCCCTCTTTAGAGGACACAAAGTTGCTGACTGCAGCCCGTTCCCCCACCAGTAGTCATACAGAAAATGTTGACCACCCAACTTCAGTTGGATAATACTTCAAACAGCCCCAGCAGTTAGCAAAGGGTCAGCAGATATCTGGAGAATGTAATCAGGGGGGCTGTTGCTATCCCCCTTAGATACTAATAGCCTATCAAGAACTAACAGCTGAGCTTTACCCCACTTTTAGCCAACTGTTATATAGAACACATAATTTTGTACTTTGAGACTGTAACCTTGTGACTGCTTTGTATTTTTTGTCTTTATAAACCGCTTACAATAGTAGACTGGGTCCTTCTCCCTCCATCTGCTGTGTCAGACTGTGAGGCAGAGGACCCCCCATGCTAGCTGTACTTGATAAACAAAACCTTGCTTGTGCATTCGGAAGTGTGGCTCCGTGGTGGTCTTCTTGGGGTTCCTAGGACTCAGGCACAACATTCACACCAAGAGACATGCATACATTCACATAAATAAAATGTTTAAAAGATTTTTTTAATGTGAGTTAAATTACAGCAATCTGCAGGTTAAAAATAAAAACAGACATGAGCTGTGATGTATTATCCTACCTGTGACCACATGGAATAAAACAGAACAGAACCCTAAGCCTCCCAAATTGGCAATAAAGGAGGTCAAACACAAACCTTAGGGAGACCATTGTAGCTAAGCCCCCACCTCACCCTACCCATATTTAACCCATTGCTAGTTTCTTGAAGTTCTACAGTCTCTAAAGACATATCCCAACTCACCTATCCTGAACTTAGAAAAAAACTTCTCTAAAAGGTGATCTTGCTTGCCAACAAGAAAACATTACCCTACCTGATGCTACCATCCAACTTTCAGACCCTTATGGTGGACATAGGACTTTGTTGAAATCAATAGGGTGGAGTTCGTTTGTCTTCCGTGGAGATTACTACTGCTGTATCCAACACAGCTAATATCTCATTGGACATACCAGTGCCTCATCTTCACCATCATCAAAGCCCAGGAGCCCCTTCATCGCTATACAACAGACACCTTGTCCCCCTGACTAGGCTCACACTTCTAACTTTCGGCCATCTTCCCTGTGTCCCCAGAGAACACCCACTAGCTAAATTAAATGCTCAGTTACACGCTCTGCTTCTAGACATACCCTACTGCCTTGAGTAACTGAGCTTGGTTATTTGCTGAAATCTCTTTCTTCTATGTTGCTTTATCAAGAAATGGCTGGGTTGTTCCTTTTGGCATTCAGGGGCTGGTACCATTGCCTTTCTCACGCCACAAGATCACTAAATGGCCTTTCTTTCTCAATTCTCAATGATCACCTGTTCTGTTATAATTCCTGCTTTCTCCAGGCAATGGTGTTGCATGCCTTCAATCCCAACACTCAGGAGAAAGGGGTAGGCAGATCTCTGTGAATTGAGGCCAACCTGGGCTACAGAGCAAGTTCCAGGACAGGCTTCAAAGCTACACAAAGAAAACTTGTCAAAAAACAAAAAAACAAAAACAAATAAAACAAACAAACCACTTGCTTTTCAGGCATATAGCCTCCACTCTCCTTCCTTGCTCTTCTGTGATATATGGAAGACTCGTACTTGGGTCACAACCATTCTTCCTGCAGCCTTCAGCCACTGTAACTGCAGTGTTCCCTCTGGTGACTTCCCTGATACCTGCACTAACAGTTCTCTGTTCTCAGTTTCTCTATGAACCTTCTCCTTTGTCTACGCTGTATGATACCTTTGTCAGAAGCACAAACTGTCACTCTCTCTAATCCAATAACACCAGAGAGCATGATTTCTGATTCCAAGTATGTGTGTTTTCAGCTTGCTTGCTTAGACAGTCGATCTAAAACACACATTTACTCTGTTCTCTTCTTGGTTAAACTATCATTTATTTAATGTGTATATAATTTCAACATCAAGCCAAGCATGGGTTCATCTGGTGAGATATGAGGGAAAAAACATTTTCTTTTGCCCACGATAAGCTTGCAGTCTGGGTAAGGGCGGTATTAAATAGACCCTCTATAGTCACATGACTTTCTGACCATTCTTGAGCAGATCAGCGTAGGCACTCTCTGGTGCTGCTTCAGAAATGAACCTGCTATAGCTGTTAAAGGCTCGCTTCCTTCAACCTTGAACGGAGTAGCTCTGTAAAGAAGCTATCCCATCCTGACTTTAAGTCTATCACACCAGCATGCAGATGGTTTCTTCGTGTCTCATCATAACTGCTTTGCAGCAATGAAGATGTGGTACTTTGTACAAATTACCTGCCTAAGGGTTCTTCTGTATTTTGCTTACTAGCATAGAAGGTCAATGAGGTCTTGGCTATGATCTCCTTTTTTTATTCACATATCTCAAGGGCTAAGGGAACTTGCCTTTCACACAGTAGGAGTGCTTTTGATATATACATTCCCACTATGTAGCCTAAGTTATGTTATTCACTATGGGGCTCCAGCAAGCCATGAACTTTTGTTACTCCTGTCTCTGCTTCCCAGGTTCTGGACTACAGAAGTGGGCCATTATGCTGAACTCAATAAGAAATTCTTGAATGAGTAAGTTAATTAATTAACATTATTTCACCAAAGGTTTCCCTAGAGGCAACATACACACAACCTTCTGTAATTAATTTTTTCCTAGAATGGAGTATTATGTGGTAAATAAATAAATTGAGGAGAAAGCCCTTTCTCTCTCTCTTGCAAGTCAATGGCCAAATATCTATAACCAAAGTTACTCTAGTGAAACATTCAAGACAGCGACATACAGAAACACAAAGAATTCAGAAAGGAGCACGGGCCTCTTGGGCTTCAGTTCAGCTGAGCAGTGAGAATCTGGAATCTCTTGTGGGGGGACCATCAATATAAAGTTGTTCTTCCCAACCCTGGTTCCGAAAAAAAGGGGAGGGAAAAAAAGTTTGTGTTTTGCAGGTAGGGAGGAGTGAATAGAGAAGATACAATCACCATTGGAGGAAACTAGGGGGAGAAGAGCATCCATCTAGGAAAAGGAAGGCTTCATATTAAGGGCTCAGGACTGCATGGCAGGGGACAGGCTCTGCTTGCAATAATATCTAGGAAGGTCTACAGCCCTATCGAGTGGCTGGAGTCCCTACAACAGGAACCAAATTGTTATTCTTCTCAGTTCCTTCTGCCTGTCCTGGTTCTGGTAAGAAGAAGCATTGTCTACTATTTGGAAGATGAAGTATGCCAAAAACCACAAGACACATAGTGAAGCTGAATGAAGTCAGATAATGAAAACCACAGCCTGGAATCTGGCAACTTCTTTTCATATCTAAAGCTGTTACAGTGTAAAACAGCCTAATAACACTCAGAGCAGAAGGCACACCATTGTCTAAGTAAATGACAGTATTTAACGTAAGGAAAAATAAATCAAGTCAGAGTGCAGCCCCATCAATCCTGAGAGTCTGGGCTGTCTGGGTTTGTGGATGGGGAGAACCAGGCTGAGATGGCATAAGACACACACAAACAGACTCGGCTAGAGAAGTGGGGTGGGGGGAGGCTGCAGCTACATGTTCAGGGCTATGGCCTTTGCTCAGAGATGCTCAAAGTATTTAAAAGAGTCTGAGGTCCCAGGACAGGGATGGGAACTACCTGGGGATATTGAGCCTGAGCACCACGAACTATATGGGTACAGCAAGGCAGGGGGGGGGGAGGGAGCAAATTAGCAGGTAGTCAGAAAGACTAACAAATTTGATTTGATTTGAATTTTGCCTTAGTTATGTAATTATTCCTAAATTCGACATCCCTGCATTTGGTTCTAAAATAATAGGGATGCCTGTGGATTGAGTCTAGCTATAACAACTAGGTAGTGACAACTCATGTCAAGTGAATAACCAACCCACCATACAACATTGACTCTCAACCCTGAGCAGGCTTCATAACTGCCTGGAGAGCATGGAAATACAATGCCTTTGGCTTACCTTCATTGATTCAATACGTCTGGAATAGGGACAGGGTGTAGTTGGTGTCAGCAGTTGTCCTGGGTCTATTATGAGAACTGGTACCTTAGACCAATGTCTTTATTCTGGATATGCACTGCCTTGAACTGAATCCAACCAGCATGGCGCTGCCGACCTTGTCGCACTGGTTTGACCTTCATAAGCCTCATTTAGATGAGAAAAGACAATATGCTCTTTTTCAGTGGAGTAGGCTAATAATAAAACCTGTCTCTCGCTGTTGTCATGAAGAGCAGACACCACGCGCAAATGCGCAAATGGTTAGAAGCAAGCCTAGCACATTTTTAAGCATCTGTAAACTGCCAGAGGTTGTTATTGCTGAATGATGGAAAGTCTGTATGTTAAGTAGTCTCTAGGAAAAATGTAGTCATTGGAGGTCAAGAAATGATTCAGGATCCCCAACTGGCCCTCCATGACACATGGGAGATGCAATCCAAGATCCCCAGATGATGTCTGAAGCCAAGGACTGCTTCAAATCCTATGTTATATAGATTTCTTCCCTATAGACACATAACTATGACAAAGTTTAATTTACAAATTAAATAAAGGTAGAATAAGAAGCTTACGTGATAACAAGGTAAAGCCGCTTTAGCTGTATACTGTAACAAAATCGGTAAAACAGCAACCACTTTCTTAAAACATCTTACTATCCTGTGCTCAACTCACCCAGCCATGACATAAGACAATGTGTGATAGGATAAAGTGATGTGGGGACACAGATGCTGTCAGGTCAAGGTGGCCGTAACTAACCATCTTTCCTGGACACAAGAACAGTGACACCACTGTAGTTGGTCTTGCCACCAGAGGACCACTGAGCGACTAACAGAACAGGCAGCTGGTGTCTACATGGCTAGACTCGACAAGGAAAACATTTACGTCTCAGGCAGAACAAATTTGGATGGCATGAAGCTGTCATACTACTCAGAATAATAGACAATTCTAAATTCATGCTTGTTTATTTCTGGAGATTTCCAATTAATATTTTCAAACCAAAACTAACTTCAGATAACCCAAATCACAGAAAGCAAGGCCACAGGTTAGGGAAGACTACTGTACAAAGTCAGCACTGTGTGCATAAAGACCTAAGGCAAAGGGTCTTGTGATTGTCAGTACTTAGTGAATCCTAGTCATCAACCCCTAAGCCTCAACTAGTCTAATGAGACCCTTCTCATGCCCCACCTCGTGCTGATTGTCATGTGGGTCTGTTCAGAAAAGGTCCCCCTGCCTGTAGGGGCCTCCGTTTAAACTAGACATCTCCTCTTACAAAGCCATGATGATTGGCATCTGCAGGAAAGACAATTCAATCTCCTTGCTTTTGTTTCTTTATTTGTTCCATCAAAAAACAGTTCTGCTTGGTAACAGTCACCAAGCACCAGCATAAATAGCTGAAGACTCGGGAGAGCGTGGGAGAGTGCGCTGTTAACGGTGTCTGAATTCAGCAGACATCTGATTCTACATTTTTTCAAGGGTTTTTCAATAATTGGGTAAAACCACAAACAGCGCCTGTGGCGTGCACTTCTGCCCTTGGTTTCTAGACTGAGGCATGACTGCATATGTTCTCAAATCGGGCACATTGAACTCATTAATTTCTCCACTAGTCTTTTTATGATTTTTCCCCTCTTTGAAGTAGAGAGTTGCACAGATAAGATTGCTTTAAATCAGACCATAAATATTAATCTTACAAAAACCCTTATTGACAGTGGCAAACTTTGCCCTGACTGTGTCTGTCTAGCTGTAAATTTATAGTTAAAAGAATTATGGAGTTAAAGAGTAATCTATAAATGTCTCCTTCCATTTCTTCTTCCCCACCTTGTTTTGCATGCCTGTGCTCAAACCACTTGATGAATGAGTTTCTGGATCACTTTCCCCTACCTGTGAGGTGGTGCCATGATTTGATAATCATCACGGAATATGAGGCTCTCTATGTATCAGAACCAATACTGCATATTCCACTGGCTTTAAACAAGTCTTCTCTAAATATGCATTCTTTACTTCTCTGACCACTGTCATGCCTGTTTCAGTAGTAATTTCCTGCTCCTTCTGGAGTAGCCACGTAGGGTGTCTTGGGCATTTTGAGTAAGGCTTTATGTGTTATTGGAAAGTGACGAAGCGTGAAGGAGAAGTCAAGTCATTACTTTTAAATACTATCCATTTTTGGCAATTGAAAATTCCACTTATTAGAACTGGAATTTGAATTCCCTCCCCTTCTGTTGTTGGCTAATGAGTCAAAGTACTGAAGAAGGTGATAGCCTAGGACATGGAAGCTAACCATGGGGTACTTATGATATTATATGTTGGCCAACCACAAGGCATTTATGATACAATGTGTTGGCTAAACACAGGGCATTGATGATATTATATGTTGTGATGGAGACAGGAACTTTACATGGTAGCATGTCCAGGTCCAAGCCATGCTGGCAGTGAATGGTTATCTCTGTTTCCCAGAGGAATAGTCTTAAGATTTGATATTTTGGGTTCAGATCAAGGAAGAGGAGTAATCTCCCTAGTTGACTTGGAAATTCTGATATGGTTATCATTTAAAATGATGCAAAGGGGACAGAGATGCAGTGCAGTGGCAGCAGTCCAGTGTGGACGAGTTCTAAGTGCTAACCTTGATAATGGAAAAAAAAGCCCTACAGCCATGGAGATGAGCATACATTTTCAATATTTTGGGCCTATGAGATAGCTCAGTATCTAAGTAGAGTTTGCCACCAAGCTTGAGCACCTGATATGAGACCCACAAAGTCAACGAAGATAACTGACTCCCTATAGTTGTCCTTTGAGATCTATGCATGTTCAATCTCTCTCTCTCTCTCTCTCTCTCTCTCTCTCTCTCTCTCTCTCTCTCATTCACAAACATATATACAATAATGTAATATAATGTAATGATAAAAGAATTGAAATGGTGTCTTCCTCTTTTGTTACTGAGATTTGATTTTGTTTTAAATTATATCAAAAAGAGGTTTTTATTATTTTTGCTTTTCTTTGAGACATAGTTTCACAAATATCCCTAGCTAGGTCAGAACTCACTGTGTCACCCAGGCTTGCCTCAGCATTGTGGTGATCTTCCTGCTTCTGCCTCGCATGTTGCTGGGATTGCAGGCATGTATATCAATGCCAAATTGTATTGTCAGCACCGTATACTCCCTCACTCCACTGTCTCCTGCAGGGCCACTGGCACAGGCATTGAAGATGAAACAAAATAACACAAGTAAGTCAGGACTGCTCTTGGGCTCCATGGCCTCTTAGATAACTAAGAACGTCAGTCCTTTTTGGGTGCCTTGAGAAAAACCATCATGGAAAAGGGTGAAACTCCTTAAAAATCCCTAAGAAAGGGGTGTGCTCTGACTCAGGAGTGTTGCTAGAGGCCTTCAAACTGGTATCTTGTTCTTGAAGCAAGAATAGGACTCTTCACTGAAAGGGTGGCCGAAGGAGAGAAGGTAAGGGTCACTGAGAGGACTTCCTATATATGCCTGCTGGCCTGTGTCGTTGGTTTGACATTGCTGTATAAACTAACTGGGAGGGGCTGTGTCATGAAAACTCAATGTATCCATTCCAAGAAAAAGGAATCAATGGAAGAAAGTGGTACGACTTCAGGCATGGTGGCCAGCACCCAGCACGGCACACTCAGTGAGAAGTGGCAACTTCTCCAGCTGGATCTGTCCTCCTCCTTTCACAGAAATGAATTCATCGTGTATAGTCAAAGCCTCAGAGAATGAGATGATACTCCAGACAATGTCTCCACACAAATCTAAAGATCCCACCGTAGAATGCACAAGGCACAGTGTACGTCACACTTGTCCTCGGGAAGCAGATACATGGACTATATGCCCAGGGCACCCCCATATCCACTTTTGGAACAAAGTCACAGATAAAGTCTCCTACTTCTCATCACTTTCCTAGATCCTGGCTCTGGAGGAGAAGACAGGCAGAAGGCTGGAAGCTCTCCGCAGATTCCCCCAGGCAGAGAGCTGGCCTGGCATGTAGCAAAAAGACTAAACACAAGTTCTCTGCATCTCTCGCCATCCTTCATTCTCAGAGACTTGGGTAGCCTTATGGTTTTTCGGTACAGCCATGCCCAGAAAGCTAATCATTAAATATCCCCTTTTGGTCACTACAAGAAAGATTTATAGGGTACGTTGATTAATAACAAGGCAACTCAACCAAAAAGAGCTTCTGAGAGTAGCCCAGAAGCAGGGTATAGAGTCATTGCACCCCATCTCTCTCAGGCTGGGTGGGTGCCATGTCCGAGGAAGGTGATGCCTTCCTCTGCCTCCTTCAGCTCCTCTCTGCCAGGAGCTTTGCTGTCTGCCATCCTAACGATCGCCACGCCACACCGGTCCTGATGCTGATGCTGACAGGCTGCTCATTAGTGCCAGGGTGCTGCAGTCCGCCGGTGGCATGGCAGAGTTCCACTCCTGACACTTTTTCACAGAGCTGTCACAGAGTCATAGAGCCTGCCAGCTCCGCTTGAACTCAAGCTGTGATACCCCCAGTGCCAATTAGTGTGTCAGTGTCCTGCCTGGCTGGGGAGGAGGCCTTGTCAGTGCTGACACCAGGCGAGCCAGTGGTCTAGAAAGGGGAGAGGGTAGGTGCCTCAGGATGCTGGCAAAAATACGAACCCACACTAAGGGTCGCTTTGCTCTCATGGGCTTGTTGACTTTAAAAATTTTTCGGAAATAAAGACTACCAATCGTCCACTAGGTTTCCTCGAGCCCCGGGAAGGAAGATCTGACTGCAGGGAAAGGCTGTTGACTCGGAAGCAGAGCCATGTAGAGGTATTGACTATATGTTGGAATAAGAGTATTTCTTTGACCTGAGCAAGTGGGAGCTCACTGATTCTGGACTGATCGTGGGGGAACCTGCATGAGACCCTAGGCCCTCTGAATGTGGGTGACACTTGTGTGGCTTGGACAGTTTGTGGGGCCACTAGCAGTGGAACCCAGTATTTATCCCTAGTGCATGAACTGGCTTTTGGGAGACCATTCCCTATGGAGTGATACCTTGTTCTTGCTCAGCCTAGATATACGGGGGGGAGAGCCTTGGCCCTGTCTCAAGTGATGTGACAGACTTTGTTGACTCCCCATGGGAGGTCTCACCCTCTCTGAGGAGTGGATAGGGGTGGGGTGGGAAGAAGGTTAGAGGAGGGGGGGACAGGAGGGAGAGGGAACTGGGTATGTAAAATAAGGTTGTTGTAAAAATAAGAAAAAGAAATCATTAAAAATATGTTCGGCCTTCCTTCAAAAAAAAAAAAGGATTTCTTTGTTTCGAAGCTCAATGGGCACACTTCTACTTTGATTCACCCTAATATCTTTACACAACCCTGACAGGAAAATTGACTTGCCTGCCTACTTCTGTTTACCCACCAAGAAGGAAGAAATGGGCACTGGGAAAGGTAGGCAGGAGGGATTGATTTAATAATAATTTTCTTTTACCCACTAATGAACTGCTGTTGTTTTTCTCAATCTGAGAGGACAAGCACATATTCGTACATATTCTACTGTCCTCCTCTGTACTTTAGGAAACTGTACTTAGGAGCCACATATGGGAATGGTGAATGCAGTAGGTGGTGGAAGGCTCAGGTTGTCCCAGAAGGGCAAGATGAAGACTATGTTCCCGAAACAGTCTCAGCAGAGTGACGGGCACCAAGGGCCCGAGTACATCAGAAATCCCAACATCAAAGCCGCTGTGAGCCTTCTCCACTTCTGTGAAAGTGAACATGAAGAGGGGCCTCTCCTTTCAGCCTAAGTTGGACCTCTCACCAGAGCTAGTTCCTTGGAGGGGCTTCAGGAAAGTGCTGGAGAACCTGGGAAAGTAGAGAAAATGTCCTGGAGCTTCAACAGGGATTCCATCTGGGGAAGATGACAGATCCCTACTGTAAACACCCCAGTGAAGAAGAACCCACAAGAGTAAGCCTGGAGCATTGCATTTGGGAGAAGAAGCACGCCCCTTTGGAGCAATGGCAAATAGCAGTGCTGTGCTGTGCAGCAAGCTAACACTGGGCGGTATCTAGGCCCCAGGGAGTGTGCATCAGTGAAGAATGAAAAACAGAAATGAGACACAGACCCTGTCTCAAAGAACTTTTGAAACGGGGATGTCACAAATGAACTGGATATGGGGCATCTCTGCTCCATGAACTTCCTCAGTGCCTCTTCTTTTTTCTTAGTGTGGGCTGTTCTTTGGGCATCTTAGATGAGGATGGAACTAACTACCCAAGAGTTTTAGTGAAAGAAAGGGGGTGAAAGCAGGTGCCCATGAACTGTCAGGAGCCCAGTGGTTTTCGGTTCCAAAGGAGTGAAACGCCCACAGATTCCTGATTGGAATTTGACAATGTAGGAATCCCAGCTGTTTCTCTAACCCTCTGACATCTCAATGGGATCTGATGCCAGGACTGTGATAACACATTTCGGTGAAGAATGCAGCCGACTTCGGATATTTTCAGGATAAACTGAAAGACATAGTCAGAGAAAACTCAAGGATGAGACAGTTTGAAAGCACATTCTTTCAGTCCTAGGTAAAGATGAAGGACAAACACAGGCTCCTGAGCAGGAAGTAGCCTTGGAGGAGATCCTGGTTTCCCTGATGCTGCGTGTACACAGACTGACCCTTCTAAGGACTTGGGCTTAGCCCTTCATGAAGCTAGCTGCAGCTCTTTCTTGGAAGGACCTGAAATGGGAACATTTTCTCCTGAAAAGATCAGGGCTCATGCAAGTGCAGACAGTAAGTACACATCCCCAAAACATGTGCAGAGTAAGGACAGACCCAGAAAACTGTGCACTTTCTCCTTGAACTCTAGGAGTGGTGGTTACGAGGAGGAGCTAGAAAAGGCCTAGGAAAACTACTTTGCACAAAAAAATGGCTATGCTAGAAAAGCAGCTTGGGAGGCCCTATATTCCTCTCCATCCTGACTGGGCATCTGGCATTTCCTCTACCTGATAAATGGCCTGGACAGGCCTTTTGACCCTTTTATCCACCAGACATCCACTCCTATACCAACGTTCAGGAGCCTTCCTGAAAGAACAGTACACATGTCTGCATTCCCTTTCTGCACAGAAGATGGTCGTGGCTGGAAACAGTCAGCCTAAAGAGGCGATGAGATTATTGAGAGTTTTCCTAGATGACCTCTGATAAACAAAACTGGGCATTTTCAAAACTGCCCCAAGCCAGCAGATCAGTCTAGAGAGAGAAAAGACAATGAAGTCATCAGATTGCCCCAAGGGCCTGGATCAGCTATTCTTTGGGGAGAGTTTCATGTCTATGGAAGAATGATTTGGCTGAGACATGATCCGTCTTCACCACTGGGACAAGAGATGACAACTGCTCACTGTCTTTGGAGACTCAGCAAAGGGGCACATCATTCTCTCCGGAGCTCTAGGCCTGTCCTAGTTCATTTAAAAGAAGCACTTTCTTGGAAACATTTAGTGGGCACAGATGAAGGCCTGACTGCTAAAGGTCTCTAGCTTCAGCTCCGATTTGGCAGCGGCTCAGTGACATCTCTGATCTCCAAAGAATCATCTCCGGGAACCCTGGTCCCCAGTGAGTCTCGAGGTGATTAGCCACAGCTTGGCATATCTCATCAGTCTGAAAGTGGGACGGCTAATCTAGGCCCCAGATCTGGACAAAGCCGTTCATCTAAATGACTCTAATCTGCAGGTAGATTCTGATCAGCCTGCTCCTCTCCCCTTGATCCATCTTCTGTTTCCATAGCAGCTAAAACCTCAGGAAAGTGGCAGCATCTGGCCCCAGCTCATATGAAAATCTCCTAGGAAAGTGAATTGACTTCATGGCCACAAAAGGAGGAACAAAGGACACCCAAAATACAGCAGAACCAGCCTCGAATGAAAGGGAAGGAAAAAGGGTTTGGTGCAGAGAAAGAGGGAAGGGAGAGATTAAATGAAATCAAGTCAAAGATATTTAAAAGATAGTGAGAAAAATGGAAGGATCAAAAAATATAGTGGAGATGCAGGCAAAAAAGGATTGGACAACAGAAAGTATCTGGAGGAAAAGGCTGGAAAACATCAATACAATGACAAAGAGCTGGCTGGCCAGGAACAGGACGAGAAGGAGCAGCAAACTAGAGAGTCTCTTGGAATAGGTGAAGGAAGTCTACTCCAGTGATAAATGTTCTGCAGTCTCGAAGGCAGACTGGCCTAGTATCTAATAGCACTGGGGACTCAGTGACATTAAGCTGTGATAAATGGGATGAGTAGACTTGAAAAGCTGTGCGTCTTTCCACCTTTACAAGTGTCCCAGGTCCATTTTCCATCACTAATGATCTCATGCAGGGCTGAGATCTCCTCCCAGACTTAAGCCAGGCCACACAGAGGGTCATTTCAAAAGGAGAGCCTGGCCAAAATGCAAAAGTTCTACCTCATGCCTTTCTTCACAGGGATAACATTAGAAAGGATGACCACACAGTCTCCCAGAGCTCAGGACAAATACAACCAGACATGTCATAACTCTGAGACCATCTGTCAGGGTGCATTGCTACGGTCTGGGAGGAAATTCCATATTTGAAGCTGTTATAGTCCAACACTGTTTTTTTTTAATGTGATTATGGAGGCACTACCACCTTTATGAATGGGGGCCTTAGATTCCGGTGAAGAACATGCTAGAAACAGGCAGTCTTTAGTTATTGGGGCCTTCTGGGATATACTCTTGAAAACAGATAATCTGCCTGTCCCAGTGGTTTTGTTCTTTCTGGGGACAATCTCTAACCAACAATGAACTGCTGTGTTGATGTAGAAGGTCAGCCCCATGATCTTAGTAGAAGACAACATAGAAGGGACATTGTACTTCAGACATCCTCCACAGACATCTGAAATGTTTCCGTGAACCACACCATAGCTCATCATCTCCTTCTACCCAAACTTGCTTCCTTCCCTGTTTCTCTACAGAAGCTGATCTCAAGAACACCCCTGATCACTTTCCTCCACATCACTCTCCTCAGAGTCTGCTGTGGGGTCACACAGCCTGTAGCAAGTAGAAAACTTCCACAGGGGTGCATTCGGGATCCTTAACCTTGCTCTACCTAGCAATATACATGCTTTCATTAGTTCACACGCATGCATAAATCCGTATATAATTACATACATCAGCCAGTGATCAGCAACAGATCTGAAGGCCGCTATCAATGCCTTTGCTCATGTGTTACTGTTTCTTAATAAACTCCTTGTCATTAACCAATGTATACTACTCAGTTTTCTCAGCCTTAACCAGTACATGTTACATGGTCATATGAGTTCACAATAGCATAAATTTGTTAGTTTGGGTTTAGGGCTAATTCCCCCAGTTCTTGGAACAGCCTGGGTAATTGCATTTCCTAAAATATTTGGGAATGAATGAAGCAATATTCTGTCCATTGATAATAAATAAAAGCCACCTTAATGATAAGTGACATCTTGTCAGATCCTAGAGGTTCAAAGCACAAGCCACTGTTTGGTCCTCGGAACATCTGAACATTTTGGCAACATCAATTTTGCAACTCAGCCACATATTATGTGATACTTGTTATCTAGGAAACATTCAAGAAAAACAACAGCTAAACCACAAAAACAGCTAATGACCAGATTTTTGGCAATGCTGAAAAAGCAGAGACTAGGGAAATTCCTTGCTAGGAATATGGCATTTAGAGCTCTCATCTGTCATTCCGTGTTTGCATTTCCTATCTTTTCAGAGAGCAGCTGGACCATGTCACCAACACAGCACTCCCATCATCACTCTCCATGGGACAAGTGCACACAGAATATCTTCACCAACTCCCCCCCCCAAACTCGTGCGAAATTAATCTCCACAAGATTGCAAACAGATAATCAGGTACACCTTCTGAGACTGTCACAGCTACGGCCACTGTGCACAGAACACTCCTAACTGCAGAGTCACGAGCTGAATCCGGAATACCAGAATCTCAGAGCCCATTGGATCCAGGAGCCGGTACCACAACCTCCCATCGGTGTCAAGCAAGACTCCTATTATTTAACATGAGCTGCTCCTCTTACCTTTGGGAGAAATATGTCTCCAGGTTACTGTAGGCTCCGGTCTACCTGTGGCTATGCACGTGAGGCTAATGTTGTTTCCTTCATTAATGGAGATATCTGAAGAAATCTCTACAATTTTGGGAGATACTGTGGAGACAAAACAGGTAGAAGGAACATAAAAATCCAGCTCTGTTCATTGTCTTAAGGTAGACACAGACAGAAGAGCCCAAAGATTGTAAAAGATGAAAAATTAGAAGAATTACCTTAAACGTGGAAAATAAAAATATCTTACCTTGAAATTAGCTTCCAAATTAAACACGAATACAAAGTCCAGAGGGAAATGAACTCCACGGCAATGCTGCAGTAACTCTCCCAATTCTACCTTCTTACACCACCCCACCACAAACATACCTCCAACACAAGCCCATGAGTCATTCTCATTGAATTCAGAGGTGGCTTTATGTAATGCAGTTCCTAACATAGCACATATCTACATAAATAGCATGGATTCTCCCTGTTGCCTACCTGACATAACAAGGTTCTCTAGGCCAGCATACGAGGACAGTCAGAGTTCAAGGATCAACTAACCTCTCCCAGCCATCTCTAGTGGCCCCCACACCCACCCATCCTTGCTTTGTCCCCAACACACCATGCCCTGCCTGGTCCTCATAAGAAGAGCTATGTCCTTCCTTATATCCTATGTAGATAACCCTTTAAGACCCAGGTCTTTGTTATTTCCTACAACGTCTACCTGTCCCCCTTAACAACACAAAATCAGTTCTGCTTCTTCACCCATGTTTCCAAAACATACTAGACACAGATGCTTGGGCATTCATATCTGTGAGCTATGCTCACTCCCCGACTGGATGAGTGTTCACCCCTTGCATTTCAATATAAGGTCTTAAAGAAGATCCCTTTTCATTGTTTCATTTTATGTTTTCATGCATACAGTATCTTTCATACAGTAAGAAAAACTGATCATTTTAAGACTTAAATCCACATTGTATTTCATGTAAAGAGACTGTGTGTGTGTGTGTGTGTGTGTGTGTGTGTGTGTGTGTGTGTGTGTGTGCATGTGTCCATTCCTGCACATTAAGATAGAAATAAAGAGTAAGCAATACAGAGAAAGTAGTGGGATGGGAGGCTCATTGTTCCACAACCTAGGATATTTAAGATCTAACACTGTAATTTTCAGTTGATCATTAAAAGTCAGAGTGTGCCTGTTGGAGATAGAAAGACAATTGATACATTAGTGACTAAGCATCTGCTTTGCTGACGACTTGACATGTAAATTCCTAAAGTCTCTTAGTTCTACAATTCTAGAGAACTCCTGCAGATGTAAAAACTCTGATGTATTTTACTCACATTATCTTAACTGTAGCGTTTTCTTCTGGCGAACTCTTGGCCCTACACATCTGCCTGGTCCCTCCCTGCCCCACCCAGTTTGGGCATTCACACAGTCTTGCTAGCTTCTTGGAACACAGGCTGCCTGCAGAGTGTCTATGCTGGCCTTGCAGACATCGCTTAAATGGTGCAGGTAAGTAATTTATTGATCTGTAAAGCACTCCGGGATTCTCTGCAAGGGATTATGTCACGCCAACGCCAGGCAATAAAATAAAAAAATGATGGACTTTGTGAGCACAGGGTGATTTAGGGGTTGTAGTTGGAAGTGTACGTAAAGTACATTTTAAGTGGAAATCAGCGTGCGTAATGAATTATTCTTGCTTTGGAAGGCTGACTGGGAGTTCATTTTCCTGGCTTCCTACATGATAGCTAATCTGCTAATCATACACTAGAGAACAATGGACAGTCCCCAAGTGGCATGGAAGGTGGAGTGGGCCAGAGCTGTCAGCACAGTAAGTATATTAAATGAGACAATCACACCTCATGCTTGGAAGAATCCTCAAGAAACGTCTCCTCCCCCACCCCTATCATTTACATGTGGAAACTATCCAACTCATGAAAGAAATGTTGGAGAAATGCTTGCCACCTCTCCTAGCCAGCTTAACAGCAGATCCTGAAAGAGGAACACTGCCCTGGATGGAGCCAAAGGAGAAGCCATGCTTGGTATGGGACTCAGGAGACTGCAGGCACAACCACAGTGGTGAGAGCTGAATCAACGAGTGCAGATGTTCTGGAATAGAAAGTATCATTTTCTAGGCTGCATCTCATAGCACACTGTAGACTTTAAGATTAAATTAGAGGCTCAGAGCACACCCTTGACATGAGGACTTGAGTTCTATCCTCGGCACCTCCCTGAAAAAATTAAATTGAGCTGACAAGGAAACACTGTGATTTTCGCTAATTCTTGCTCATAAGAAAGACTTGGGCAAGTAAGAGATAGGTTTTCTGTATTTCATAGTTTCCATGGATACTTTCTATACCTTACTTCCCTTAATGCAGGCTGTCAGAAACATACCAGGATTGCTTTGTTTGCTTGTATTTATTCATTCACCCATTCATTTATTCTCTTGTCAATATTCATGAGTCACTTTCCATATGCCAGCATCGTGCTAAGCACTTAGAACATAAAGTCCTTGTCCCTAAGGGCAATGCAATATAACAATATAAAACAGACAGGAATCCAACCTTTAATGTATTGTGACACAGAGGGACTCATCAAATGCTATGAGAGCACAGAAGTTAGATGCCTAAACTTGACTGTAGGTAGGTGCTGCATGACCCTTTTGGGACATGGGACAACTGTGTTAAATTTTAGGGGCTGAGTAAAAGTTTATCAAGTCTGGGTTGGAGAGGAGGAGAAGTTTGTTAAGCAAAATAGGTGACATAAGAAAAGCACCATTAATGAGAACTTTTGTGCCCATGTATAATCAACCATTATTGGAAGAGATTTTTCTTTAGCAGCTGGGCCAAAAGGCACAGAGTGCTTGTGAAAATAAACTCTATACACAATTGCATATTAGGTATTTCATGGCATGCAGCAATATACCAATCTGGTTAGCTCTCCAAGTGCTTTCAATTTGTTTGGGAGAAACAATGCATTAAAAACATTCTATTGAATTGGAGGACAAAGCAAAAGGGAACCAAAAATTATGTGTGATTGTGAAAAGAGGGGTGTATGTGATAAGTGCTGTGAGCTAGAAGGAGGGATGACCACGGTGAATGGGGGTACCAGAGGTGAGTTGATCCACATTAGCATCTGCTTTGGAAAGCAGCAAACAAGAAAGCATCATGTAGTGAGACCCAAGTGGGGCTGTAGTACAGGGACCAGAAGTACACTGGCATGGATGGGGTTGCAAAAATTATCTATGAGGTACTCCAATAGGCAACATCTACCAGCCGAACGCAGTGTCCCACAGGACTGCAGATCCTGGATCTCCCAGGTCACCTTCCTCGTCTGCAAAGGGGATCTGGCATTTGTGAGGTTCTTCAGGGGACTTAAGAAACAACTTCTGAAATGACAGGAGAACAGTTCCTGGAAACATGAGGTTTTCAATAAATGAGTTTTATGCTGCACATGGTTGGCAACTTGTGTGCAGTATCAACACAAAATTGACATTCAATAAATTTCATAAGAATCAATGAAAACGGGATACAAAATCAATGAGGTATCGGGGAGCCAGATTGCACACCAGCCTGGAGGGTTAGGTCCTGGGTTGTTAACCTCAATAGGCTACGACAAGTATTAGATTAAAAATAAAAAAGAATGCCGTAATTTTAAAATTTTATTTTAGGAAGAAGAATCTGTTAACCACGTGTCAGAATGAAGCTGGGAGAAATTGGAATTAGAGAAATCTATCTACATGAATAATATTCAAAGCCTGGATTGAACTGTTAGCTCCGCAAAGAGAAGAAAAAGAGAGGATTGGAGACAGTGCCAAGGAGCACACGTGGGAACTAATGATGGCCTGGAAGGGGCGTGGGTCTCAGAGAAGCAATTTGCTTTGTGGAGAACTTAAGTTAGACCCATTCTGATTTAAACATGATGACGGGAAAGATGCTGGGGACAACTGGGGGACAACCAGGCAGAAGTATCCTATTACCCATAGGAGTTACATTACCAAGAGCACAATTGAAAAGTAAACTGGGGAGGGCTGAGAACAGTGCCACAAATTAGATTGGCTGAGCCTCAACGGTGCCTTACAAAGGGATGCCACTTCCTACGCATGTCGATACTTGATGACTGAAGGCACATGAGGTCTGAATCGAAAATATATCAATTATATAAACAAAAAGTCTAAGATATTTAGGATATATTTAGGAAGAAAGATAGAAATCAGGTGAACCATATTCTGATGATAAAATTCTACATTTATTACATTTTTATTGAGGTTTCATCTGGCTACTAAAGAAATCTAATTCAAATATGTAAATAATTAAATAAGGTAATTATTAAAACAATATTCCGAGGAACTTTCCTATTCCTGGTGTAGCTTACAGTGCCCAGGTGTTGAGTTTTAATAATTATGTCATTAATAAATAGCAATTTGCTGTTTTTAGCACACAGAAGATATCCTATTAAATCCAAATTAAGATGCTTTATTAAGCACTGTGCAGTCCTGTGGGGCTGAGAATGCACATAAAGACTTCCTAGAACTCATGCAGATCTATTCCTCCCAGATGGCTTCCATCGCTGCCAGAGGCACTTCCCTCTGCTCACGAGCGAAGGTCTAGGATGTCCAAAATCACTCAGGACAGTGTCCAGGGCAGGGATTTCTTGGTTGCTGTGTCCTAGGAACTTCTGACTTCACAGTGTTAAAAGACCAAATCCTAGGTACTGGCCACCTTTGGCTTTCAGACCTCACAGAGAGACTCAGGCCATTATAACAGCCTGAAGCAAAATGTCCCATGTTGATGGGGGAAACTATTAAAGATGCAGCGACTGCATGCCAGGCAAATCCTACCACAAAGCTGTTTTGCTTAGGAATAGGTCAGGCTGTGTGGCAAGATATGGACTATCTTTCCTCAATCCGGACTAAAACAAGGTCAGCCAAGAGCATAAAGAAAATGCTCTTATCCTAGAAGTCCCTTCGTGAAATGCATCCCACTTCTCTCCTAGCCTCACCCCAGATACCCTCCTGTCTGTTGCCTCCACTAGTCCCAAAACAACTCAAACTCTTCCTGATCTAAAGGTCCCTCAAGTGTTCCCAGTTTTCTTCACATAGCTTGTCTGTCCTCGCCTTTGCATCCTGGCCTCTCAAAGATGTCTTCCATGGCCATCATTTCTAAGATTGAGTCTTCATACTGGGTTAATTGTTCCATAATCATTGTCGCTTCACTTACTTTGTGGTGCTGGAGAACTAAGTTGACTGCCTTCAGCATGATAGGTGATCATTCGACCACAGAGCTATACTCTCAGGCTGGTCTCTTCTAAAGGTTCTCTTGATCACTGAACTGCTCAGTACATGCCTTCATGTCCAGCAAACTTCACGTTCATGTTTCACAGATGTGTTATGAATGAATGGGTGTTTTTGTAAGGCTGAACAGATATGTGAACAACTGAAAGTCCCTGAATATCCTCAAGATCTATGTGGCACACAAACCAATGATGATAGTATTCAGCTTTCAAATGTGAAAATATCTCCCTCTATATAGATCACTGACATAATCTCTCTCTCTCTTACACACACACACACACACACACACAAACACACACACACAGACACAGACACACACACAAATTTTCCTTAGCAATTAACCCAGTGAATCGGTATTATTTCTAAAGTAACTCATCATGACAACTTTGAAGTGTTTCCTATGACACAGACTTCTACCATTGATATCAATAAACCCCAGGCTAATGGTAACTCCTTATTCATCTGGTGATGAGCTGAGAATGCTGATGTTCCATAGGAGTGGGGACCTAGGAAGTTATTCAAGGACGCGTAACTGAAAATTGCAGTGAGATGTGTGAGTTTTGGTAAGAGATTTTATTGCTAAAAAAGTCGTTGGAATTGCAAGTACATATATAAAAACCATATCTAAAAAAGAAATGTGACACCCATGTTTTGTGCACATTGCCTGCTTGGGAAACCCTGTTGTGCCTTAGACAATTTGCAGGGAAAGAGTTCACTGATAATATTTTAAGAATCATATGAGGAATTTCCATTATTATTATTCACAAATGGAGAGTTAGAGGGACTGTAGCCATTTGTTCAAGGGCAAATTGCCAATCAGGGAAAAAACAAAACGTATCAGTAAGTTATGGGTGACGCCCGCTGTCTGCTCTTCTCAGAGACCAATCTTGTAGGTTCCAACCCTGAACTCCTTAGGTTTTGCTAAAAATATCTACCCCACATCACCATCCACCCAACTCCTTAATCATGGAACCATGGGCAAGGGTTATTCTTCTCATCTGAACATTTGCATCATTTGCTCCATCCCGTTCCTTCGTTTGTAGCTCCATGGCAACACTGGTGTATCCATCAGGAACTTAGATGCAGGAGACTCTCAATACTATGTGTACAGTGTAATTCTCTACCACAGAGAGGATAGGAGGATCCACCAGTGTGTTTTTGTTCTAACTTCCCATCTCTGCACGCATAGTGGAATCTCTTGCTTATTCCCTCCTGGGCCCATCTTGCTCTCCTTCCTCTCATTCATTTTCCTTCATTTTGAACTGAACCAGAGATATGGTCCTGGGGACACTTCTGAAGAAGCAACTGTGGCTGCAGGCACACAGGTCCATTGGACTGCATCTACCTGGTGACAGAGAAGTCATCAATAAGTCTGCCTATCTTAAGTTGACGACTAATAGAAGTTCTTATGAGGTCTACTGTGATTGATTAGGTTCGTCATTCTCTTGCTCTGTTACCTCCCTGTCTTCTATGTTTTCCCCTTCTTTCTTTCTTCCTTTGAAGTATCTACATGCTGCGGTGTACATCTATAGAACTGTGGGGTCTGTGGTGTTATTTAAATAGAGTAACTCTAAGATTTGTATCAGAAGACCAAGCATTAAGTTTAGATCTTCAAATTGCTAGTGATATAAATGTACCTAAATCATTTCACTAGCTGATTGCATTAATTATATTAGTACCTTTCTTAACCCATGCTTTATGGGTTGGAGAAAAATATGGAAATATCACATTTTAATACAAGATATTATTCAAGTATGACTCAGTAGTATTAAGAGTACTCATGTATCTCTGGAGGCCAATATGAAGAGAAATGCAAACTTCTGCACAAGGGAATTTTCTTGATTTAAAGGACAAGGTGAGATGGTTACCATGCCTGCGCTCCTGTTGGCAGAGGCTATCCAGCGCTCCAGAGGTAACAATGGCCCCTTGGGTAACAGCAGCTTCAGGCTGATAACTCAATCCCAGCCTCAGACAGGCACAGGCTTCCTCTCTTGCTAGCAAAGAACTGAGCAAAACTGGATGTTCCCAATCCCAGATGAGTTTGAAAATGTGAGATCTCTAATGATCCAACCTCGGCGAGGGGGATTATCTTTCATCAGAACACGTATGTCATTTGTAACATCTCATTCTTCCTCTCTCAGCTTCTCCATATGAAACCCAGGAAAACCCATGGAGCCCTGGGAGGAACTCCAGTGATTTATTCAGGATTAGTCATAAACCAGTGGTTCTGAAGTCTGCAATGTGGGCCTTTCAGGATCAAGTGCAATGTGGAAGGAAGTTGTTAGGAGCTCTGCTCTCGGACACAGTTTAATCATTCCTGATGAAGACATAGAAGAACACAGTAAACATTCATCACACCATGCTTCCCTGCTTCAGGATATGTTTGTGCAATTGGGATTCCACAGCCCCTACCTATAACCGTAAGTGCTCCATTATAGTGGGCACCAATGACGAAGTTGGTAAAAAAGTGTCTCCTCATCCATTGTTTTATGTAAGAACATCGGAGAAGGATGCTTATCATGACCCAGCCTCTCACTCAGACATGACTGGCTGGGTTCCAGTTTCTAGAACAGTGTTACAGAGTTGGGACTGAGTGGCTTGCTTGCCTTACACCACCATCCTGATATGGACCAGCTCCTAAGTCACCAGTTCATCAAAGGACAGACAGATGGTATGGGAAACCCTGGGTTATGGAGCAACAGAAACAAATTCAAGAGGCCCTGGAGAGCTTCTGGCCGGCTGTTCAGCCCAGCTGCTTCTTTGGAGATTCTCCTGGCTATGCCTCAGGCATTGCCTTCACTGTGCTGGGAAAAGGACTGGAGCTACCCACGTAAGCAGCTAAGCCAAGTCCATCATGATGTAGGCAGCCAGACACATGCAGCCTCTAATCAGGTATCTCTGAAAAACCAGAGCCAAGTTTCCACAGCCAGAAAGTCTCCAAAATTAAAATCTGCCTAACCTGAAGAGGGAATCAATTAACCTGATTCACTACGCAGTTTTACAAGGAAGGGGAAAAAATAAAAAACAACAACAGGAAAAATGTGTGTGTGTTTGTGTGTTTATTATTCCTCATGGAAGAAAGATATTATTTGCTGATCACCTAATAAGGACTATATTCTTGCCATGCATTTCCCATTTAATTCAGAACACTCAAGCCTTAAAGACCTAATGAAATTCCATCGAAAGACGAAGGAAGTGGTGAATGTCAGAGTCCAGCTCTTGCTACAGGATTTGGGGGATCAAAGTGAATGTGTAGGGATAATTGAAGAGCACTTAGTGGGCTGCTAAACACTCTACAAATGAATGCTATTGTGAGTGAGATAGTATGGAGTCCAATCAATTAGTGGTCAACAGCTTAACTATTTGCTATACAAACCAACCCTGAATTGCTGACTAGGCCTTCCTTATCCTGACCAGCTACATCTTCTGAGCAATCCAATGCATTCTCAGCATCCAGAACAGACATGGGGACAGGCAACAATGCTTCTGATATTCCAGCTTCTAAATTCCCCTGGGGCCACAGTCCTGCTGCAGCCTCTGAAACCTCACCGCAGGGCCCATTCAATCTTTTTCTTGGATCTCTTGGCATCTTGCTGGAGTCCATTTCTCAAAAGCAAGAAGGCATATGTAATTACTGAGACGAAGTTGACCAATTCAAGCAGGCCACGCAGTGATAATGGTCACTTTTATCCCAGACACAGCTTGTTCTTTTGTTTGTTTCATTTTCTGTTTCTCTTTGTTTTGTCTTCTTTTCAGAGACAGGTTTTCTCAGTGTAGCTTTGGAGCCTGTCCTGCAGCTTACTTTGTAGATGAGGCTGGTCTCGAACTCACAGAGATTCACCTGCTTCTACCTCCTGAGTGCTGGGATTAAAGGCGTGCACCACCACACCCGGCCCCAGACACATCTTTGTAGGAGTTTCCTATACATGCTCTAAATGACTAGCCTAGGACTTATAAAAAGATCCCGTTAGGCATCAAGAACTCTGCAAATTCAGCCTTGGTGGCTCCAGTCCCCCGCTATGGGGCAGAGATGCAGAAATGTTGTTCCTTAGAATGCAGTTCCTGCTAGTCACTTTCTTTTCCAAACTCAGGAAGAAATAAACATGCACTTGCTTCTGTTCAGACACTTACCTCAAGCAAAGAGCTATCTCTTAACTACACTTGTCTGTGCTAGCACCCTTCCCCAGGATAAATCTGTGTTTCTGTATGTTGATGTAAGTGATGTGAACGCATCTATGAGGATGCCTGCAC
Source organism: Microtus pennsylvanicus (assembly GCF_037038515.1). Lineage (NCBI taxonomy): Eukaryota > Metazoa > Chordata > Mammalia > Rodentia > Cricetidae > Microtus > Microtus pennsylvanicus. Next base: position 91,141,476 of record NC_134581.1, on the reverse strand, counting down.
AGGCTAGCACACTCTCATGGCCACGATTCCCTCCACTCATTCTTTTCCCGCTCTTAAAAACGTGCCTACGTGCTGAACATTGCTCTCTCTCTCTCTCTCTCTCTCTCTCTCTCTCTCTCTCTCTCTCTCTCTCTCTCTCTCACACACACACACACACACACTACCCTGTTCAGGTCACACGGAGGCCAACCAAGTCCAAGTGAAAATGGAGGCCACGTCCCCAGGTGGTCCCTTCTCAGCACTGAAGAAGTCTGTGTCTGTGCTGTCGTTCAGCTGCCTGCCACCTATACACCTCCACGCTCAGCTGCCTTTCTGGTGTCATTTGCACTTTAATTCCTAATTGCCTAACAGCACTGGTAGTTAGGCACTCAACAATGGCGATAAATCTGCGAGCAGTGGGAATTATGTTGCCTGCACTAGGAAGGTCCCCATGAACGCCTGGCTGGCTGTACCCCTGGCTGCAGGAGAATGCGAATGGTTTCAAGAACATTCCTCTTTCCCTTATATCTACTACCTGCAAAGTCAAGTTAGACAGAGACAAGACTGCCTTGGGGAGAGCTTCTGCCTTCCTCCAGCAGCACAGTAGTGATAATGTTCGTGCCAGAATGAAAACTCAAGTCGTCTTCAGGCTCCTGTGCCAGTGATCTCTGGGACCATCTTAGGCAAGTAAAGACACAGCTTATTACGTGACCTTGACTCTCAAGGTTCCCACTGCAGTCCCGGGTTACTTGGCAACTGGTTTTAAACTGATTTTGTGTTCTCAGCCCTTATTGGCACTAAATCCTTCATAAAGGTTATGGTTGAAGCCTCTCCCCCTTAGCATGAGTGGTAAACAGGCTGGCCTGTTTGTGTTGAGCTACAAGTTCTCAGAGAGAGTCATAGCTCTGAGAATCCCCTGCGAAATGTCACAGTGCTGGAGCAGGAGAGGGAGGTGCAGCCTGGGAAAGAAAAAGTTTCAACATGACTTCTTGTTAATACAAAGCTTGTCAAACACATCACCCAGAAATACTGAATGTCTTTATTAGATTCTTTTATCTCCCTCCGAGATTGGAAGGACGCACCAGTTGCTTCTCGGTGGCGATGTCATCATCCAGAAACTAATTAAAGGCTACGCAGGAAGCTGGGGCACTCACACTCTGGAGAACAAAATGCATTAGCAAGCAAAGTAAAAAAAAAATTACAAGTGAACTTTATATCGAAAAGGGCAAGTTGGGAATTTGACAATAACTCTTCTTTCTCCCTCACCAGCTCACAGCAGGTGAAAGTGGGCGCATCAGGCTGTCAATGAATCTTGATGCAAGGCCATCTGCTCCTTAGCATCTCAGGAAAGGATTTCTCCTATCTGGGTACCAAGGGATGAGGACCAAATGACCACTTGCTATGGGAAATGCAATCAGGTAGGTTTCAGCTCAGACACTGCCCCTGCGATTGAGATATGCAAAGATGTGTATATCTGAATGACATTTATTTACCTGTGCAGATTGAAGCAACTGACCAGTCAGTTCAAAGTTTGTAGGAGTACAGGGAAGGCAGACTGAAGAAGATGATGCACTTCATGCCAACAACAACCCACAATCTGTGCCCTTGTTGTCTTTAATTATGGAACAGGCTTCCCCTGTGTATCCTGTGAACATTGTCATTCTACTGCTTTATGGCCACCAAAGGTCTCTCCAGGTGCCATGGCATTTTTCTGCTCATGCTTTATAGTCTTTCATGTCTCACTATTCAGAGTCCAGACACTGAAACACAATAAGCTGTCTTTGTCACTCAAGGACCATCACCCCTTCCCACTGATCCCATGGCTACCATAGACCATGATGCTTGGGACATTCCCTGATTTATACCTTGGTTTGTGAAGCGTCTTCTGTCTTACCGGCTCTGTCTTATTAGCTCTGATTTCTGAGACGTTGTTCATATTTTGAACACACCTTGTCTTCCACTGGTCTTTTAATAATTATTGACTGGATGACTGACAGTGAATCGTGGAATAAAAGCAAAAGCCTGAATGCTTGCTGTTCACTCAGAGCAGAGCTTAAAGCCTTGCTTTGACACAGCAGGGCCACCGCTGCTTGGCATACTTTCCCTTCTACTTTTGTCTAAGATGATTCTTGACCAAGGAAGACATATGAGCTAACAAGCATTGAGGGTCATCTATAGAAATGGGGATCCAGAGAACCAGGGTAGCCAAGAGCTCAGTAATGTTTTGGCATCAATTAGCTTGAGTCCAACCCTGGATACCAGTCCACTGTTAACTTATCTGCCATCCAATACAGACACAACATACACATCAACACAATTTTTGTAGTAGTAAAATATATATCATCTATGTATCACCTTAAATGTTTTTAAATCTAAAGTCCAATAACAGTAAATACATTTACAAAACCAAGTATTTTTGAGATGGTTATCTAATGATTCAGTATTTTGTCTATAACACATGTTACATGTTGCATAATAGCCCATGAAAGGGTGACTATGATGAGAGATTTAGATAGCTCATGTAGTGCCCAGCACATGCTAAGGGACCACACTCATGAATCTATATACAAAAGCAGTTGTTGTACCTGCTTTGGTTGGAACTGCTCCAACTAGAATTACATCAGCCAGTGTCATCCTAACCCAATTCCAGGTGCCACATCTTATCCAGTCTGAGGACCAATTCTTTGTGTCCCTTATTATTAAGTCATAATTTTCCCTGGATCCCCTTTTCTTCCTTAGCTTGGTGTTTCCACCCTGTCTTGTCCTCTTGTCTTCCTGGCTACTCCTCAGTTCATTGCTCAGAGGCGGAGAGTTATATTTCCTGGCCATGAGACACTTCAATAACTGCTATCAGATGCTCTTGGATTCAGAGTTCACTGCTTTCCTTTACGCCACACGCTAATATGGGAAATCCTGGCCGCCACACATTTTAGCAACATGGAGATAGAAGTCAGTTTTTTCCCTCCGCAAAAATGATGGTATAATAATGGCCCTTCCTGCAGGGCTTTCCTAGAGATTTAATGTGTTCACATGTATAAAGAGCTCAGAACAATACTGAGCTCAATAATGTGTGCTCAATAAAGCCAATGCATTTACAGTGTCCCAAATAGAATTCTGGATTCTTCCTCTTCCTACTCCAAAACCTCTTCCTCTCCTCGCATGCCCCTTCTTAATTAATCACACAGTTGCCAACCTAATCTCTTTGAACAAAGAAACAGGAGTTGCCCTTAATTTCCCTCATTCCCTCGCTTTCCTTGTCCAACTATTAAATCTTGTTCACTTTATTTCAAAAAAAATAACCCTTACCCTCCCTAAATCTCATTTTTCTCTCTTGGATAAGCCCTCCACTTATCCAAGTCTGCTTTATACTGTTATTTTTTTTTTTTTTTTGGTTTCCTTCTCCCATTTTACACAGACACACCATTCTCTTCACTACAGAGAGATTTAAGAACCGCTGAATCAGGGCTTCTCAACCTGCGGGTCATCACGACCCCTTTAGGGTCACAGATCTAAGATCCTGCATAGCAGATATTTTCATTAGTATTCCTAATAGTAGCAAAATTACAGTTATAAAGATAACAGTGAAATAATTTTATGGTTGGGGGGTCACTACAACATGAGGATTTGTATTAAAAGGTTGCAGCATTTAGGGAGGTTGAGTACCACTGAATTCTAGATCAATTCTCTCTATCTATCTATCTATCTATCTATCTATCTATCTATCTATCTATCTATCTATCTATCTCACACACACACACACACACACACACACACACACACACACACACAAGTCCCTACCACCTCTATTTATAACCCTCCAGTAGCATCTGACTATAATGAGCACAAAATTCAATGTTTATAGCTGTGTCTCCCAAACTCTACCCAGCTGGCTTGGGTGGAGTCACCATTATGCCTCGGGCTATTTTCACTCAGCTCTCTGATATGTTCTCCACTCCTTGTAGATGCTAAGCATGTTTTTTTTTAAATATGACTTTACAATTTCTGTTCCTTATCCCCCTCCTCCCCAAAAAAACCCTCTTCACCCAAATTATCATATGGTTAGTGGTTTACTACTTAGACCTCATGCCAAATGTTTCTTCCTGCTCATCCTTTTAAAACAGCCCCACCCCACCCCAATGGTTTCCCTTTAGCTGTGTATGACACACATTTCCACCTGAATTTCTAGTTTGTTTGTTGAGTGTTCATTGTTTCTATCTCTTCATTGGACTTTTTCCTCCCAGCAGTACTGAGAATTGGATCCAGGACCTAGCACAAATCCATGAAGAAATTTACCGCATTAGAATGTATTCTGCAAGGGTTGGTGGGATAGATAGTAGGCAAACATGCTCATCATTGAAACCTGACTACCTCAGCTCTACTTCCAGAACCCTGAGTGTTGCTACTGACCTTCATTTATGCACCATGGCATGGGTGTGTCTGTCTTTACCTATGCACATTATGAACAAATACACATGGTATTGCTGTGGGATAATGCTCTTGTACCCTGTGAAGATTTGTCACTCGTACTGGTTTAATAAAATGTTGGTTTGCCAGTAGCCAGGCAGGAAGCAGAGGCAGGGCAACAGATTAAAAGAATTCTGGGAAGAGAAAGGCTCAGTCTGCAGTCACCAGCTAGACACAGCAGAAGCAAGATGAGAATGTTTCACTGATAAAGTACAAAGCCACATGGCTAAACATAGATAAGAATTATGTATTAAGTTGTAAGAGCTAGTTAATAATAAGTCCGAGCTAATAGGCAAACCAGTTTATGATTAATATAAGCCTCTGTGTGTTTTGTTGGGACTGTAAGACTGTGGGATAAGGCAGGACAGAAACTTTTGTCTACACAGTATTAATAAGTTAATAAACTTGAAAAAGTTGTACCCTTCAGGAGAATAAAACCTCACATTATACCCACTCTATCCAAGCCATTTACAGTGGTAACCAGTTCACAAGAAGAACTTTATACATTCAACTACCTCTATCCAGAATTTACTTTACTTGAATTTTTTTATTTACAGTTCTTTCTTCAAACCACTCTGCTGGGATATATTGTAACTATAACATAATCACTGCACAGCAAACATCCTTCTGAGGAAACTTGAGAAGGTAGGACCTGCAATGTGTTTCTCTCTTACTGTGTTTTACCTTGATAGCCTAGCAGTAAATCGAGTTCCACCATTACTGTCCAATTGTGCATTGGTACTGACTCATGCTAATTATCTTCTCTATGGTTCCATGGGAGGAGGGACATGTTCAAGATAAAGATTTCCATAGTTCAACTACTGATTACTGGAATGAGTAAATTTGTTTCTACATACAACCACAAATCTGCACGTGTGTATGAGGATGTATATGTGTTTTGTTATAAGAGTTTATGTTATAAGAAGTGTGGGTTATATGTATGTTTATGTGTATATGCAGAGTTTGTGATGTGTGTATGTGTTTATGATGTATGTGTATGTAGAATGTATGTGTATGGTATATGTGCGTATGTGGTGTGCTCATGTATATATGTGTATTGTATGTATATGTGTGTGGTGGTATACGTGTGTTATATTTATATGTGTGTGTGGAATGTGTGTGTAGTGGGTATGTATATAGTGTAGTGTGTGTGGTATATACATGTGTGTATGTGGGCATGCATGTAGTATATTTATGTGTATATGTGTGTGTATTATATGTGTGTGGCATATATGTGTGTATGTGAAGGGTGTGTGGTGGTTATGTGTAAATGTGGGTTATATGTATATGCATGTGTGATATATACACGTGTGTATGTGCGGTGTGTGTGTGTGCATATGTGTGGTATGGACATATGTGTCTATGTGTTTAAAATAAATATGTTTATAAAGAAGGCAGGACAGCCTTACTTCTTACTGAAGAATCTGCCACTTGGTGTGAAGCTCCAGAAAGTGTTAACTTGCTTTGGAAAGTCAAAGTTCAGTTTCTTCTAAAGCACTACCTCATCAAAGAAAACAATGGCTTATGGGCTGTTCTCCCTTTTCCAGGAAGGCTGTGTTGAGTACACGGAAAAGCTAAACAAAATCCCTGTCACTGGGCAATAAATTAAAAGTAGGTCTGTGCTACTGAAGATAAATCAGCAACTTAAACATTCCTCCCCTGAGCTGGGCATCTTCAAGGAACATAGGACAGGTGTCTCCAAGCTGAAGTATGGGTTAAAAAGCTGTCCTTTAAATTACATCTGGGCTATTTCTTTTCTGGCTGGCTGTATTTTTTTGTGATCTATCTGGAGGCTTAAAAAGACGCACAGAAAAATAAATCTCAGTTCCATTAAGCACACACTATGGACTTGCATGTTTACTCCTATCTGTGGTCTCTCTTCCTTTCTATCATCCCTCGCTGCCCCACCCCTTCTCAATGCTATCCAGCATCAGCCCCAGAAAATGTTTACGATTACTCCTGACACTGATACTAATCTAATTCCCTGTAATTGTGATTCATCATCGCGTGGGCTTCCTCTGTTTTATGAAGCTCTAGTGTTCACATCGCACATATCCTGTAATTCCAGATATAAACTCAGCCTGTTTCTTTCTAGAGTCCAAATGCTTGGCAGTGGGGTAGGCTCTGGTCTACACTCCCAGGCAGAGAATCAGGGTCAGTGGCGACAGCCAAGGGGCACTGCCACAGTCTAGATTAGATCAGCACAAGTGAATGCACTTGCCTTCATTTTAAGTCTGGCCCAAGCCCCTGCTGAGCCAAATCAATATTTAATAATTGTGAGATACGGTTATGTGGATGTGTGGGGGTCTCCATTTGCCCCTCACTGGGAACTGTTTGCAGCAACACTGCACATACAGCAGCTCACAACGCCTGGTGCTGGCTCCTATGGCAATTCCTATTTTTATCGACACTACCATTCACTTCCAAAATGCATAGTAAAGATAATAAGCTAAGTCCCAGGAGAGCTGCCTGGGCCAAAGCAGCTAGGGATGAACGGGAGTTCATTACAGCAGGCAGTAGAATATTCCTTTGTGAAGGTATGGACTGGGAAGGGCAGTATGACAAGGAGATGCAGCGAGATCATTTCTGAAAGTCCTTGTAAAAACTCAAAGGCACACGGTTTTAGAGGCAAAAAAACATGGGCCTCTGCTACCCTCAGGTCTTCCGACATCCTTAGCGTCACTTCGCACCAATCCCTTTTTTCAAAGTCTCAACACCATTATATCTGAGGAGGTTGGAATAGCTGCAGTGTGTCCACGTCAGCACTGATGACATTTTGAGCTAGATGATGCTTCGTTGAGGTAAGTGAATCCTGTTTGTTGTAGGATATTTTGCAGTGCAGACACCAGTAGGTGCCATTAGCACATCCCACACAAATTTCTTGTGTTCTACACACTTGGAACAGCCAACATCCAGATGTTGCCACTTGTACCCGGGACATTTACTCCATGGAACCACTGGGCCAACTCACTCTGGAAAAGTCTCCTGAGCTTTCTATGGCATTCTTCTCATCTTCCTTCTTTGGAGATTTGGAGATGCTAGCCACAGGCATAGACTGCAGTCATCTAGAAGTTTCTTCTACATGCCATTCTCAGGAGATCACTTTCAAAACCAAGTTTGACATTGCCTTGCCCTGGACTGCTTTCTTTCTTAGGCTTGAATAACACAGAGGCACTGTGTCTTTTATGACACTCTTTGGTACATAACCCCATCCTAGCTTTTCAGCCTGGGCTCTCTAGGCAGATGTGTGGCCACAGCACTTCCGGCTTTGATGACTGACCTCTAGTGGCTGAAGACACACTAAGCTCGCCTTCCTGCCTTTGTATTTCATCCTTGTCTGCTGAACTCCATCTCACTGCCCCCTTCTGCCGGCCACCAACTCTGCAGGGTCACTAGGTACTGAATGGCTCATTACCAGGGGCAAATACATCAGAGAGGAGCCACAGTCCCAGCGCTGTAATGAATCCTTCAATTGGCTAGGAATGAATGCATTAATCTGGGGCTATTAGAGCCTTTTATCAGGCTGCCTAAAATATACTGCCTTCCCAAAGCATACTGAGCAGGCATTTCACCCTAAAGGGATATGTGGGAGGGAACGCTATATTGGCACTAGCTAAAACAGAACAGCTAAGACAAATATCACATAAAGGGGGAGGGAGAAGGGCGCTCAAGCCCAAAATAAAAGGAAAAATCCATATCATCTAGGAAACTTCCCTTAGGGCGAAGAAGGAAAGAGAAGCAAGACACAGAGGTGCTCCACGTTGCAGACTTCCTAAGGAAGGAGAGAGGTCCTGGGGAAGAGAAGGCCTTGCTCCAGTCACCATATGATGGACATGATCATGGGGCGAGTAGTGGAACCTGGGGCTTAGTGTTGTGGTTTCACAGTTTGGAGATACAAAGACAAGGCAGTGAGCACATTTACATACCTATTGTTATCCCATGGGCATCCCACTGGGAGCAAGACAAGAATTCAACCATTCAGGTACCAGGCTCCCCTAGAGATCCACAGGGAGGGAGTGTGGGAGAGGAGCTTGCTGAGCAGTAGAGCTTGCTGGGCTATGGGCAAGAAGACTGCAAGAATAACAGTTCTCCTGGGACAGTTTGAGGCCACAGCTTTGATGATTGAGGGCTTATTTGCTTATAAAAGAGAAATTTTACAATTGCCTTGCTTTATCTTGTGTTTGTGAAAACCTAATATAATAATTCATGTGAATGTGTTTTCATACCAATAAAGAAATGGCTGCAGTGCTAGGGCATGAATGAGGGAATATTTCAGGCCCAAAATAAATAAATAAAGGACAAGTCATTCGGGGCACTGGCCACATGATGAGGACAGTGTGTCTCTATCTGTTCTCGCTCTGCCATGAATTCCAGTGGTCTGTGGGGTCCTCAGGGACTAGGCATTGAAGTCAAGCTGGAAGCATAGGCTGCATTGGGGACCTGAGTTTGCATGGCGTTTCTTCTGGAGTGATGTGGGCTCTGGGAATGAGTTTATTCGGGCATGGGTCAAATCATTTCCCGGTTTTATTTTCATCACACTGTTATTAGAATTTATGACCCTCATCAAGATGAGATGGAGTCAGACCCTTCCCTTGTCCATGGGGCCCCAGGGATCAAGAAATTTCCAGAATGACTCAATGTTTGAGTTTTGGTCATCAGAGATTCCCATTGCTGTGTCTTCTTTTTCTGTCCTTAGTAAATCTGGAATTAAGAGGGCTTCCCCAAAGCCCAGGGTTTATAGATTTCAACAATGCTCTTAACCTCTGAAAGCAGAACACTTTAGGTTTGACTTCATTTTTCCTCTAATCTCCCTTTTCTAGGGTAGAAAGGGGATTATTAGGAAAGAGTGGCAGTTATTCTTGACGAGGACGAATCAAAGCCAGTGCAGCTGTTGGCTTTTAAGGACTCTGACCTGAGCACAAAAGCAGGGTCTGCAGTAGAAAGCATAAGCCCCCGAAAGACATGAAAGTCATTGAAGCCACCAATCGCTGCAGCTTCTTCTCATCTCCATCCTGGGCAGTCGCCCAGCTCTTATGAAAGCTGTGTTCTTACAAGCTAAACTTCCCAACTTCTTCCATGCCAAGGCTCTGTAGTCTATTTTTATACTTGTGACAAATAGATCATCTTTAATAATGATAATCCCTTTACCCAATCATAGAGAATTATTTAAAATGATGTATGTTGACCCATAGCAGGATCTCTGAGAATGGAAGCTGACTAGCTGTCCATCAGCAGCTGAATGGGTAATAAAAATGTGGAATATTACTAAGATGCAAAAAAACCCCATACAATTATCAAATTTGCAAGTAAATGGACAGAGCTGGAAACAATCGTACAGAGTGAGGTAACCCAGACCTGAAAGACAAATGTTACATGTTTTCAAACTTTGGACAGTGTGTTTAAATTGGGATACCCATAAAAGTCAAGAAGAGTTAGTTAGTATATAATTAGCACCAGCCACAGGAGGTAGATAAGAGAGAGGAGAGATGGAACACAGTTAATATGAAGGGGGTTAAGAGAAGAAGAAGGACTAATTGGGAAAAGAATGCGAATGTAGAATAGGGAAAGGAGTATGGGGAGGGACTACGAGCACTAAAGACCTCTGAAAATGCCATATGGAAACCTAATGTTGTAGAAATTTTCTAACTTTACACACACACACACACACACACACAGGTTTAAACTGTAATGGGGGTATAATGGTATAATGTCTCTTCCTGATACACTAGATCATAAAATCAAAAGCCCAGTGCCAAGCACAAGTTACAGCTTTTCATGTGTTTGATAGGTTGTTCTCATAGACAATACACCCATCCCACCTCCACCAAAACCCCAAAACAACACTACAGGCTAGTGTTATTGCTTTAGTTCCCCCTCCATGATGGAAAGAACCTGTTGCTGAGGAAGCCACCAGGTATCTGAGTCACAGGATGTAGAGAAATCCAAGCTGATACCAACCAGAAAGCTTCATCGCTACCGGTTACCTTGTATCTGCAAAAGGTTCTATTGATGGTACAAAGGAGAAAGATTATCGGTATCGACAGTCAGCTATAAAACCCACAGGTTACAATAATGACCTGATTAGCAAGATCTGCTCACTGATGCCACGGTCATCCGGGGCTTCTGTTCCATGTTACTGCTTTGACTTCTTGCCCTGACTTCCCTAAACTATGGATTGTGGCCTGAGAGTTATAAGAAAAATGCCCACCACCCCAAGTTGTTGACTGTCGATCACAGTGTTTTAGCACAGCAGTAGAAACCATAACTGAGTTAAGTAAAAAGATGGTTAAGCTCAGAGGTGAATACCTGCAACAAAAATATGTGCTAGATATGATGGGGCATTGCACATATGAACAGACAGGGCCTGTGACTGCATGCATAAGGCCTGAATAAGATTAAGCCTGCATGGGCAGAGAAAGGGCTCGTGAAGTCCCACCTCTATCTGAATAGCTATTTGCAATTGATGGCTTCTGGGGAGAGTGTTAAGTTTTCTTGGGGATAGGGCCTCTGAAAAACTACCTATGCTCCGGTAGATGGTCCTATAACGATGCACTTATTAACAGCATCGAGTGAATTCAGTGGGCTTCAAAATAATAAGAAAGCACATGAAGTTGATAGACAAAAGTGATGGAGGGAATCGTGGGTAGATTTGATCATAACAGTTATATTCCTGCATGAGACTCTCAATTTAAAAGTTATATACAGCAAAGTTAGTAACGTTTAAGATTTGTTTTGGAATATATTATCTTGAACCAGTTGTGTAGATATTGGCAAAGGAAGAAAATAACAGTGGTGGAACAATATGCAATGAGATCATCAGAAGGCATCCAGCTCTGATTTGGGACACCGTTTCCTATCAGAGAAGTGCCAGAGGGAGCCTTTGTTTGCATGATGAATAGAGGGCTTATTTCAGAATATGAATGGAAGAAAATTTTCCCCCTTGAGAATGAAGAGGATGGAGAAGAGATTATTTATGGGGATAGAACGTTTTGGTGTGTATTGCCAAAATAAATGTATATGTACATGTCTGATGTATGAATACAGACATGCCCATAGCTACAAATATACACACAGCTATATATGCGAACACCTATGTGCATACTTCAGAAGTGAGGGAAAGTGATAGAGAATGCTCTAGCGAAAGCATCTATTGCTTAAGCATGCACAGACTCCTGACACTGAAAGCTTAGAGTTTGGGGGTTTTTTGGTTTGTTTTGATTTAGTTTTTTTGTTTGTTTAGGCTTTTGTTGTTTGTTTGTATTGCATTCTGTTAAGTCTTTCTACCTCAGTAGTACTGGGCAGTCGTGATTCTTTGTTTAGAGAAACTGGGAGAATAATAGATCAGATCCCGTCACATGGCTGTCACTATATATATAAACAATCCCAGGAGAAGAATCGGCTGTGCTGCGACACTGTGAAATAACAACCCGAATCAACGGAAATTAGGATGGCACAGAAATCGAGCTGCAGCAGAAAATCCCACACTGCAGCTTCATAAAAGCATCGCTTCCTACACTGCAGGTCTGCCCTGAGGATGCTGAATCACAGGATCACAAAAATGTGGTCCCTTAGCAATGCTGCATTAACCTCATTCAAGGTCAGCTGCCTGGGAGCAAATCTCCTTGCTACCAGGAAAACTTCGTGTAGACAGCTCTTGGTGGACTTCATTTGATGGAGTGACAAATGACACAAACATGTTTTCAGAACAAAATAACCCTGAAATTTTAAGGGGTGGATACTCTTGTCTTCCCTTCTGGGTATGAGCAATTGAAGGAGATGGCTCCATTTCTGAAGAGATCAGAGGGCTCCACTCACTGCCAGGATCACAGAGAAATGAAATGGGGGATTCTGTTAAAGAAGAACCTGTACCCTTTTACCTTAAGGAATTCTGGCTGTGAGAAACCATCCTGATTTGCATGGGCAGACTCCTTCCAATATGGGTCTAGAACTCAGAAAGTACAAATGCTCATCACACCTGAGCAACAAGGCACAGAGCTGTGGCAGGGTAGTCTTTGGAATTAGCCAGGGATGCCCTAGATTAGTTGAATCTGCAAGATTCAGCACAAACAGAAGGAAGGACGCCTGGCATGGAGACTAATATTTTGTTGAGGTAGATGGGGAATATAGGCAGGGATAACTGTACACAACCTTTCCTGTGGTGTGCTTATAGACTGGGTGTGTCTCCCAAAGATTCATGTGCTACAGGCTTCTGGTCCCCAGCATAGACTTGTTAAGGCAGAACTGATAGGGTGTGGTACCTAGTGTAAGGTTATTAGTTTATAGGGATCATCCTCAGAAACAATTAATATTGTTCCTCTGGAGTTAGTTCTCTTTGTGTAGATTGTTATACTATAAGAGTTTCCCACGTATTTAGTTCCTTCTGCACACTGCCTGCTCCCTTTCTACTTCTCTACCTTGTTGTTGTACTTTAAGCTAGTCATTCCTGGAACACAAGTGCCGTGGTGTTTTGATTCTCCAGGCCAGATTTACAAGTCAAGTAAATTTATTTTTCAAAGTATCAAACTCTAGACACTTAGTTATAGCAACTGGCATTATTCTGATAGACTCTATAAACTTGGTCTTTCAGGGTAGGCTCTCAGTAAAAAAGAAGAAAAGAAAGGAAGGAAGGAAAGAAGGAAGAAAGAAAGGAAAAAGAAAGAAGAAAAGAAAAAAGAAGAAAGAAAGGAAGGAAGAAAGGAAGGAAGGAAGGAAGGAAGGAAGGAAGGAATGAAGAAAGAAAGAAAAAAAGAAAGAAAGACAAACAGATGCACAGGTTGAATTACACAGTGATTACATGCATCATTCACCAGGAAGCTCATAAGCAAGAGTTGTTGAGACCTTGGAAGATTGAAAGGTGGCAAACATCTAAGGAGAGGGGTTGGGGTTTGCACTGTACACAGAGAGCTTGGTGAAATCCTACAGATCAGTGAACAAAGTACTTTGCCTTAATATTTGTTTACCAGATGAACCTTTATACTTTTAAAGAACCCGCTAATTCCATTGCTTTTGAATCAGGGCTGAACCAGGAGCCATCTGCAGCAATTGTTTCCCAATCCTGATCTACAGATCTCTATTTTCCATGAGAATTTTCTCAGTGGCACGAGAATGACTTTCTGAAGCCAATTGCTTTCTTTTCTTCTCAGTTCTCACTAGATACCTTGGTTTTAACAGTGCCTGTGTTTTCAAATATAATGAAGGCAGTGGCAGCCTGATTAAAGCCTTGGGACTTCGTTTGAGTTTTTGTCTAAAGTTTCCATGACTTCATTGATGTAGAGGAATACACTTGTCCTGGTGCTGTCAAGGAACATGACACCTGCATTCTCGAGGGGAGTGATGTGTGTTTGAGAGTATTTTGTGAAAATGTGCACAGTCTTCTGGCTCTTCGTTATGATGATTACGAATTTGGCTCTAGGGTCTCATAACTGTGATGCCCACTAATCTAGTGTTTCTACTGGAATGAAAACCCCTTCAAAAAAAATGAACTGTGTCTTCCTGGTATTTGGTTAAAGTTCCTAACAAAGTGTTGGTGCCAAGCACAAACTGGAAATAGTCAAGCAGGGCAACGGGAGTCAAGGCCTTGAGCACTATTTCCACTGATGTCACTGCTGATGGCCAGCAGGACATAATAAATCATTCTGGAACAAGCTTATTCTCCAGGCTTCTGAGGCCCTGCAGAGTCTTCACTGATATGTGTAACACTGCAGTGATGGTCGAATAACCATTCCCTGAGCACTTACTGCCTTTGGGACAGAATCAAAAATGGATAGAACCAACAGCTTAAAAGTATGTCATCAGGATACAAGTGGACAGGATATACAATAAGAGCTATCTAGCTCTCGTGTGGGGTAAGGCATGGGGATGTGCTAGGGAGAAATATATCAAGAAATCTCCCCTGGGTTGAGGTCTTAGAGGAGCTGAGGAAGTACCGAGGCATAGAAAGAGAGTGCTGAAGGAAGCAGAAACAGTATCTCTGCAAACAAAAGCACAAGGTCAGAAATGCTGGGTAACAAGTTGGTCTGTGTCCCTCTGCTTGCACGTGAGTGGTAGAATGGGTAGATTCGGGATTTCACTTTGAAAACGTTCATATGCTTTACTAAGAATGGGATGGCTATCAAGGAATTCTGGGCAGATTTGTGCTTGGAAAGATAACACGGACAACTGTATAGTGATGTACTTAAGAGAGTGCTATTAGAAACGATTAGCACTGTTCAATGCATTCATCACTCTGTCTTCCCCACTATACCTACAAAATTCAGGTCTTCAGTTTGAATGCTACTTTATTGGGTGCTTCATTCTTTTGAGTATAAAGGAGCCTATGGTAATAAGCTACTCTCCTGGTATCATAGCTGTTCCTACATGCCATTAAAACAAGTTAATTGACACACCCCAAATCACACAATTTGTAATAGTGTAATAGTCTCAGCACAGGTAGTCTGACCCTGGAGGCCATATCCTTAGCTAGCATGCATGGCTTAAGAGTGTAAAAGCCCTCCTTGGAAATGACAGGACTACTCAAAGAAAGAAGACCAAGAGAAAGGAAGTTAAAGGCAAGTTGGTAGATAGACTGCAACCCTTAAAGATGTAATGGGTTTTGATCCTACTGCAAGTACTGGCTTTGTGGGAGCCTAGCCTGTTTGGATGCTCACCTTCCTAGACCTGGATGGAGGGGGGAGGACCTTGGACTGCCCATAGAGCAGGGAACCCTGGCTGTTCTTCCGACTGGAGAGGGAGGGGGAAGGGAGTGGGGCATGGGGAGTAGCGGGAGGGGAGGGAAAAGGGAGGTGGGGAGGAGGCTGAAATTTTTAATAAAAAATAAAATAAATAAATAAACATGTGAAACTAGAAATGAGATGGAAGTTTCCAGAGATGTTCCTGATTTGGTGGATATGATGAGCTGGCAGTATTTGTCAAGATGAAAATTGTTCATTAAAAAGGAGAGAGAAATTTTACTCATGTAATATCTAGTAGGCATCTGCCACTGTGTTACATTACTACCAGAATTTCAACCCCATTCCAATATTTAAGAAAACCTGGATAGTGGGAGTCCACACTAAAACCTGTTAAAGATCAAATAATTGGCCCTCCTCAAGTTTAGTAGCTTGGCCACTCCGTGCCAACTCCTCTCTGATGACTGGATGATTTCATGAAGGAACTGACTCCATGGATGGTGATATGAAATGGCAGGATCAGATAGAATTAATCACTACTAGGAGGTTCAATATTTATAAGTATCTTAAGGCCAGACTAGGCATTAAGTACCCAGCATTCGATGGTATCAGTAAGAGGTTCACTGTTGGATTATGGTGACTTCAGGATCCTTTGTGGGAGTCCCCTCTGTTTGTTGTGATTACCATTAATGAATAAAGAAACTGCTTTGGAACTATAGTAAGGCAGAACATAGGTAGGCAGGGAAAGCTAGGCTGAATGCTGGGAAAAAGAAGGGTGGAGTCAGAGAGACGCCATAGAGCCACTGCTGGAGATCAACGTGCTGAAACTTTGCTGGTAGGCCATGACCTCATGGGGATGTACAGATTAATAGAAATGGGTTAAATTAATATGTAAGAGTTACACAATAAGAAGTTAGAGCTAATGGGCCAAGCGATGATTTAATTAACACAGTTTCTGTGTGATTGTTTCAGGTCCAAGCTAGCCAGGTGACCGGAAACCAACAAGCGGCCCTCCAACCACAATCCTTGCAGCAAGACACCCTGAATTATGATATTTTTCTCATTCCTTGATCAATCCTCTGTTGATTCCACAAGTTCTACAATACACTTTCAGTCAATAACTTTTTGGTACATCAACTTCAATCAATCTGTGCTCACTGAAGCCAAGAACCCAGTTAGAGGTGGATGTGATAGGCATCATGGCTAAACTGTTACCACATTGAGTTCATATGTGACATGTAGAGCTTGAATTGTCTCCAAGATGAACCAGTAAAGATGTTCAGTTGACAATTTAGAAGATAAGGCAACGTACCTGGATGGCTGCACAAATTATTGCCACCATGTTAGATTGAGGGCTGAGTTGAACCACTTGCGGAAACACAAAGGAAGAGACTCATGTGAAGCTCAAGGGGCATGACTATGAGTCACTTACAAAGAAGAGCAAAGGCATAGGTAACAAGATCTAAGATGGAGGAGTCATGAGACAATGAGAGCACAGTTTCATGAAAAAAGAATTATGAGATCAGTAAATGATAAGTAACCAAGACACTCATTTCAATAGGAAACTAGAAAAGGTACGCTGGGGCTGGGAAAAACAAACAAACAAACAAACAAAATCATATCCATAGCACAGTAGCTTGCCTTACATTACTAGCTTATTCTGAGAGCCTTACATTAAAGAGGTAATCTTACTTTACAATGTGAGGTGATCTTCATTGTTTCAGTCACAAGGAACCAAACCCACCACATCTTCCTTCACCTCCTGAAGGAGCCCATGACAGCCTGGGATTATCAATACAGAAAATTTTAGGAAGGCAAGATAAGAAAACCTCACCAGACTTAAGCTGTCCTCTTGTGATGGTGAGTGGCATGGAGGAGGTGGGCTGAGTTGCTAACTTTGGAGACCATAAGTGTATTTGACTTTTTGTTGCTGTCTTGTTCGTTTTTGTAGGGTGTCAAGTAGCTAACCCAGGGTCTTGTGCACACCTTAGCCCCTTCTGTTTGTGGAACTGAAACACAATTTCTAAGGACACAAATATTATAAATGTCTGATGCTAAGATTTGGGGGATAGAAGGTGATTTTGGTTATACTTCGAACCTTTAAATTTGCAGGCATGAAATCACAGGAAAATGAAAAGTAACTGTGAGAAACTGCTTGGATTTATGACATTTTTATCCTTTATTCTTTCCCTTTAAGAATTGAGATTCCACCTCTCTCCCGCTACTCACCATGCTCCCCCCATCTTCCTTGCTTCTTTGAAGTTGTCTGCTTTACTTCCTGGCTAATCTCTGCTTTTAATAATAATCCATCACTGTTTAGCAGCCCCTTTAAAAGTCATGTTTGACTTACCATGACTGTCAGTTTCTCTCTGCCTTCTGCATGCCCTCACTAATCATCTTCTACATCTCTCTGTGGGGTGATTTCATCATTTTAAAGGGTGTTCTCCTTCTCTTTTATCTTTTCACAAATTATGTAATAATTTATGAGACGGTGAACGTGTGATAGAAAGTGAACGTGCAGCCCCACCTTGAGCAAATCACCTTTCTCTCCAAAGACAGCCAATCCCTTCTGTGTTTTCCAAAGCCATGGGGTCCATGGTGCTTGGAACATTCCAGGAAGGAGCTACATTTTACAAGGTATTTCTGAACACATATACACAATAACATTGCTACTATTATCACCTGCTTTGAAATGAAGAAACTGAGACTCTGGGAGATTAAAATGTTTCCAACAGCCAAATAGTAAAACAGGCAGGCCATTGATGGTGCTTGCACTGTAATTTATTTTGATGTGTGACCTCTCAATCAAGAGAGTGTTCCCTTCACTAGTTCTGACTCTTAATTTGCATCCCGGTCACCCATGTCATCTATTATCCCTGGGAATTCTGTGTTCATCTCTGTGTCTTCTCTATCACATGACGAGGATCTATAGTTAGGGGGGCTTCACTGCTCCCACATGACAATAGCAGAGATTGCCACTTCCATCTCTTCCCCATATCACCTTCCAAAATGACTTTGAGTGATCTTTGTAGAAATGCAAATCTTATCAGCTTATAAAACTTTAAAGTATTCATTTTCGTCTGTTTTACAAGCGTGAAAATCCTTTTGTGGGGTGCATAAAAAAAAGGCCCTTCAGGATTGGCCCATTTGCATCTTGCCAATCTTCCCCTTCATTATAATGTATTCAAATGCACCCTCTTCCTTTCTCATGTCTGCCAATATCACATACACACCTGTTTCTGCCTACCCACCATTATCTTTCAGCCTTTCTTAACCACAAACTAATCTTAGTGTTAGCCCTCTTTCCCTAAATTTTCTCTCCCATATAACCAGTCTGCTTCCCTGGATTGATGAACTCTCAGTGCTTTTATATGGCTACACTTCCTTAGCCCTTTATCTAGACTCATCTCGGGAAAACTTCTCAAGCTTCTCTCTACCTTGAACCAGTTTGTGTTTGATGGATTTTTTTTTCTCCCTAGCATCTTACTGCAGAGCTCTTTATATTTATTATGGGAAATGACCTTTTTGACAACTCCTTGGCAACAGCAATTTCTTTTTGTCTCTAAGTATCTAAACAGTGTAGAATGCCTGAAATATACTTAGTCGCCAATAATGAATAAAAGGTAAATAAAATTAAGATAAAGTGTAAGTTTAGATTGCTTTGTTAATGTAATTATTTAAAATGGATAATTGAAACACCATATTTTTCCTTTGCTTTGAATCCACTGATTCAGTTACAGTGAATACTAAGTTCTCATAATCTACATTTTCACTTAATATCTCAAAATCACTTTAGTTCTGAATAAAAATATTTCTCCCTTAGGTGGTTTGTAGCTACACCAAAGCAATTTGCATTCTCTTTAGTTTAATTTTTACTTTTCTTATTATTATTTCTGATGGACAAATAAAGAATGTGTATTCTCTTCCTACAATCAAGCTTTAAGATAAGCAAATGACCCATAAAGACATAAAAAAAAACATGGACTGGAGAAATGTGGCTCAGTGGGCAAAGCATTTCCTGTGCAGGCATAAAGACCTTGGTTCAGATTCCCCAATTCCAGGTGAAGCTGTATGTGACAGTAAACATCTGGAATCCCAGTGATCCTCTGCTGAGATGGAGGGAAGAAACTAGAGAAGTACTAAAGGAACATCTAGTCTCCTATTTATAGCGACGAGGAACAAGAAACCATCTTAAGAAGGGAGGAGGGCACCTCCACACATATGCCTAAGTACATGTATAACTACATTTCTAAATTCTCACAGGAAGAGTGCACACATACATACACATATGTGTGTGTATATATATATATAAACATACATATATACATGCATATATACATATATATACATGCTCCACCATTTGTGTAAATGTGTGTGTGTTCACATACATATAAACATATAAAATGCAAGTCACCAACTGTCCAGGTGGCAGTCAATATAAGGTTTAAAGTATATATAAAAACTGTACACTAAATGATAAAATTAAATTTCATAATTTTCCCAATATCTTTGGGAATCTCACAAAGCAAGCAAAAATGCAAAGAGTAAGCCAATAAAATAAGGAGGAATATCAGAGCAAATGCTTCACATGGTGACCATAAATTTCAACCCAGATTTAATGGTAATCTGTACCTTCCTTCCTGGGCTTTCTGACAGAGAGCCAGAGTGGTTACTCTTTTCTATGCAATGTTTAGAGCAATTAAAAGAAAGGCGTTCTAACTTTTTCAGCTAACAAAAGGGACACTTTATAATTGTGATTTTGCTACTATTATGAATAGTGATGTATATATGTGTGTGTGTGTGTGTGTGTGTGTTTTCAAATGGTCTCAGGAGACACTTGTGAAAGGGTTGCTCAACAACCTAGGGACTACAACACACAGATTGAGAACCAGTGGTATAGAATATGGGACTAGGGTTCACAGGTAGATATCCTTAAGAAGAGGATATTTTCTTTATAGGAACTAACAGAGATTGAAATTGCATGCTGAGGGCCTGGATGCATCTGCATAAGTTCATATATATATATATTTCCAGTTTAGCGTTTTCTGTTGGATTCCTAAGTGTGTAAGCCAGTGGATCTCTGGGCTTTACTTGAGCTGTTTTCCTTCTGTTTGTTTGTCTCGTCCAACTTTAATGTTTATTCTTTGTTTTATCTTCGTATATTTAACTTTACTATTACTCCTTAGAAGCCTGTTTTATTTTTCTAATAGGAGACAAAAATGGGGTGGATCTGGATGGGAAGAGAGGTGCGGAGAAATTGGGAGGAGTAAAGGAATGGGAAACCGCAATCAGAGTATATTATGTGAGAAAAAAAATCTATTTTCAATAAAAGGTAAAAATAAACAAAACAAAAAGAAGACATGGATAAGGTGGGTGCTATTGAAGCTCTCCACTAAGTTGTTCCTACAAGTGTTTTTGCTTGCTCACACATCCCTTCTGGCAGTATAAGTGGAGTTATTGCACAAAGCTTCCATATAATTCTCCAACTGTTTGGTGATGTGGTGAGGAGGACTGAAGTTGCTGTGGAACTTAATAATCAATGAGCACAAATTAAACAAGCAGAGAGTGCCTTGGACTAAAAATGTCCCCATATAAAAGTTTTGACCTGTTGCCTGAAGCACTTGGGAATTAAGTAAAGGTTCTTCCAACTTGAATACGTCCGTTAGTACCCGCCATATGGCAAGCAGAGATCCAAATACTGCAGTATCCTACCCCATCCCCACTGGGGCTTCATAGCTTTCAAGAGAAAAGTTTTCATTGGCTTTAGGCATTTCATTAGTCAGGCATGTGGAATTGCTGAACTCAATCATAGTTTCATTGTAGGCGTTTTGAGGGATGGCATTCCTAAGAAGTTGCTTGTTAGGGAAAAATCCCAATGCTTTCTGAAATGTTCTATACTTTATCTGATTTGTGTGTGTGTGTGTGTGTGTGTGTGTGTGTGTGTGTGTGTGTGTGTGTGAAATAATCACTTTATTTTTACAAACAATAATGACAGCACTGATAATAGCAATACATTATAAAGTCATCCAGTCCTGTCCCTCGATCTATTTTTGTGGCAGCATAAGTGAAAAAACAATGTATTCATATTCTGGTGGCTGTCAGCTGGAATTGTTAAGGCCATTAAATTGGATCACACTGTGGCTACTGGATTGGAGTGCTACTGCTGAGCTGCAGTATTTACTTGCATAAGGCCAACCGAATCAGAATGAAAGAGCGTTTCTGTCCATGGTGCTGAAAGCAAATAGTCTCCCAGCGGATTTGGTGCTGAACAAGGCAACCTCTTATGTTGAATCATGCATGTATTGTAATGTCTCTAATAAATCAATTACTTTTTGGCAGCAAAATGTCACAGCATTTAAAATTCTGATAATCACCTCCACTTTTCAGAGCTGTAGAACAGTGTAACTCAAACAGTCGAGCATTCTCCTGGATGCACAGAGAAGGTTCAGTAACAAAGAAACAATGGAACATTTTGGCATGCCTGCCTCACTAGGATTCAGAGAGGCTAAAATTCTTCCCCACTCTCAGAATCCTGAAAACATGGCTATAGTTCCACATGACAAACATAACTTTGGAGGATACATACCTATGGTGCCGTATTCAGATATTTATAGAAAACAATCCCTCAAATATTTAGTATTTGCTAAATAGCAGCACATTTTTATATCTTTTTTGCTACATGTGTAACCCAGTTTTACACCTTTCAATGACAAGATGTGACAGTATCTTCTACCCCTTAAGTTGCAAAAGGAAAAGAAACTGCCTTCAACTTAAAAGGGTTTCATCTCCTAGAGAGATGAAAACTCTTTCTGAAACAGGTTTTTTCTGCTTCTTTTTCCTTCAAAAATTGCTTCTATATCTGTAACTGATCGAAATGCTACAAACACATCTCTTAAAAATGCCTACTTTGTTATCAGCCACCCTTCTACAAATAGCCCTTCCTGAAGCTCTGCCCCTGAGCACCTCTCCCTCAAGCATGGAAACTGCTCATGTTTTCCAAGGACAAATGAATAATTAAGTCCTTTGCACACCACAAAGGTTATTTTCTGCATATAATTACATGTAAGTAGAGGAGAAATTGAAATGTGTGTTGATAAAACAAAATCTTTTCATGGGCTTATTCGATGAGCCTTTCTTAAGTGTGAAACATATATTGGGGGCCAAAATAAATGATGATGGTGATGTTGATGATAAAGAAATAAATAAACAAACAAAAACTCTGATTCCTGTGCTAAAGGGTGTCAAGAAAGGAAAGGGAGTGAATCTGGGGTAGATAATGACAAAATGTTGCGAAGAATTTTGAAACCTTGACACAAAAAAAGTTGTAAAAGGATTCAGGCTTTACTGCCAAGGAGTAAGGATGAGACTGGGCTGTTGAAGAATAACTTTTCAAGTCTATGTTTAATTTCAATCATACAAAGGTAGAATGTTGATTTTTATGGAGAGGAAGAAGATGCACAGAGGGACAGAATCAGTCTCAGATACTGGCACTAATGATTCCTGAAAAGTCACTCTTGGCTCAAGTGTTCATGGGGGAAAGAAGGGAAGCTGCGGTTCACCTAATAGCTAAACTGCATTCTGTTAGATTCTTACACAAAGCTACCTCAATTTGTAGGGTACTTGGCCGGTATCCTTATGCAGCTGATGTAGGGTGAAAAGGAGAGGCAAGGACATAGACTATATTAGCTGACTGACAAGCACTGATGATGATGGGATATTCATCATGGAGGTGAAAGAAGATCGTAGGTTCCAATGCACAGAGCACACGCCTTCCACACACACACCCTCTACAACACACACCCATCACGCATACCTTCCACACACACAACATCTCTTCCACACACCCTTCACACATACCTTCCACACACACAACATCTCTTCCACACACCCTTCACACATACCTTCCACACACACAACATCTCTTCCACACACCCTTCACACATACCTTACACACACACACACACACACACACACAGACTACACGCACACACATTCCACACACTCCTTTCACACACTCTCCACATACTGACTCAATAGACCCACACACACACACAGACTCACTGAGAACTTGGAATATTTGTAATCAAAAATATTACATGTATACATTGTGCACTAAATGATTCTCTAATACTAGGGCTGGGCACCTTTGTTAACCACTTTACTTGCAAAGCAGCAATCACCCTCATCCCAATGCTCTGCGGTACTGAACTCCTTCCAACATGCTGCAGGGGAAAAATGAAGGTTCTTGGTCCCCTGGTTCAGAAGCGCCACATCAGATATCCGTGAAGTCTTGTTATCCAGAAATATTCATCCAACAAGAGGAAAGAATTTGATTACTGTGAATTCTGCTCCATACTCTTCCTGCCTGACAATAACCTCCCTCTCCAGAGCAACAATAATCTGAACACAAACAGACATGAAGCTTTTCAAAAAGTAATGAACTCTGAGGCATCAGAGCCAACGCGATCATGGTTTAAATGCATGACTCCAGCAGCCCAGAGAGGCCATCAATTATACAGCCCAGCCGTCCAGGAAGAAAAAATAATATTTCAAAGAGTCATTGCCAGAAAGGGAAAGAAAATGAAGAAAATGCCACAGAAATCAAACCATTCAGAGCATTTTGTTCCAAGAGGGTGACTGAGCAAAGAGGAGTAGCTAAATCCTGCCAAAGGCAACTGTCTCAGCATGGAGAGGACAGGAGGGACGGATCATACCTTAGTCCATGAAGTCACACTTCACCATCATTTTCTGGTACCCTAGAGCATGTGAACTGCTACATAGCTAATTGAAAAATCATTTGCAGACATTTTTGAGAGCCTAAAACAACATATCACCAGAGTATCCCTTCTCATTAGTATACAGAACCAGTTCACATCCATGGTTTAATTTTTCTCTTACAAGTCTTTGAAGCAGAGAAAGGGACATTACCATTTCTAGTTTGCAGATAGAATTGAGGCAAAGGAAAAAAAATGACTTGTTCAAGGTCATTCATCGACCATGAGCCCCAGTGATGCTGATGGCACAGAATAGAGGAAGCTATCAATAATCCTTTTATTTTTTTAAAAAAATGGAAGTTTCTAATAAAGATTTTTGAGACTCAATAACTAACTGTCATTAAGTCATAAATTTGATCTTTTAGCATGCAGTTAGGGTCTCTCCCTACTCTTCTGGGGGAAAGGTACTCTATTAGAAGGAACACAGGATCAAACAGGCTTCAAGACATAGCTTCAATCTTACAGTAGGAGGCAACATTTTTCCCAAAGCTTTCTGTACTGGGTTTTGTTTGTTTTTACTCTTTTAATGAAGAGAGGGAAGGCAAGTCCAAGTGTCAAAGAGAAAATGTTAATCTGTGTTGATTATAATTTAAGTCAGCCCTTTTGTTCTCAGAGAGGGCAAAGCAGAGGGGAAAACAGCCCCACAACTGAAGGTCTGTGCCGCCATCTCCTCTGGATTAAAGCATTCCTTCCTAGAGGGAAAGTGGACCTCATGAGACTCAGGCAGTAGACAACCTTTTTAAATCTGTGAGGACTGAACCTTACAGGAATCATCAGTCCCTTCACTAGTGTAGCAGCAAAGGATCGCTGGGGAGAGAAGGGAAGGCAGACCTGCCTGCCCCCAGCTCTCCACCTGTATAGCTGCTTGTGAGCAGAGAGCGCCAGAGTCAGAACTTCTCGGAGTCTTCCCTGATGGTGGTGTGGGTTATGATGGGATGTAGGTGTCTTTGAGTCACCCATGTTCCTGGATGTGACTCCAATAGTTTGCTAACTGAACTTAGACAGAATCATTACTTTGGTCTGTTGTGGGTGTCTTATATGTGGTAGATTGAAACATTTGTCCTGTCTTCCCCGGAAAGTCTCACACCACATAGGTTGAAATGTCTTGCTTTCTCCCCTGCTGGGGTAGGAATTATGTCCTCTCAGTCCTGCTCTCTCACTCAGAGGAATTGGCACTAACCGCCCTGCTTCCTATTCGTATATTGGTTGCTATAATGGACATTTTACAAACTAAGATGTATAGGAACATTAAAGATGTAATAATTTAATTAAAATAATTGTCCTTTACATAAGTGTGGGGTCATATGGTGGAGAGGAGAAAAGGTCTAGTCTACTGCACATCTGGTAAACTGAGCAAATAGCAAGAGTAGCAGTTCTTTGTGTTTTGATATGTCGGCATACAGCTTGCACCTAGAGCCAGTCAGAAGAGAGCAGTCCAAGGCTCCTTTTCGCACATGCATGAATGGACATAGACAGATTGCTTAACCTTTCTTGGTATCATTCCTTAGTCATGTAATGGGAGTGGTAAGGAGGTTTAACTTATGACCCTTTTTCGGAGCTTTGAAATTCATGTTAGAGGCTATAGGCAGCTCCAGGAAAATACACAGAGCAACTTTAATGATTTGTATTACTCCATGCTCTGTGCTTAGAGAGCTTGGAGCAAACAGTGTTATTTCCCTCTGTTGTGGATATCTAGCATCAGACACTAACTGACCTCAAGGGGTGCGAGGAGCTTAACTAGAGAATTCCAGTGAAGGTCCGGTGTAATGTGTGGACACTGAGAGTTAGTGGATGGCATGTGGGTTGCTTGGCTGTTTTGTACTAGTCCTTCAGTATTCCAATTGATCTTGCCTGGTTTCCTCCTACATTGATCTCTTCAGAATGCTCCTGACACAAATGCAATTTTCTGTGGCCAGCAATCAAATTCACCAATCGCACATGGCAAAAGCGATCGAAACAAAGGGCAGAAGTTGTGCTATTTCCAGCACAAATGATCAGTTCCTGAGTTTCTGACAGCATCAAATAGAAAAATCAAAATAACTTGAGACAGAAATAGCCCAAAGACCCCGGGTACTCAGCCCATTTGCAATATTCCTATGTGACCTGGAGTCATCCACTCTGCACAAATGAGAAATTACCTACCTCGTATGGCTGTGTCCTGGGAGAATTGGGATTTGGTATGGGACATGTCTGGCCTTTATAATAATTGTTTCTGGTTTTAATTATTGACATTTCAATAGATTTTAATAGTCTCCTTCCATAAGCCAAAGAATTTCAAGTTAGGGTTCTCTCTAGCCACTTAAACACACTTTTCCTAAGTCATGTATCTTGAAAAGAATTGCATGTGTTGAAAATATTTCTGACTATGTGTTGGACAGATGATCTCATTGGTCTTAAAGATGAACATGGGATGTGCTCACTCATAATTGGTTTCTAGCCATAAATAAAGGATATTGAGCCTATAATTTGTGATCCTAGAGAAGCTAAATAAGAAAGTGAACCCAAAGAAAAACATATAGTCATCCTCCTGGATATTGAAAGTAGACAAGATTGCCAGGCAAAAATTGGGAGCTTGGGGGTGGGGTGGGATGGGGGTAAGGGAAAATGGGGAGAGAAAAGTGAGAAGGGGAGGATGAGGGGAGCTTGGAGGAATGGGATGGTTGGGATAAAGGAAGGGTGGCTATGGGAGCAGGGAAGTACATATCCTAATTAAGGGAGTCATCTTAGGGTTGACAAGAGACTTGACTCTAGAGGGGTTCGCAGGTGTCCAGGGAGATGTCCCCAGTTAGTTCCTTGGGCAGCTGAGGAAAGGGAACCTGAAATGGCCCTATCCTATAGCCATACTGATGAATATCTTGCATATCACCATAGAACCTTCATCTGGTGATGGATGGAGATAGAGACAGAGACCCACATTGGAGCAACAGACTGAGCTCCCAAGGTCCAAATGAGGAGCAGAAAGAGGGAGAACATGAGCAAGGAAGTCAGGACCGTGAGGGGTGCACCCACTCACTGAGACAGTGGGACTGATCTATTGGGAGCTCACCACGGCCAGCTGGACTGGGACTGAAAAAGCATGGGATAAATCTAGACTCTTTGAACATGGTGGACAATGAGGGTTGCTGAGAAGCCAAGGACAATGGCACTGGGCTTTGATCCTACTGCATGAACTGGCTTTGTGGGAGCCTAGCCAGTTTGGATGTTCACCTTCCTAGACCTGGATGGAGGGGTATGACCTTGGACTTCCCACAGGGCAGGGAACCCTAACTGCTCATTGGACTGGAGAGGGAGGGGGTGGAAATTTTTTCAATAATAAAAAAAATTTTAAAAAAAAGAACATGTAGAATGAATGAAGGCAATGAAACTGGGGGAGAAGCAGGGAAAGTATGAACAGATCATCTTGGTTTTTACACTCCCAATGTGAGAAGGTATCTCCACACTAACTACGCCCATTGCTAATTTTTTAACATCTTTAACATGAATTGTTAGAAGTGAAAATACCATCAAGAGCACACTATAATGTATGCTATTCATCTTCTCCCCAATACTAGCTGATTGGACCAAGGGCTGTCACCAAGCTCAACAAAGACAGTGTGACTTGTTTCCATAATTTGGATTGAAGTATCAAAACCAAGATAGTTGGCTGTGACCTAACATGGCAAGTCAAAGCCACATGGGACAGAAACTAAGGTGAGAGAGCCATGAGATTCTAGTAAGCTGATCTTTCTTGATTTTTCTTATGCAAAAGAAACACAATAAAGGTACCTCAGCATCCAACAGACACAGAGGAATGGTGAAGTCTATCCCCTCTCACAGGGATCAACTCTTCTTGGATTAGCTTCCACAATGAATGCCCCACTCATCCAACAAAGGATCTGAAACCATTTTAGTGGGTTCTTGAAACTCCAATGGATATTCACTGATGACAAAGATGGGTAGCAAGAAAAATTGAAGAACCCTCAGGGAGGACATGGGAAATGGGAGTACTTAGTGTTAATTAGGGCAGTTGAGAGAACTCAATGTTTATCTCTCCAAAATCCATGTGTAGAAGCTCTAGTTCCCAAGGGATGAAGAGGTGGGTCTTTGGACTGATTAGGTTCTCAAAGTAAAGTTGTCATCTTTATGACTAGTGATCTTGTAAGGGGGATAACTCTTCATCTCAGTTACAATGTATGGTTAGAACTAGAAAGATACCATTGATAAAATCCTTTGCTGTGCAATCCTGAAGACCTAAATTTAATCCTGGGACCCATGGCTGTAGGAAAAAAAAGAGGCTCTTGAAAGTTGTCCTCTGACCTTTACATGCATCCCAGGACACACCCACGCCTGTAAACACACACACACACACACACAAATAAGTAAGCAAATAAATATTTTTGATAAGCCCTAACCAGACACTGAGTGAGCTGATCATTTGTTTGAGTTTCCAGCCTCCATAACTGTGAATAATACAATTTATGTTGTTTATAAGATATCAGTTTACTTGGTCTGATACAGCAGCGTACACAGAGGACTAGAGACTGGGTACTAAGACAGGTAGGGGTGACAAGATGAAAATCATTATGCCCACACTTGTTTGAATGCTGCGAAAGTTTGTTATTTGGGAGAAAGTCAGTTAACACTTGAAGAAAGATGGGAAGGAACTGGGTTATATAACAAAAGGAAAGATGAAGAACTAGGCATCCATCCAACAACAAATATATATTAAGAAAAGAAACATCTGGTGGACTCGAAAAGGTTGCGTCTTTTGAGTAAAGAGACACTTACAATACAATGAGGCAAGCACGATGCAGACACAAATGAGGCTTGACCTCATTTAGCCAGAAGCGAGACTTAAAAAACATAATAGACATCTTCAAATGCTGTGCTCTCCATCATGGGGTTGGAGCCATTTCACTCATTTTGTTCTATTCCCATCACTCTCAATAATGCTTAAAGTATGAAATGTCTTTAGCAAATACTGAATTTTAAAAAACGAACAAAAAGCTAACTACTTTCAAAGGTTGGGTGTTTCTATTCGCTTTTATCCCTTTACAGTCAGCCCCAAAGTCGTTATTCTCAGGCGATACACAGGAAAGCTGGAGCTCTGAAAGATGAAATATAAGGCTAAAACATTCAGCTACTACTAACTCATTATGATGACATCAATAGAATTCAGTTTTCAACCAAGAGGCAGACACCAGAAAGAAACAAGTTTGGCTGTGTGTGTGTGTGTGTGTGTGTGTGGTGTGAACCATAGAGGAATTCTGAAGGATCCATTCATTGTTCCCTCCTAGAATGTGGATGGGAAGTAGGATCTGCCCAGCCCCTTACTTTTGTAGAGATAATTGGAGTTTAAGACATAGAACTATTGGCTTATAACCAGAAACACATATAACATACAAAGACTATCTCTCCTTTCTTGGGGGTCTATGGGTATTGCTCACATGTGACATGTTAATGATAATAGAATAAAAGGCCTTGCTCACCCTGACCACATCTTTTCTTCTATATCTCCTCTAAGAACTACCGTTCAGTTGATCAGAGCATAGCTGTGAGGGCTCATTCATTCCTTAACCCACAGCCTGTGCTACTAAGCTTTAGCAAGAGTCCATGACCGACCTGAGCTTGCTGCTCATTCTCTCTATCCCAGAGCAAGGGAAACTAAAGAGTGTGTCCTTTCCTCACCAATAATTCTTCCCAAACACTGTATTTCTGAAGATGCCTCTGCACACTTAAAAAGATTGGGGCTAAACTTTTTTTTTATTTGTACAGTGGGGATCTGCTATAGCTCTCTACAGACACTCAAAGGCGACCAACAGGACCTAGCCTGCTCCAGCAGTTCCGCAATATTTGCCCCCACTTTTCCTTGAGGTTTTCAGCCAGAGTTGGACGCATAGCCCTTTCTGTTTCCTATTTTCAGACTGGTCACCTCTACCTAGTCTCAGGGTGATGGTAGTGCTGATCTGGGAAGCAACTCAGCGCTGGGAACATAATCCCAGAGATGACTCTGGCTAATCAGGATATGGGATATCCGGCACTCTCAGAAAGAGGTATACAAAATGGCTGAAGGCTTCGTTTTATACCCAATGGCCATAGGTGACCACTCAACCATTGGCACTTCAGGAGAAGACAGGAGAAGAGTCAATAAAAAATCAGCCGGGCAGTGGTGGTGCACGCCTTTAATCCCAGCACTCGGGAGGCAGAGGCAGGCGGATCTCTGTGAGTTCGAGAACAGCCTGGTCTATAGGAGCTAGTTCCAGGACAGGCTCCAAAACCACAGAGAAACCCTGTCTCAAAAAACCAAAAAAAAAAAAAAAAAAAAGAAAAAGAAAAATCAAATGCAAAACCAAAGAAAAACCATCTGAGAGCTTACAGGTTAGTTCATACCTATAGTCGTGACACTATGGACTCTGTGGCAGGAAGAATAAGAGTTCTACATCAGCCTAAGCTATATAGAAGAACCTTGTCATTAAATAATTAATTAACATTAAAATTATTTTCCTAGTATATTCTTCAGTTCTAGAAATAATCAGGACCAAAATAAAATGCGAATGTGGATTAGCAGCCTCCAGAGACCCATGATCCCCAATCCTAAAATCAATCCAGCATGCTATTTACTCTCCCTGGTTGGAGGTGTGAATCTCAAAAACCTCCCTTGCACAGCATCTGAATTCTAATGACAGGTCGCTGTGCCTGGGACAGACTTCGAGTGAGCTCTGCATCCCACAGGCCACAGTTGCTTCTATTGTAAGGTGCTTCTCCATTCAAGGCCCCACCCTTTCTTGCAGGCAAGTTTCTCTCAGGCCCTGAGTTGACTTAAAGATTCCTCAGGGGAACTAGCCTGAAAATTACTTCCAAAAGCAGAAGGATGGATGGAGAGAGAGAGAGAGAGAGAGAGAGAGAGAGAGAGAGAGAGCCAGATTAAAGTATCAGCACAGAATTTATGCTCTGGACTTAAGGTTTAATAATGCAACAGAAAATCAATATTTAATAAAGCAAATGATGGAGAAAAACACTGCCCGGGAGATGAGGCTGCTGCACTGTTTTCAAACGTCTCAGTCCCAGAGGAGGATGAGTTGGCAGGATGGATGGGAGACAAGGCTGACAAGAGAATCTGGCATGCAGACAATCGTAGGTCCCATTGATTCCTGTTCTGTTATCTCATGGGTTTTCTGGCCACTTTTATTAAAGGGCTGACAAGGAATTACAATGAAAGTGATGGGAGATGTTCAATAGACCAGGGGCCAGTGGACCAGGCCAGCCTTCAATTAGCAGCTCTGGATTGTCGTGATCTATGCAGGAGAGCCATCAAAGTTCACATTTTATTTGGAGAAATGAAAGGCAGAGGATGGGCCTAAAATTGGAGCTTTATCGTTATATTCCAGAGAGGCAACCTCTGATGAGAACTGCCAGGCTACTTGGTGATGCTGAGAGGTGATGCAGTAGAACACATCTACTCAGTAGACACAGCATCTCGAGCCGGGGTTTGCACGAATAGGGATGCAAACTGCTCCTCACTAATGGATCTTGAGTGGACTGTATCTAAAAATTCAAAGTGACTTGGATCCTCCATTGCCTATGTTCAGAGCTGAACACTTCTGAACTTCAGGAAAAGTGACTGTCATCGGAGTCCCCTATTCACTGGATCCTTTGTAGTTGCCTGAGTATGTCTGGTTAGGCTATTTTTTTTTTCATTGGAAGTTATTCCTTTCCATGGGAGCAAATGACGATGCCTCATGTCTACTTCTCTCTGTTCTGGACAGCTGAATCGTAGTTCATTTCAGAGTTTTAGTTAGTTGGCTTCTAGGAAGCATAGTTGTCAAATAAGCAACCATGACCACCTGGCCAAGAGAGATCCTTCTTCTTAACTGCCTTCCACGTTCTCCTTGGATTGCTGAGTATTGGAACTTCTGTGTGGAGAATATGGACGGCATAATATAATCCTTGACTTAGTGTAGTCTTCCCCATTCTAAGGCTCTCACTATAGAAACAACAGAAGTCAAAATGTTGTTTATAACATAAGAAGCCTCAGGCAAGGTGTGTGACATCCCGGCTGCTGCCCGAATGGGAAGGAACTCATCTGAAGTGGGAAGCCTGGCTAATCCCGTTTGTTTTCTAAGAAACAGAATAGAGAGGGTAGAGTGCACAGATTCTCATTAATGAGGAAAAATCTTCAGAAGTCCTCAGTGCACCTGTAAATTGTGAAGACAGCAAATGCCTGAGAGTCAGGAAGTCAAGAAGAAGGGAAGAGAAGAAATGAACAGCTTAAATGGGGGTCAAGGAAAATTGCCAGTGCTACTCATGGCTGTTTGTGGAGTTACATAGCCTGCAAACAGCAAGCACCTAATTAATTTAGAATGAATGAATGAATGAATGAATGAATGAATGAATGAATGAATGGACTACAGGAAAATCAAAGGCCAGAATGGGGTAGGATGGAAGGGAACGTGTAGAAAATCAGGAAGATGGATCAGAAAGGAACATACTCTAGGGAAAGGTGAGGTATGGAAAGCTGGGTACTTCATAAACTGAGCATGTCTGGGAATAATCCAGCTTAAACATCAGTTTACCACAGAATTACTGATCCTGCTATGAAAATTCTGCTAAGAGAAGACAGTGGTCCCCTCACATCTCTCACTGTGAAGAGTTGTCACTGAGGTAGCAGGAACTTTCCTGAAAGTATACCTGATACCAGAAAGAGGTCATCTCATGGTGGTCCTTATCTTTACCTTTTCTTTGGGCCTCACGTGGTTTCAAGACTCGGACAAAAGTTACCTCATTTATCTCTGGGGGTTAATACTCTGAGGTCTACAAGGCCAAACTCATTGCTCAAGTCATATCCACTATAATAGAGATCTCTCCAGGGAGCTAGGAGACAGAAAAGTCCAACTTAAACAGGATGTGGGGAAGGAGTGGATGAAGAACTGGCATTACAGTTCCAGCAAATGGAATTCAGAAGTTCGAGGACTCAAAACAGTTAAAGAAAGTGGGTCACGTCGGCCAAAACACATGCTGTGGACCTTTTGCTGAAGGAGCCTAGAAGAGACAGTCAGGAGAAATGCCACAAGACCCTCCACACTGCACTCAGAAGGAGCAAAGGCTGCAGGAAGCCTGATATAGGGGCTCTAGGTGAACATTCTCAGCGTTGGGAGTAATTGATATATTCCCTCAATAGCTCAGAGGCTGCCATCAGAGCAGCTGTAATAATAATTTTATTTATAAAATTCTCACTGCTTCCGAGGTGCTCAGGGCACTGTACAATAGCACTAAATAAATTAAATTAAAGCATGAAAGATTATGAAAATGCAATGAAATCAACATCACCGAGGAGACGGGGAAACCCAAAATGAACTAAGAGGAAACTGATTCCTCTCTGCAGGAAGCAACATGCACTGGGAAAGAAGAAAGTTTGGGGAAAGCAGAAAAGTGAAGCTTCCTAAAAAACAGACAGGTTCACTGTTGGGTGTCTTTTCACAGCAGATAAGGGTCCTCATGGGGATGAAGTGGAGGAAGACTTTAAAGTCTCTACATGTCAGTTTTCTCGTCTCCGAAGGCTAGATATCGCATTGCTCGCACTGTTGAGCATCAGGAGACCTGAATGAGATTCCGAGTGAAGCCCAGTGCCCATCACACAATAAAGACCCAATAACATCACCGTTTACTGCTGCTGTGACCACTGGACAGAGGATAAATAGGACAGACCAGAGACAGGGTAGAAGGGAGTGGAGCAGGTAAAAATGGGGCAGATGCATGATCAAGGCAGCCACAGGGAAGCCAGAAATAGAAACTGCATGTCTTCTCTGGAAAGGAACAAAATAATTACACAATGGAGTATTCAAACGCAACGAAAAAAGAAATAATGCCATTTGCAGAAAAATGCATGCAATTGGAGGGCATCGTATTAAGCAAAATAAGCCAGACACAAAAGGATAAGTATCATATTTTCTTTTATTTGTGGATTCTAAATTTTATGTAGCTATAGAAGAGCGTGTATATGACAGGAAGGCAGCCCAGTGGTAGGCGGAGGAGAGAACGTAGAAGGGAGAATATGGCCAAAGTGTATGATACATTTATTTGAAAGAAATAGACTTTATGAAACCCTGCACTGTATATAATAAATGTGTCAATAAAATAAATAAAAGAAGATACACATCTAACAAATAAAAGCTAAAGGGCAACCTTTAATTCTCTTTGCAAGCATTGGGTGTAAAGTTTCAACCCTCTTTGAGAACGCTGGTAGGAAAGAGCAGGAGAAACCTGGATGGGGTGGAAGGCAGGGCAGCACTGTTTGGTTTTGGACATGCTGTAGAAACTTCAAGCAACAATTTCATCTGGTTCTTACATAACTTGCTAATGTTGGGTAGTGAGATGTTGCTTTTGTGCATGAAGCCATTATAGATGAAGCTGAGAGGGACTGGCTAGGTCACTGGACGTCATAGATCATGTACAAAGAAGACATGGATCACGTGTGGTGGTCAGTGGGTGAGGGGAGTGAGGCTGAGAACTAAATCACGTTGTAAGAAACATCTGGGAGGAAGGGGGATTAGATGAGAGTAGTTACTAGAAAGCAAGTAAGGAATACAGCCATTGGTGTGTGTGTGTGTGTGTGTGTGTGTGTGTGTGTGTACACGTGTAGATGCCCTGACAGGTAGATGCCCATGGAGTTAAGTGGCCAACAATGAGTTTTTTCTTGATCATGAGAAGGTTATTTTTAAGACAGGGTTTATATTGAGCTAGGCTGGCTGGTCAATGGGCCTCCAGTTTCATCCTGTCTCCATCCACTCACCTGCCCAGTGCTGGGGTTCCAGACACAGACGTGTGCTGCCATGACTGACTTTTCCATGTGTTCTGGGGATCTAACATCAGCTCCTCATGTTTTCACAGCAAGCACTTTACCCCAGACACCTCATTAGCCCCAACTTCCTTTTCAGATTGAATTAAAAGTATATTTTTTGTTCTTTGTTTGCTTTTCACTTAAAAAAAAATAGAGTCCCTAACTAGAATCAACCCACAGAGCAAAGACCTTATTACTTTCCAGAGTAAGTGCTAAGCCCCCATCACCAGCCCTGTCATTGTTTTGACATCTACTTTGTGGTAAAACTGAGAATGAGCTGGGACAACAGAACACAGGATGCCCAGCTTCGGACACAGTCATAGTGTGGTGGGGATCTGGCCGTGATGGTTGTAACTGCTGTTTCCACTGCAGAGAAACTGAGGTCTGGGTACATCCCCATCTTCAAAGGCTCACAGCGGTCTCAAGGCAAGGTTGGTTTGCTCAGGGTACATTTTAATGTCATTTCCAGTGAGTTTATAGGAGTTTACTTAGGCTGGTGCTTTTAGAGTGCGAAGTTCTCATTCATGACGGTTGCCACTTGATCTCATAAGAATGTGTGCTGAGACATATATTTCATGGGTGGACATTTCCTTATACTAAGGGGTAGAGGGACTGCCACAAACTGGGCTTGGATTATAGCACCTTTGTGTGGAATCAGCTCATCCCGCCACCCTCAAGAGCCCCACTAGAAAGCTTTATCATTATCCTCATTTTACAGGGAAAAGAAACCACGGCACAAAACCTGGCAGAGGGATTATTCTAACACAGCTGGGTCTCCCACCATGCATGCGGTCTTATGTTCCCTCACACACATAAAGGAAGATATGTCCTTAGGCACGGGTGGGAGAAAGAGCCCTGAGGAGAGCCAGGAGGCAGGAGTTCGGTTGTAATATTCCTCTTAATCAGAGGTGTGACCTTAGATTAAAAACAAGCTGAACCTCGTATGTCTACAGTTTCTCCACCTGTCGTGACCGAACAGTGGTTTTCAACATGGGTGAACAAAGAAGCATCCATGTTGTAAAAAAACGAATGGTGTTCCTGCCTTATTTCCATTCTTAAATCAAAAGCCCCGAAAAAGACCTCAATACTGGTGATTAAATAGTTGCTTGAGTAACCGAGACCCCTGGCAAGGGACCCTCTTGGTGACTTCTACCTCTGATCTGATTTGAGCCTCTATCCATGCTTGCAAATTGTGATCCAGTTCTCTGAGTACTATTAACTCTAGCCTTTGCTCATGATGAGAAGCTAAGGCCTCGGTTGGGTTGTGCTTCACAGAGCGAGGTAGCCCAGATTCTGATTCTTTTCTGTCTCTAACTCCACTGTAGCAAGACTGAGATGGCTGGTTCCCAAGCTTCCAACCTAAGGTTATGAGACCATCTGCTGCACAGGGTTGATCTGAGCATCAGATGCGATCCAATGCAGAAAGAGCTTCATAAAGACCCTGCCTGGGATACAATAAGATTTGGATAAGCTAAAGCTATAAATATTGTTATCACTCAGTGGAAGTCTGCTTACTAATCCAGTTGGCTAAGAGTTTCATGAGATGAGATGCTATGCTTAACAGTTTTCTATGACTAGACCAGCTAAGGAACCTGAATCACTTTGCCACAGAGGACACGAGTCTAATGCAAAAGAGACATTGTGGAGGCAGCAAGTCCCTGTAGTCAGCCCACTGTGGCTATTGCATGGCTCAAGAAATCTATCCTTGACATATTTGCCCATGGCCAGGACATAGGGTGGTGTCCAGGTTAAACAGAATAATACCTTAGTATTTTTATAAAGAAGGCTTTCCCAGCCCAAGGTGGGAATCTCCTATGTCTTCCACATTCACACTGGGTAAGTATCACATGACTGTTACACTCCTGGTGTGCTGCAAATTCC
Organism: Microtus pennsylvanicus; assembly: GCF_037038515.1. Taxonomy (NCBI): domain Eukaryota; kingdom Metazoa; phylum Chordata; class Mammalia; order Rodentia; family Cricetidae; genus Microtus; species Microtus pennsylvanicus. The sequence goes on along the minus strand of NC_134581.1, from coordinate 91,104,895 downwards.
TTCCAGTTGATAAATAAATGGAAAGAGCCTGAGAGAATCCCATACCCTCCGCAAGAGCACACATGCACATATTCCCCACACAAACACATTCAGAAAGAACAATGTGCACACATCCGGCATTGAAGCCACAGTAAAGAAACCTTCACCGCACCAACTTCCATCCCCTCGCTGGGCAGGGAGGGAATTTCATCTGGGGCTGGATGGGACTCCCCAGGGAAAATGATATATTGGGAGTAAAACTGCAGCCCAATTTCAGGATGTGCTTATTAAGTGAGACAAAAAAAAAATAGAGGAAGTGGTGCAAGGGATCATCCAGTTCTCCTCTCAATGGCAGAGAGAGCTTGCAGTGTTGCGGGGAAAGCCTTGGAGCTGTTGGCAGAGAGAAGCAGCCCAGGGCTGTGCTGATGATTCCAACAGGCTGTGCTGTGCCCTGGAAGGGTAAAACTGATAGCAAGGGGGTTCAAGGAGGGGAAAATGGTGGGTAAGGAAAGAAAGTAGAGGCAAAGATGAGAAGGAAATCCTGAGTCATTTGGGAGCAGAAAAGAGGGTAGAGTGCCAAGAAAGGGAACTGAAACTGAAGGGCGATGGGGCGGGCAAGGGGACACAGGCTTGGCAAGAGTCTATCCGGGAGAGTGGAATAGTCTATCCGGAAGAGCGAAATAGAGTACGGAGAAAGAGCAAAGGGAGAGGTGACATTAAACACGCAGAACACAGCAGCAGTAAAAATGACATTCTTTGTTAAACTAAATGCAAGCAGCCCAAGGCAGGAGGGAAGGCTGCTCACCCTCTCCACCAACTGTGCGCTTCTAGGTGGGGTGCTCATTGGAACCAAGATGGGGAGTCAGTCAGCTGCAAACCTCCCTGGGGATGAAAATACTGAGTTTGACATTGCCAACCCTGTTAGAGAAAGGCAGGACCCAGGATACTATAACAGGGAGGGAGACCCTCTCTGCCCCACTCTTCTAGGCCCCCTCTGTAAAACAAAAGCCACGTGAGACGTCCTGACCAGGAAACACTCTCGTTTTTTTCCAGTGCCTTTTGACCCAAATGCAACTCCAAAGTCCCCAAAGGTCTCATCCTCTGGCTTGTCTTTACCACTAGGGTCTCACCTGGCAGCGTATGCACCTTCTGAGCACCGACAGGGGGCGCTTCTCCCGCTACTAGTGGGTCACATTCCCCTCTGTCACCTCACCCTGTCCACACGTTGACAGTGTCTGAATATGTTGTTTTCACTGTCACTGTCTAACTTCCTTCAGTCCTGAGCTCTCCTCATCTTACTTTGGAAAGCGCCCTGTGGTACAGATGCTCTCAGAAGCAGAATTTTCTCAGGGCAGTGCCAGTGGCCAGATCATTTTCTCTGACTCCTTCCATGTTACAGGGAGCTGTGTGCTTGATCACCCTGTGTTAGTTCTTCGGGGAAGGCATGGTGTTCATGTTCTACCCCACTCTCCTATGTTGCCTGATTTCTCAAAGTAGCTCAGTCAGGCTCTGCTGAGTGACTGAAGGGTGAAAGAAATTCGTTCTGTAAATGCTTCTTCAGTCAAGACCGGACCTTTAGCTGAGGTGGGAGTTTCTGTATGAGGTGATAGGAAGTGATGGCTCTGCCTTGGTTTACCTGCTGTGGCTGATGGCCAGTCCTGCCCTGCCTGCTGTGAATGACTCCTCAACAGGTCTCTATCCAATAGCTGTTACCATGGGATAAGGTCATGCTAAGCAATAGAAAACTCATCTGCCACGTGAGTTGAAGAAAAAGACAAGAAACAGGCCAGAATATTTCTTTACTGGCACCAAAGAGGTGGAAGGCTGTTCTATACACAGAGTGACCAGAAGTGCCCCCTTGTGTCTTAGTAAGTAGCAATCAGGGACAAAAGTCAGATAACTCTTTGAGGGCAATCTGAAAGGAAAGCAAGCTAATGGGGAGTGAGCCCATGCTGACCCACTTCCAACTCCTTCTGCTTCTACATTTTCATCTGAGGGGTAGCACAGCGGGTTGGGGAGAAGGAAACCATACTATAAATAGAACCATGGAACACGCCACTCACCTGATTTGAGACGGAATCTACTAATGAGTAAAATCATAAATCCATATTTCATATAAGAAACATTCCCAATTTGACCTGCAGCTGCCTCTGCCCCTTAGTTTGCCCTTTACAGCCAATTTTTAAGCCCTCTGCCCAGACCTGGGAGACTCAGAACTACTACAAATGTGCCTCCCAAGTGGACTTCAGGCCTAGAGGTCTAACTAGAAAGCTATATCCTCCCCAGGCCCCATTAGGAAATTTTTCTGAAGATTCCCAGCAGGCAGCAGGAATAGGTCAGAGGACCCTTGGTAGGGGCTTGGCATGCCCTGCCTTCGCATTCCACCTTTTGAGCATCTTCTGGTCGGTTTCTCCTGTGCTCCGTCCTGTCTGCCCTGTCTCCCATGAGCTTGATCCTCAGTTCACACACAGTCCATCTTCTCTTGCTGACATGAGTTCACTTCTCTAATTCAAAAGCTATTTTTTTCCTGAGAATTCTGAATGGAAACCAAAGCTGGCTCAACTTTTCCTTCATTTGTAAATTTATACATTCGAGGCTTCAGAAAAACTGGAACAATGAATTCCACTTACTCACAACCTTACCCCACACAAGGAGGGCATGGGTCTTTGGACAAAGATTGTACTGGGAACCTGAAAGCATGAGAATGGACCTTCCTGGTTTTTCCTGTGCACACACCCTGTCCCTGCACGCATCCCCTGTCGCTGTTTGTATCCCCTCCGAGAGCTGTCTGTTGAGTCCCTACCTAGATGAGAAGATGACTCCAGATTATGGATCCAAGATTACAGGTCATAGATTAGTCATGGTCTGTGTTCTCATTATTACTTTCTCTGCCAAAAACATCCTTTCTAGCCCATTCATCTCATGCTCAGACACCAAAGATCTTTCTGAAACAACACTTATAGTTCCCTTCCTGTGCTCATTCTTCCTAGTGTCCAGTGAAATCCCACTTCTAAAGAGGCAGAACCTAGGCGTCTCTACCCTCCAGGCCATGGGCACTCCCTAGAGTTTTGTTTCCCCTCTGCTATCACTTCTGTACTTGGTCTCTTGAGCCACACCTTGTTGTATGCGCTGTTTCTTCTGCCTAGGCTTCTGGCTCTCGGCAGGACTTTCATAAGAAAATTCATCCTGCCAAACTCAGCTTAAATGTCCTATGTTCTGAAAATGGGGGGGGCAATCATCTAGATGGAAGTGACAGAGGCTTCATGCCCCTCGCACCTGAGCAAATGAACAGAATGAGGACTGAAACGGCAATGTTCCTGTAATAGCTGGTGCCTGTTTTCTTCCACGTACTCAATCAACAACTATCTATTGCTCCTGGCCTTACTCTAGGCAAGTGGAAGGAAAGGTAAACAAAACAGCTCAGTCCCCATCCCCATGGAAAAATGTGTTCTGGTTGGGGTGAAGCAGGCTACACCCCTTTAGAAAGCAATAGACTTTATACTGATCGATGTGTCATCAAGAAAAATAAAGTAAGAAAGTGCTGTGGACAGAGAAATGGGTGTGGTAGGAAGCCGGCTTCACACAGAGAGTCAGGCCAACCACTTTCCTAAGGTAACTTCTGGCAAGGAGTTAAAGAAGAGAGGGAAACTGGGGAGCTGGGGACAAGCAGGGAGCACATGCAGGGGTTGTAGAGAGACATTAGGAAGCCACCAACACCAGACTGAGCCATGTGAAGTGACAGTCGAAGGTCCTGGGTCCCACCCGACATGCATCAGGAAGCAAAGGCTGACATGGAAGAACGGCAGAGTCTGTCAAGATGTCCCTGAGTGTGGAGAACAAATGGTCAGTTCTACACTGAGGAGGAGACCTAGTAGGAGTGTCTTCTATCTATCTGTTGCTTTCTTTTGGTTAATTAATAAAGAAAACTGCTTGGCCTGATAGGTAGGCAGGGGAGACAGAACAGAATGCTGGGAAGAAGGGAAGTGAGTCAGATGCCATAGCTCTCCTTTCCGAGATGGACAGAGGTTAGAATCTTCCCGGTAAGCCACCACCTTGTGGTGCTATACACATTAATAGAAATGGGTTAATCAAGATATGAGAGTTAGCCAAGAAGAGGCTAGATATAATGGGCCAGGCAGTGTTTAAATTAATACAATTTGTGTGTTGTTATTTTGGGATATAAGCAGCTGGGAGCCGGGCGGAGGGAACGCAGCTCACGGCTCCTTTCACAACAGAGACAGGTCAGGTAGTTGTGGGTAGAGATTCACACAGTGATGAAGTTAGCTTGTCACATGAGAAAAGACAGAGCTAGGTAGGAAGAGGAGGATTCTGGGTAACTTCCACATTTCAGCAGCTCTAACGAGGTCTGTTTAAGAATGAGAAGGAATGAGAGGAAGGAAAAGTGGAAATGGGTGTTTAAGGCCCTACAATGAACTGTTAAAGAATGCAGCTACTGGTTTGGAAGGTGAAGGCTGTAGGAAGAGCCGGTTCGAGGTGAGGGTACAGAGACCTACTAGAACTGAAGAGCTTTACTGGGTACATTTTGAGCTTAAAGTACTGTTGAGGTAAATAATAAAAATTAAGCTAAATATAATGTTACCGCCCAACTAACAAGAGAATACCTTGGGATCTTCAACTCTATTTCTACATGCCCAAACTATCTTGTGAAACTCTTATTTGACTGAGAAGTTTTTCCTCTGCTCTGTTGAATCATCTAGAATGTTCAGGTCAGTCATTACATAGCATCAAATATAGTCTTCTCCTAAAACTGTAGTGATTTCATCAATTCCTATAGATAGCTCAAAGACAAGGAGATGACACTATCATTACATCTACAGGATGGGGTGGATTCCCAAGGACATCACTTTTAAAAGACTCTGTCATTCCTCAGTGCTCTCAGGGTATCGGTTCTTGAATCCTCTGAGAATATCAAAACCCAGAGATATGCGAGTTGCTTCCATAATATAGTACAGCATTTGCATGTAACTTAGACACATCTTCTCATTCACTTCAAATCATCCCTAGCATTACAGCTAACATAATCCAAATGCTACTACATACAGAGTTATTATACCTTATTGTTTAGAAAGTTATTACAAGAACAAAAGCCTGAACATGTTCACTACAAACTTGATTTTTTTTTTCCTCAAAGAAAGAGGCTTCAAACAATAGTAATTTGCTGTCTCCTGGGATCTCTGACTTAGTTATTGGAGAGTGGCTTGGCTGGGCAGCTCTAGCTCAAGGTATCTCACAGGGATTCAGGGCAGCAACATACAAGACTGCTCCCCTCTGAGGATTGGCTCACCACTGCAAATTCATGCTGGCTCTTGGAGGGAAGCCCGGGTCTCTTTCCGCACTGGCTTCTCCCTATGGTTACTTGAATGTCCTTGCCACATAGTGGATCGGGGGTTGAAACCTTTCTGTGAAGGACCAAAGAGCAGCTACTATGAACGCTGTTGGCCAAGTCAAGTCTCCGTAACATATGCTTCTTTATTTAATCATATTTCAAAAGCAAAATTTGTAAGCATATTACTCTTACACATAATGATAATAGAGGCCATGGGCTGGGTTCAACTCATGGGCCCTAATTTGCTGACCCTGCTCTACAGTCTGGCTTTTTAAACTGTGGGTTGCAAATGCATATGTGGTCATGCAGCTGAACTTTGTGACAACAAAAAATAGTATCAGTAAAAGGTCTTTGACCAGTCAGAACCCAAAAGTGTAAGAACATGAGATGCTCATAGCAGACCTTGCTACAGGGTGCATCCTCACGGCAGCCCTGGCTTTGAACATACGTGAACAGTTGGTATTATGTGTGCCATCACTCCACAAAAGACAAACCACATGGACTCAGTTTGGAAATACTGTGTATTATACAATACGGTGTTTTTTACTGTACATACAATGTTAACTGCAATTATAGAAACACTAACTATGGAAAAACAACTTCATATTTTCTTACCCTAGATCCTCAGCATATAAGTATCAAGTCTGTGTATCTTTTTGACTATGTTGTGTTAGACTATTTGACTTTTTAAAAAATATTGTTTGAATTCATATGCAAGTGGTCAGAATTCAATAAATATTGAAAAATGAAACAAATAATATAAGAAAAAAATATGTGTTGTATTAGACTTTTAATAACAAAATATGAAGGGAGGCATCTTCTAGAGAAAATAACAAAAACACCAATCCAAGTATGCACAGTGCACCGCAACAATGTGTGTCAAACATTCCAAAAGATGTGCAAGCTTGGAACACAACCTCCTAAGGAATCCACCAAAGCACGGAGCCTTTTGAAGGCTGGGAGGTTCTTGCTTTGATTGGGGACAGGGTATTTTTATTTTTGAAACAGGGTCCCATTATGTAGTCCGGGCTATATTAAAACTCAGGGCCAGTCTCCATCCTTAGTCTATCAAGTGCTAGGAATATAGGCATATATCACCAGGTTTGACTTTTACATAAAAATTTATTGAGATATTGCCATATTCATTGAAAATGAGAATTAAAGATTGCTGTTTGGATTGCTTGCTCCCTTCAGTTTCTTAAGAAATTATTAAATCAATTATAGTGGGGTTTAGGGCTGAATTCTTCAATCAATTCTGAAGTGACTTTAAAATACCCATCATTTGTAGTGTGTATTTATGTGATATGGTATTCGTGGCATTGACAATTATAAAATAAAAATATTGGTCAACTCTGAAAAACATTGAAGAGACTGTTCCTGCACTATTAAATACCCAGATTAGATTCAATTCTTTATGCAAAACTAAATAAGCACATCCATGTCACTAGTATACAATCTTGCTTTTATCTTTAATAAATGGTAAAATGATTATATATAGTAATGAGGTGAGCAGGCCTGCTTTTCATCTCACCCACCTCCTGCACGGCTAGCTTAGCCCAGGAAATAACAACACACAAACTGTATCCATTTAAGCACTGCCTGGCCCATTATATCTAGCCTCTTCTTGGCTAACTCTAATATTTTGCTTTAACCTATATCTAGTAATCTGTGTATCACCATGGAGTTGTGGTTTACCGGAAAGATTCTAACCCATGTCCATCTGGGGCCGGAGCTTCATAGTGTCTGCCTGCCTCTGCTTTCTTCCTCCCAGAATTCTGTTCAGTCTTCCCCACCTACCTATGTTCTTACCTATCAGGCCAAGCAGTTTTCTTTATTAATTAACCAATGAAAACAACAAATAGATAGAAGACACTCCTACTTCAATTATATACTAGAGAATTGTTTTAAAATAAGATTCTATGTGGTTTGTTGTCAGTTAATGATTTGTGTGTGCACCTGCTCCATATAGGTACACATATATTTGGGGTCATATAAAACTTTCTACAGCAGAAGGAGGCATGAGTGGAAAAGTTCAGAATACCCTAGCAAGAGTCACCCAGTCAGTCTCAGTACAATGGCTGCACTCCAGTAAATCTGGAGTACTAGAGTTCTTTCTGAATTCTTGCCCCCAACAACCAGGGGCCAATCATCTTAAAGGCAGCGTATTAATTTCATGCTGCTACTGTAACAAATTTATACAAACTTCACAGCTTAAAACAAATAGAAATGTCTCTTTTTTCTTTTTTCTTTTTTTTATCTTAGTTCTGGAGGCCAGAGATCCAGAAGGCTTTTCACTGAGCTGAAAACAAGCTTAACCTGGATGCTCAGAGGAGAGTCTGTTCCAGATGCTTCCAGCTTCTGGTGACAGATGACAGTCGCTGGCTTGTGGCCTTATCATCCCATCTTCAAGGACAAAGCTATCAAATCTCTGTTCCCACAGTCATATCGTCTTCCCTGCCTTTGTCTCTGGCTGCCTCACTGCCTCCTCCTAACGTGTACGTGTGATTACATTTAGAACCCATGATAATCGCCCTAACTTAAACTCCCCGTTTAATCACATCTGCTAAGATGCAACCATTCGGGGAATATCCATGGGTCTTGGGACTCGAAACCATTCTTTGCTTGGCCATTCTTCAGCCTGCCACAGCAACACGGAACCGGGAGCCGTGAATCACACTGCTTGATTATTTTTTTAAAAAGAAATTTTATAACTCCATTCATTACTCAACAAATAGTCCCTGAACTCCTATTAAGCTGCAGGCGCTGGGAATACAACGGAAAGCAGATGACATGCAACATGCATTACACAACTTGTGCGAAGACCATGAATATCAGCAGGGCTTGAGCTCTTAGGGGAGACGGGAGCAGTAGGCAGCTCCAGCAAAGCTCGCTCAGTGGAGGCTCACATTCGAAAGGGAAAATAACAACTAGCAAGAGAATTCAGGTAGAGGGGAAAAAACTTGCAAGGGGTTGGGTGGCCAGAAAGAGGCAGGGATAGAACATGAGCCAAAAGTGGAGGTCCCAGAAACCAGACTTCCAGTTCTCCTGGACTTTGATGTCCTTGAGGCAACATCTTGTTGGAAAAGATTACTCTGGATGTGTGAGTAGTTGTGCTGGAAGGATGGGTAAAGGAACAGGATGGCTGTGGACAGAAGGTCATTTTGTTCTACTAGTCTGGGAAAGAAATACCCATTGCTCGATGTTTCTATTTGTTTGGATTTCTAGGAGAGCAAAAATCTTGCTCTTAACCCTGGAGCCATCTTCAGTTTTAGGTCCCCATGGATGGTCCTAGCTGGGCGACCATCCTCTTACCCTGTAAGTGTTCCCCCATCCGAACCCCATTCTACATCTTGATCACAGACTACCATGATCGATTGCTCACAGATGGTCCAACCCTCTTATGGGTATTTTACAGATAAGTGAAAGTGAGAAACACTAAAAATTCTTGATCTTTCTTTCTCGGAATGAGAGAAAAAAAGGGCTTGGCTAGCCTGTACCCCCAGAGGAAGGGAAGTTGGCACAAGGGTCTTCTCTTTGAAGCCCGGGTTTTAAGAGAACAAGACTACAATAGCCTCTACTCAAACTGCGGAAAGATAAGACTCGATGGTGACACAGCTGAGGGATGGCACTAGAGGCGAGGGCAGAAGGGAGATCGCCAGGGTATATTCCTGCTTGGTTCTTGGAGAGCTGTGTATGTGACAGTTACAGAGGACTGGATCTGTTCAGAGGACACAGACGAGGACAGACAAGCCTGTAGGCCTAAGAAATGACTACAAACTCTGTGGCATTGGCGTTCAATCACGCGCCACTTCCTTGCATCTAATAGGCACAATTCTGCAAATCAGATTATAGTATGTATCAAAATATTTCTATAAAGTATCTAATTGAGAACAATTTAAATAAGTAGGTCATTTTTTCCCAGGTAATTATTATCAAAATTCAGACTGGAACCCAAAACTCTTAAATCCTAAAATCTACTTCTTTCTGCTAAGCTATTAAATCCACAGTGGAGCCATCGCCGGGTTCATTGTGCAGACTCCCAATTAATCACAGTGGAAAGCTCCACTCGCCAAGTGAAAATCCTCTAGCTTGAATTCTTAATCCCCCACCAGCTGAGTTTACCACAAAGACATGAATATATAATTGAGACATAAAGAAAACATGCCACCAAATTAAATTGTCCTAATTTTAAATCAATAAATTCCTTTTCAAATAACACGAAATGAAGATAAAAAGAAAAATGTGGGGCCCCAGCAACTCCAGCAGCACTGTAGCTCTTTCTGAGCTGAACTTCAGCAGATGCCAGCTAGACTTCCCAGCAAGGTTAGATGTTGCTGTTCACAATGGATGTTCATTGGGAATGTCAGTTTTACGGTATATTCAAGTGCAGCCTTGTCTAAATTGGTCCAGAGACATGTGGAGTGGCAATCCTTCTCTTCATTTGCAAGATGAGATCTCAGGCAAGAGGAGAAGGTAGCTCTTGGTGACCCTTGCTTTGGCTGCCGTTTATCCTTAGCTGTCACCTCATCCACTCAGGTACACCTTCACAACGGCATGTTGGGGCCAGTGTTCTGCACTCCTCTTCTGAGTGCATCAAGAGCTACTCCTTGACTACACTGTGACACATTAATCACTGTTGTGACTAAGGTGTAAGCAAAGAGTGCTGCCAGCAACAGACTTGGTGGTAGACAGGTCTTAGCAATCTGTCTCGTCTGTGCCTGAGCCACTACCGAAGGGACATAGAACCAGTGCAGGGGTTGGATGCATTCTTTCCTTCCAAGACTTCTCCCTTCTTCTCAAGGCTTATTAACCAAGGTGCTTGTCATGTTCTATTCCACTGATAGCCTTGTGGATATTGTCCACTGTCAAATCCATTTAATGTCCCTTGCCTTGAGGAATAAAAATGGCACTCTTGCCTGTATGTCAAGAGAAAAATCAAGTCTGGGGAGAAATATTGCTCATTGCCACCCATTCACAACTGAAGGGCAGCCAACTTTATGGCCCTGCTCTATGACACCGAAGTACCACGTCTTTTCTTCCCTTACGGTTCCTGCCTGGGACAACATGTCTTCCCCAGAGTCCCTACCAAGTCCCACTCACAGCTGAGAAACCCTTTGTGAACTGCAGCCTTTTGTGAGTGACACTGTCTAATTATCAGGGAATCGCATTTACTCACTTGCAGTGATTCATCAGATCTACATGCACACAAACATCCCAACCTCTGCTCTAACAAGTTAGTGGTTTGTTACTAACGGGGTACCTTCTATTGCAGTGTTAGGGACTGTGTGATTTTCATGTTCCTACCACCTGGTCTCAAAGTGCTGTTGAATGGAATTGAACATTGTTCGCTGATACTCTTCAGTTCAGCAACAGATAGGCAGAGAGTCATCTATAATGATGTCTGCCCAGGCCCAAAGAAGCTGAAGATTTTTTGTTTTCTCAGGAAGAGAGCAGTGACCTGGATGTAAGTCATAAGGCACATTGCACATCAGTCTTCCTGAGCAGGCAAGAGTCACTCTGAGTCACTCAGGGCACTGAGATCAATAACGTTTTCTTTGATATCACTCTGCAATCCATGGTGTGCACAGCCCACAGCCTCCAACTCCACATGCCTTTAGGGATATGGAAGTGAGGACATATTCTAGAATTAGATATGTCTGCTTTCCCAGGAAGCCTCCTAAAAACCTCACACAATCTTTAATTAAGAATATCTGAAAGGCGTGAGCAGAAAGGGGGCTTAAAAAATAGAAGAAAGAAAAACAATCTCTGTCTCACAATTAGTTTGAATAAAGCAGTACCTCCAATGTGGAAGTGGAAGGCCACAGAAAATGTATTTTGACCCTTTTGCTATTAAGATCTGAATTTATTCTTCCCCAAAACAAACGACAATCTTTCTACTTGGAAGCTGCATAAGGAATAAAGATACCAACTGCCAACTTCTCCACCCCATGGTGAAGCTGAGATAGTTTGGAGGCAGTTCAGGTTCCCTAGGGAAAGCCACCTCAGGGAAATGATGTTCCTGGCTGTCTGTAGAATTTCACCAGGGAGCCCTAACTGCTCACCTGGAGGAGGGTTGCAGACTCCCTGAAGTTCTGAGAAGCACTCATGGTCACCTGAATTCCTCTTTCCTTAGAGCCATGAGCAGAATAAAGGATTTTTCAGAGGAGCCCTGGCTGCTATTGTTACCAGAGAGGTGATACCAAGTTTTCCAAACTGGTTATAGAAGACATAAGGAATGTCCCCTGCACTTCCCCGACCCTGGAAATCATATCCAAAGGAACAGAAATGACTTTAATGAAGCCAATGTGACTCACCCTGCTTGACTTATGGAACAAGTATGCTCTTGGTGAACTTCCTGAGATGTGAGCATTGGCCTAGCCCTTCTGGCAAGGGATGCCCCTCCAGTCCTTAAGGGCTTCCAGAAATTGAAAACCTCCTCAGGTAGAGTGAGATGCTTCTTCGACATGCTGCCTACATTTTGCAGTTCAATTGTGGGGAGAATGTCCTACTTCCTTGCCACTTTCACAGTGCTTTGAGGAACACTTCAATTTCATAGGAGAATTTAATTTCCATAGCTTCTCAAAGTTCTACCACATTTACGTGCAGAGCCTTACGATCAGAGAAAATGTACGTTTTCATATATCTCTTGAAGAAAGCAGAAGAAGAGACTGTCCCAGTGTTCTCCACCGTCTGTCACTTGGGGCTATTGAAACCTAGACAAGAATATAAAGTTCCGCTGTGTGAGGGAATCCTGGCTGTCGGTGACTGGTTGGAGCTGTTGCCCTCCACTATGGACTCAGCCAGCTGTAGTAGGAAGACAACTGGTCATAAGAGATTCTCCTTACTCCAGGAGCCTGGCAGTATGAGGGGGAGATGGTACTTCCTGCTGTGTGTGGAGAGGCAGAAATCTTTGCTTTCAAACTTAAGTATCAGATAGCGTCGTTCCCTCTGATAGTCTGGGCTTCAGATTTTCTTTTGTTGGGGCCCACCTGTAAAAGCCTTTGGTGCACAGGTATTTAGAAATTCAAAGTTACTGTTCCTGTTCTCTTAATCACAGTAATGAGTTTTGCTTGACAAGGTCAATTAATTATTCAAGATTGAAACACACACACACACACTCATACAGAACCAGGCTGGCAAGAAGAGAGGATTAGGAATCTGGAGACAATAAAACATAAATGAAGGGTTAGTATGGTCACAATTGAATTGCTTGTGTCACCAGCTGGCTGCAGGTCTCTCAGCCCCATAAACACAGGGGCTGGGTCCTGTGTCCTGGCTCTATTCCTTTGGTCCTGTACTGTACAGCAGACATCAGTGGTCCCCCGTCCCCCCCCCCCCCCCCTCCCCCGCACTAGAATTTCAGAGCTGCTTGACTCCAAAGGCAGGTAATTAACTATGAGACAATAGCAGGGGATTTTCAGATTAACTCTGCCTAGAGAGAAAGAGAAAAACTCATTTGCATCAAACAAAAGGGGAGGGGGTGATTAGATGCTCTAATGACAATGGAGAGACCTAGATAGGGCCTGGAGAACTGATAAAGAGGACAAAAGCTTTTTTCTTATTATGAAAGGAATATCTTTGTTTTTCTAAAGTCTGCCTTCTACTCTTCTCTATTATGAAAATGTTTTTCTAGGTGAGATTAGAGTCTCAAGGGTACTTGGTCAAGGCTGAGAAGTCCTTCTCCATGCTTGGGTGAAGAAGGCCTTTCTTGTTCTGTAGTCACTGCTGTAGGGCTTTGGATTGTATAAACACTAACAGGATTTGGGAACAAAGTGCTTCTTAAATGTCTTCTGAGCTGCCTGCAACTTGACAAATGATTTAGGGGCAGTATTTTGTTCTCTGTTTTCCAAGGTCTCACTTCCTCCACGGGGCCAACAGAGACAACAGCACCGCTATTTCGAATACACATGAAGCTTGTCTAGCAGCAAAATCGAGAGCTGAACCATGCAGCTAGATTTCAGAAACAGACGCTTATTAATTATACCCAGGAAGATGAAATCTGAAGGTCTAGAGGATAGACATGGCTTTTACCATATTTGTTTTCTTTTTAATTATTTGTATTGTGCATTTGTTTGTCTGCAGAAGCCAAAGGAGGGAAGGCATTGGATTCTCTGGAACTGGTGTTACAGGTGATTGTGAGCCATCTAATACAGGCTCTTAGAACCAAATTTGGGTCTTCTACAAGAGTGTCATTCAATGCTGAAGCTGCCCCTCTCCCATTCCATCCAAAAAGACTAGATTCTGACTGCCTAACTGGTTACACAAATCCTTGAACAAAACTGATGATTCTCCACATTTGGTGAAAGACCTGGATAAATTCAGACCCCTCTAGCAGAAAGAGTAGAGCCAAAAAAAAAAAATCTAGCAGGGAGGGAAGAACCAAAAATCTAGGTTAGCTGGTTCAGTGACTCTGTTCCAGGAACTAGCTGACCATGAAGTTAGATTATAATCTTGAGAAACAGGGAGTTACCCCCTTGTGGTTATCACTAGCATTTTCAGAATTTTCCAATGATGCCCTCCCTACCCCTTTCGGGTTATTGGGTTATGGTTTCTTCCCTTAAATACCCCTTCTCCCAGCTACTTGGGGTCGAACGCTACCCCTGCGTGGGAAATGAGTTTCAGCCCCAGTGCACTGGTTCCTGTCCTGTCAATAAACTTCGTGTGATTGCATGCAGCAAGGACAGTCTCTCGTGAGTTCCTGGGGTTTGTGTTATCCCGAGACTTGAGGGAGAGTCTCCCCACTCCAGGGGTCTTTCACTGGATGCCATCTTCCTTGCATTCATTTGTGTTTGTACTCAGGCTTTCTTCTCTGTCCTCGCTAAGAAAAGAGCCCCAGTCTTGCGCCAGCAACTTCTGTTTTTTAAAAGAATACCATCTTTTCTTATTTCCATCTTCTCTCCAAAATCTGTTTCCACTCCACACCTGGCCCTTATGGCAGGGAAACACCCTCACCACACCTGTGACCGCTGGTAGCACTGTCCGCTAATGTTCTCTGTGATGGAAGCTCAGGTCCGTGCTCTGCGTCCACATTATCTACTGTGTTAGAAAACACGGCTCCTATGACTGAAGAAGGGCTTGCTTGATTTCTACTATTTTAAACTGTCTCCCTAGTGAGTCGCTAGTTAACACAGTCGTTCAGTCCACCCCTTCCCCGTACATTCTCTTCCACCTGCCTTCAACACGAGTTCCAAACTGTCCTCCTAGAGATAATTTTTTCCAGCCTTGCCAAAGAGACTTGGCCTGTATAATTGTCTGGGCTCTGTCTACACCTTCTGGATCCTTCCCCTGCACCAGCTGCTCCCTTCAAGTTCCTGACTCCAAGCAATTTCTAAGCACCTTTCTTCTCTTGCTCAGGCTGTCCATCCCAGGCCCTGAGCCTGAGATCAGTGCCTCTATTTCTTCCTTGGATTCTCACTGATGGGCCAATGGATCTCACCGAGACTCACAATGGCTCTTGTGAGCAGACTGATAGTCCTCTTCAGTCTGAGTCTATCATGGAGGGCTATAAACTCCAACCCAGCCCAAACTGAATCCACTCCACATTTGAGTAACCTGACCAGACCTGTTCTAGAAACCATGTTTTTTTAGCATCATGAGGAGAAGAAAAGATTTTAGGAGAATCTATAAGACAAATTAAATAAAACAGTCGACTCACAGAGTAAGATTCAGGCAACAGCGTTCAAACTCACACAGATTCTTGGGAATGATTTAGAAAAGTGACACCATTCTATCTCTCCACACAGAAGTGTCTTCCAGGGTAACATTGTATTCATCCTTAGGTACTAAGTCCCAAGCCAGAGAACTTACTGCTGGAAATGTTTCTCAGAGACTGATTATTGCAGGAAGGAATGAACGAGTTCATGTCTGCTTCTGGGGCAAATGAGGTTGGGGTGCCATGACTATGCTTAAGAGCCAATCATTTGGAATCGCAACTGTAAAGAAAGACCTAATATAAAGAACTAATGGACTGTGTGGGGTATTTGACGGTCAGGATGCTACAAGTAATCTCGGACTTCAGACAGATTGTGAGAGGTGGTGGCCGTGTCATTTCTCCGCCATTGCTCCGTGTGCACGTGCACGTATCATGCTGGCTCTACAGCTCTAAGTCCACATGGGCACAAGACTAGGTCTCTTCTTTGCTCTTCCCGATGTTTGTATTTCTCTTTTTAATTCATCACAATACTATTTGGAGAACTCCATGTGCCTGACTTGCATTCCAGCGGTGTTTGGTGGAAAAGCAACTTAAATTCAAACAGTCAGCTTCTGCTAAGGGAATTAGGGTCTCTGTTCAGTATAATAAATGATCCCAAGATAAATATATTTCTTTTTTTAATCCTGCAAGGTAGTATATCCTCTTTCCAATATGGAGTCTGGCTCTATTTAGCTTGTCTGATTGCTTTGAAGAACGGGACAGGTTGACTCTGGGAAAACTGTGGTCCTCTATTTATTAACGTGTCAATAATGCTCAGTCCGGGCATATTGACAGCGGATTAGCTTGGGCTGAGTCTGTGTACAAGACCAATGCCTTTTTTAACCCAGCTTGTTTCCAGATCAATACACCCATCAGCATTCGAAAATTAGCCCAAGATGAGATTCCAATACTCGAGATGGTGTGTCATGGGAAGAGGGCACCTAGCCAAATCACAGATGTAAACACCTGGCTATGGATTAAACATTTTCCATTAGCTTGGACGTGAGTGAGGATGGAGGTGGACTGTATCCATGCCCATCCTCCTGTTGTCTCACCTCCCAAATATTCTGCCTTCCTTCTTAGAGTCCATGTAAGATCTTTGTACTATAATTCCAGACATTTACTTCAGTAATCATACATTAAATGCCCAATGTGTATAAACCAGTTCATTATTTAGAGCAGGCACGTATGGGTGTGTGCAAGGAGATGTGGAGGAAAACAAACAGACAAACAAACACTGATTAAAACCTGGTGTCTTGTTTTCTAAAAGTGTTAGATTTTCCATTTCATCCCCTTTCTCATTCCATGATGGTAATGCTTTCTCTGCTCAAAGTTTCGACCCTTTCTTGGTCATTGCAAGTTATTCTGCCTGAAGCCAGGCTTCGGAGGTACTTGCTGCCTGGTAGAGATCTCAGGTGGCTTCCCTGGAGTGTTCAACAAACCTCTCCACAGAATGGTGACTCTTAACTTTTATTTTGTCTATCTGTCTACTAGGAAAATCTATTATATGTTGGAAATATATACAAACTCAGACAAAAATCTCACACAGCGGTACCTAGTCTGCTATTTATAATACACACAAACACCAGCTATGCAATTCTATTTAAAAACGCTATTTCCAAAAACCTGTTTGGAAAAAAAAATACTCATTTTTTTAAAAGAAAGAAAGAAAACATCATTTTTTTTTTGGTTAAAAATAAAAACGATAAGCAAAAGTTATAAAACCCTGAAGTGACCACACTCTGTCACAGTCTGATAGCTTCCAGTGTACTGCTGCCCTTACCTCTGACTAAACTGTACAACTGTACCCAGTGTCCCCTTATCCTAATCTGTTCCCCTCTCATGGCTGCTCTCCCAGTTCTGACTCATGATCCCAGTCTGCTTTCTTCGTCTTCTCACGGAGACTTCCCCTCACTCTTACAATCTGCCCTTTTCAATCCCTCTTCACTCTTTCTCTCTCACCAGTCAGCCCAGCTTTTCACCCCACTCTCAAGCATCCTGTCAGGAAGGCAGGCTACAAAGGGGACTTCCCTGCCCTGCCTGACACCTGCCATCTCACTGGATGAAGAGAGCCAGGGATCTGGGGGTGAGGTGGGGGGACTCCAATCTAGGATTTCACTCCACTAGATAGATCTTCAGTTCTGAGGGAACGAGACAAGTATTTAACCTCCTGTACAACATGACTACAAGCTTAAAAATATCAATATGGTTTAAAGAAAAACAAAGGGAACATTCAATAGCACAGTGACTAACAGGTAAATATTCCTCCTCGGGCCAGACCTTCTCATAAGTACTTTAGTTTATCTGTGTGTAAAATGTAATCCTAACCCCACTGCTCACATTTACCCGGTTTCATAAGACGAGGCCCCTGGGGTGCAGTAATACTTGTTTTAGGCCTCTCCATCAGAAAGCACACAATGTGGCTCAAAACTGCTGCTCAATAACCAGAAGTGCATCTGTTTGTTAAGTGTAGTTTGATGCCCAAGGACCACTTCTGAAGAGTGAATGCCAGCCCCATGATGTGAGAAAACAGAGAGAGTAGAACCCAGAGAAATACTACAAAACCCACCCAAACACCACCAAAGCCCCAAGCAAATCACAAGCCTACAAAATACAAACAAGAGGAGAACAGAAGACCAGCCAAGCAGGGACCCTGAATCCAGTCTTATAGGAGAGGAATGGGAGATAAAGTCCTGGATCGGATAAAAAAGAACAAGTAGACTACACCAGAATGTGTGTGTGTGTGTGTGTGCGCGCGCGCGCATGTGCGCGCGCACGAGTGCGTGTGCCACGCACGTGCACGTTGTGGGGGTGATTGAGGTAAGTTCCTGGGTTGAGGTAAGATCACTGCTTCTTGGCTCTGCTGTCGCTGAAGGTTGGTCTAGGGCATGGCATATGTACCGCAACAGAAGAGCATTAAAATTCTGGTCTTAAAATAAAGCAAACTTGTAGTTGGGTGCAACATTTTAAAAATGTGAAGAGGAGGAAAAGGCAAGGAAAGCAATAATTAGAAGATAATTTTGTACAAAAAAAATATTATTGGAATACAAGAAACACTAGTTCAATTCAACAAGTAAATTATTGCAAAGTTCAATGTCTAGCTGCAAGATGACCACATGAAAGGTGTCCTCACTGGGCAGAACAGTAAGGATCATCTTGGTTTGGGGTCACAGAACAAACAATGAACACTGACATTCCCAGTTACCCCTTCAGGCCTCCCAGTCAAGTCCCACACACCTTGTACAATGAGGTGGACCCTGGAGGTCTTCGGGTGGTTGTCTGTCTGCACCGAACAAGTATAAGGACCCTCATCATACACATCCACATTCTGGATCTCAATGCTGTACTGCGTCTGGGTGTTACTCAGGAGGACCACACGAGGATCTAGGCACCACTTGTCATTCCCGGCATAGAGGATGGTACTGCGGTTTAGCCAGGCCACCCGGGTGACTCGGTTGTCAATTGTACACCTGCAAGATAAAACCAGACAGGTAAGTGAAAGGACCGGAGAGAAAGCAGAGGCCATTAGAGCCAAGCTAACAGGTCTCATCTTGCCTCATCTTCCCCCTTTGTACCCAGTGGACAGACATGCATTTCCTGTGTTTGCTTGGCAATGGGTAGAACATTCACGAACTCATCAGTAGGGCATTTGTAGGGTTCTGGCTTTAAAACATCTGCTGTTTAAGCTTTCTAGATCCTGAGGAGTTTAGTGTCACTAATGCCACAGGAAGAAATGATCGTTTTAATGACCTCTAAGTGCAAACACAAGGCATCTTGCATACTTGAAATATCTAGCATGTTAAAACACTACTATACACAAATAATAAAAACCCAGAGACAGATGATGGGGATCAACCCAAAAACCAGAAAAACAAGACAGCCAAAGCACTAGAGAAGTTTTACCTCTACCAAGGCTGGACAATTGCAAAACTAAGCAGACTAATCCTCTCTCTCCTCTCATTTTATATTCCCTCTATGCTGGTATTAAAGGTGTGTGACTCCCTAGGATTGGGATTAAAGGTGTGAACTACCACCACCTGGATTTGTTTCTGCATTGACGTTGTGTAGCCCAGGACAGCCTTGAACTCACAGAGCTCCATCTGCCTCTATCTCCCAAATCCTGGGATTAAAGGTGTGTGTCACCATTACCTGGCCTCTACTGGTGTTAGGTTTGCCTCCAGTCTTCAGGCAAGATTTATTTATCAAAATACAAATAATACACCATTACACACATCTGACCCTCCTAGCTCAGCTCTAGGATGCTCGTGATGTGGACAATAATGATCCCCATTGCCACGGTCTGGGAGTCTGGGGTGTGCTAAGCTGTTCAGTGGTTGCAACAGCCCTGTAAAGTGTACTTTTATTGGAAAAATAATCCAGGCACAAGGATGCTAAATGCTTTTCCAATTCACGGTTAATATGTGCTGGCTCAGAAACCGAGCTTTAACTACAAACCATCCTTCCACTCGTCTCAATATAGCAAATTCTAACAGAAGGCTTCTGAAGTCAAAACTAAATACGGACCACCACTACTGCTATTTATCTTCATTATACCCAGGGCAGAAATGTTCAATTATTGCTAGACTAAAGACATTTTCTAAAATCTCAAAAGTGTTTGCACATATAAAAATAGATTCCCTTTCTTTTTATTTTTGCATCTGGAGTCCTCAACTTGTGGAAGCTTTCTTTTCTTTTCTGCACTTTGAAACCACCCAGTAACTCTCGCCAAGTTCTCATCATATCTGTCTGTATTCATTTTCCTCTCCTGTTATACCAAATATGTCCTATGGCCTACGGCTAAATTCACAGCCACAATGCTCCTTACTGCGATGCCGGGAAGAGCTGTGCTGCATGGATGGTACAAGGGTGTCTCAAATTGCTGCACTCTCTTGTGTATAAAGCACGTCCACACTCACACTGTCTCACTGGGTTCCTGCAACAAATTGTTGAGGAAAACGCACAAATCCATTTCCTGTGCTGAAGACCAGGACTTCAGAGTTCCCAGCTTGCCTGAGTCTTATGCAATGAAAAAGAAAGCACTGAAGACAGGCCCCCTTTAATGTCTCATTTCTACCACTGTGCCTGCTTTACAATGTGCAAAGGTGACCTTTTCAGTGGAAAGGTTTCATGGTTTATTCTGATTGCCAACTTCACTGGCTTTAGAGAATCTTGGAAACTAGTAAACTATATACATGGGCTTATCTTTGAGAGGGTGAGGGGGAAGGAAGAAAGATCCCCAAGAATTTGGGGTTCATCATCTCAAGGGGGTGACACAGGAACATCTTCTTTCTCTGATTCTTGCTGCCACGATGTGAACTGCTCTGCTCCGGCTTCCTACCTCACTGAATATGATGGACTCACACCTGTGAAACCACGAGCGACAGTGGCCTTACAAGTGTTTTCGCTCAGGTATTTTGCAGTGTCAAAAAGACAAACCAAAGTGTCTTTGCTTCTCTTGAATCCTCAAAGTAGTGTGTCACCATTAATAATAATAATAATAATAATAATAATAATAGAGCCAAGTACTGCCAGTGAGCCCTTCCACTCCTGCCTGCTTCCTGACAACACTGTAGGTGGTTCAGACACAGGTGGACATTTTGCTGAGAGCTCCTATGGGGAAATCTGCTCAATTAGAAGTACTTTTGCTCCAGGGTTCATCACGTTTGCGGCACTTAGGGGATTTTCTGGCAATGCTGGGGAATGGAGGGTATGATGCTGGCATGTGGCATGAAAGTGATAGAAGCCCCAAGTAGGGAGATGCCAGGGTACTAGTTCACAACGTGGGCATGCGCCACTTACATCAGAGTCACACGAAAGATCTGTAAACTCCACCACCCCTTATATTCCTGACTCTGTCTTTGAAAACCAGAAATATCAAGTTTACGAGAGCTCAGCTGAATCAAATACAGACTGGAGCGTGATGATAGTTCCTGATAGTGAACAGTGTATCCAGGATCACCTATATAATTTATAGAGCCTAAGGCCAAACGAAAACACCAAGGCCTCTGTAAGTAAAAAGTTCCAGATGGTGAAAGTGGAACGCAAAACCAAATGTGGCTTTGCAAATCAATAGTCCTGAAGTCAGCGCTACTGCTCCTCAAACTTGTACACTGTGAGGGGAGGTTGCTGAAAAAATAGCTTCTGATCTAGTACACTAGAGGCAGGGCCTGAGACTGACTCTCTCTCTCTCTCTCTCTCTCTCTCTCTCTCTCTCTCTCTCTCTCTCTCTCTCCCTCTGTCTCTCTTATCTCTACATGTAACCGAGGCTACTAATCTTACACTCTGTCCTTCTGCTGCAGCCTCCAGAGTGCTAGGATTACAGGCCTGTTTCATTACGCCTGGTTTCAGGATCTGCTTCCTGGCCGGGCTCCAAGGTGAAGGCATTCACCTAGAACCCTGAGCCATTCTTTGAGGTGCTTTTATACAGTGGTGAACTATGTACACATCAGTGTTTGGGAAGCTGTGGGACTACACCTCACTGCTACCCTGTGGCTGACAAGTAAGCCGCTTCTTCACCACAAGCAGCATCACCACCACTTGGGAGCTTGTTAGAAGTGTAAAGCCCAAAGCCTGACATCAGAGACCGGGAATCAGAAACTGTATTTTAATAAGATCTCAAGGTAACTTGGTTGCCGGTCACGCTTAGCCTGGTCTAGGTTGTATTCCACGTCTCCTTTTTGGCTTCAAGGAAAACACCTAGAACACACTGAGGGTATTCAAGACAGCATGAGAGATCCTGGACCAAGGAAACTCTTGATGTGCCCTTCCTTTCAAATCTCACAGAACAATGGTGTTCATCTTGGGTTGCATTGATAGAAACCAAGCTCTGAAAGTTTGAAACCCCAGAAGTTCAACCCATTCCACAGCTTCACTAGAAATAACTTTCACAGCAATGACATCAAGGGCAGACCCTGTTCTGAACTTTTCTTGGGTTCATGCAGATTACGAGAAACTCATACCCCCACGGCCAATGCCTGCTGAACTCATATCTCTACTTGCTAAGTATTACACAAGCCTACTCCATGAACTCTTAGCCTCTCAAACACTGGGCTGCATTCATTTGCTGTTGCTAACCAACAGATCAAACGAGCTGAGCCCAAGAAACATCTATATAAGGAAATCACAGTGATGGTTACATTTGTTCTACTTTTCACCTTTGATGTTCTGTTATGTCCTTACAAGACCTCAAACAAACATCTACATCTCCGGTTCTCAGACTCAGTTTGCATCTGAATATCCTGGCTGAGATCTCTCAACAGTGAGCTGGGTGGTTCTGGCCTGGGGACTAAAACACTGCATTTTGTCGTAACCCCAATGGTACCTACTGTGGAGGGTGATAGTCTGGAGACCACACTGTGAGAACCACTAATTCAGAGATCTGGTTTCTGGTGAAATGAGAACAAGAGAGTGGATGGAAGCTAGGAAATGACTTGTCAGAAACAATTTTCCATTACTTTGTGGGAGAAAACTTTCTTGTAACCAACGTGTTCTGGAAAGCCAGAAGCAGATTCTTAGTGACTTTTTCTCCCAGCAACTGAAATTAAAGCAGATAGGAGTTAAATGCCCACGGTGTAGGAAATGCTGACCAGCAGACCCTGAGCCACGGGCACAGTTGTTGACACACACTGCTCAGGCTTCTCACAGCCTTGTGAGGAGTACCACAGGGACTTAGCCTGCAGAGGTAGTACCAGAGGGACATCCTGGGCTACCTGTGAAGGTCTAATTATTGAATACGGGCTGAAGAAGAAGTGTTCTCTTCACACCACATTGCCTCACAGGGCCAGAGAGGTTCCTCTGCAAACAAGCTACCATTCCGGATGCAGCCAGTTTCCAGCACAGTTACATAGCCCCTGTGATATACTACACTGAGAAATTGGCATAGTTTCAGCTGCGGTTTTGGGCACATCCAAGGTCATGTTGAGATGTCCAAACTGTCACCGCTGTGTATCAGTCTTGCTGAGTCCCTGTGGAATTAACACGGGCGTCTGCAGAGATGGATCACAAAGGTAACTCGGCAGCCAACTCCTGTCACCTGCTCATACCTGCCCTCATCTCTCTGTCTCATTTATCCAGTCTCCATAACAATGCAGAGGAGGCAATTCTTCAAAGGGAAAAAAAGTGAAATAGATAATTGCTCCTCAGTCAGAGTGAGTGCCCGGTTGGTGGGGAGAAGCAGACCTTAGGGTGGTAAGTTTGGCCAAGAGCCCCTCCCTCTCTGCAGACATGCCACACCTCCAAAGGGTTCTACATAGTTCTTTCGGAAGTACACTATGGTATTTCACCTTCTTTAGAAAGACATTAAAGATATGAGTAACGTGGATACGATTTTAAACTCACCCCTCCGTGACTAACCATACAGGGGAAGCTGCAGCTGGACTCTCATCAGAAAGCAGGAAACAGTTAGAGGTCAGCGGAGCAGAGGAAGCGGAGAGGCAGTAGGTGGAAAGGGTGGGATGGGTGTTCAGCCGATCAGAAATGTCTCGTGATGAGAACAAGAGCTAGGAGCTGCTCCAGTAGGGGTAGGGCAGGCCCCCAAGGCAACGGCTTGGATGCCCTCTGGAGGCAGCAGTGTCAGGAGAGGGTTCTGTTTCCTGTTTCTTTGTTACCTTCTTGTTGAGCACATCTGCCTAAAGAGCTATACCAGACTACATGATGGAAATAGAAAGGAAGCACCTGGACACCAGGTTGGAACATCTGGACTGACCAAGTCATGTCTCTTCCTGTATCTACCACATCTCCAATTTCTGCCGTAGTCCTTTCAAGAAGCCCGCAGAGAGCTGGACCTCTTTCCTGGAACCACTTCCCTTTCTATTTAGAGCTCTGTAATCATTTATATTCTCTCTCTCTCTCTCTCTCTCTCTCTCTCTCTCTCTCTCTTTCTCTCTCTCTCTCTTTCTCTCTCTCTCTCTCTCTCTCTCTCTCTCTCTCTCTCTCTCTCTCTCAAGCACCAACCTATTAAGAAACCAAACTCGCCTTTCTCCCATGAGCTTCAGTCTTTGAATTCATAAGAGACCCAAAGCCAATGGTTATGGGCAGCAGTTTCAGTGGCCAAGATCAGAGAAAGATTCTATGGTACTCAAAGACTCACTCAGATTCCCACACCATCTCATCTCCCGGGATCTAGAGAAACACCAGCCTTCTACTTCAATATCCTCTCTCCTCTTTTCATTTGGGTAGGAAACAGACTCCCAAAGGTTGTATGGTACAGCCAGTCTATGCTGGTCGATCCAGCCACAAGTGATGACTGAAAGATGGGGGCTCTGTCTGTTCTGGTTTCTTGGCTATCATGAAGTAAGCAACTCAGGTTTCTGTACCTTTCAACCACGATGGTCTACCTTCACAGTCTAGAAACAATGCATCTGCCAACCATGGGCAAAAACCTCCAAAACTGAGACCCAAAGTAAGTTCTTTCTTCCTTGAGTTCTTTCCATGAGTATTTTGTCACAAGGACACATTTACCACAATGCCCAAAGTGGCTCTTATACCAAGAACAGAAACAAAGGCCTTTGGTTGCTCATACCCAAGGCTTCTGGGCAGTGCTCCACAGCCCGCTCCTCCACTCATCTCTGTCATCCTCTGACAGCGAGCCTCAGGACTCTACCGTCTGCTCCAAACACATCCCAGCCGTTGGCATTTGGGTGTATGTAAAACTTTTCACTATCGTCCCAGCAGCTCCTCTTCTCATGAGACCCTCCTTGAAATCCCATAGGCTGACCTTGGCAACATGCTGGAAGAATTCCGACAAAGAAAGAAGGCCCAGAAAGACATTTGGTTGCCTTTATTTTTTTCTAAGCCAGTGCTCCCTTTAAGTGCATGTGTCTGCCTT
Organism: Microtus pennsylvanicus; assembly: GCF_037038515.1. Taxonomy (NCBI): domain Eukaryota; kingdom Metazoa; phylum Chordata; class Mammalia; order Rodentia; family Cricetidae; genus Microtus; species Microtus pennsylvanicus. The sequence continues at coordinate 91,080,052 of NC_134581.1, read as the reverse complement.
ACGAACATTCTTCTTCTTCTTCTTTTTTTGGGGGGGGGGAGGTAAGCAAGCAATCATCACATATCATCTTTTTTTGTTTGTTTTTATAAATTTATTTATTTATTAAGGATTTCTGCCTCCTCCCCGCAACCGCCTCCCATTTCCCTCCCCCTCCCCCGATCAAGTCACCCTCCCTCATCTGCTCGAAGAACAATCAGGGTTCCCTGGCCTGTGGGAAGCCCAAGGACCGCCCACCTCTATCCAGGTCTCCTAAGGTGAGCATCCAAACTGCCTAGGCTCCCCCAAAGCCAGTACATGCAGTAGGATCAAAAACCCACTGCGATTGTTCTTGAGTTCTCAGTATTCCTCATTGTCCTCTATGTTTAGAAAACACTATCCTGAGTGAGGTAAGCCAGACCCAAAAAGAGGAACATGGGATGTACTCACTCATATTTGGTTTCTAGCCATAAATAAAGGACATTGAGCCTATAATTCACGATCCTAGAGAAGCTAAATAAGAAGGTGAACCCAAAGACAAACACATAGGCATCCTCATGAATATTAACCTTCATCAGGCAATGAAAGGAGACAGAGACAGAGGAGCATGGGACAGAAATCTCAAGGTCCAAATCAGGAGCAGAAGGAGACGGAGCACGAGCAAGGAACTCAGGACCGCAAGGGGTGCACCCACACACTGAGACAATGGGGATGTTCTATCGGGAACTCACCAAGGCCAGCTGGCCTGGGTCTGAAAAAGCATGGGATAAATCAGAACATTCTTCTTGTAGGAAACATATATATCCATTCTAAGGGCCTATTCTTTGAGTATGAGCCATGTAAGAACTGCCAGAGCATCATCTATGATGATGTGAAGCCTCACATGCAGTTGGCAAGAAAAGGATAGAGCCATAGGAGAACAGGCTCAACCATGATCCTCTAGCACACAGAGGGAGGTAGAGAATGCTTCCAAACCTGCAATTGTCAGCAGCTACATTTACTGCCCCAAAGAAGATTTAAAGTCCCCTGACATCTTCGGCGAACAGTAATGACCAGTAGCTTTATTAGGTCATTGTGTTTTTATAGAGAGGAGAAGCACAAAACGATGAGGCAAGCCCGGGACACGAGTCTCAGAAATAAAACTGCATAAGTATAAACTTTGGTGGCTTCACACTACTTTTGGAATCCGGAGGAGAAAAGAGAAAGATACAAACTTGAAAACTAGAAGAAAAGTAGGTTAAAGTGGTCTGTTTGGAGCCTCCTAAAGACAGGCAGAATGTTGAAAAAAAAAAGAGAAGCATTATTGAAGAAAAGAGAGAAAAGCCAAGCCTGGCCTCTTGTGATAGCACCTGCCTGAGGATCTAACAGCAATAATGGATCCAGACAGTGTGCAATCCACCAGCTCCTCCCATCAAATGGCCCTTTAAATGCTATTGAAAGACGGCACGCTTGAGACCACAGCAAAAAAGGTGCCTCTGCCCTTCACAGCACCTGGTCACCACTTTCTCTTATCACACAGAAATGCTCCGGCCACCTCAAAATTGGACCCTTCTTGCTGGTGGCACATCTGCTACCCACTTCAACCTTTACTGCATGTACTACAACTTGGGTGGCTCAAGGCACCTTCACTCAGACCCAGGGCATTGGAGCTATGTGTGAGCCTTCCACACCTGCTTCTCTGAGGAAGTGTTTTCTAAGGAAAACCAGGCGACAAAGGTGCCAAGATGTCTTATTGCTGATCCGGTGGAAATTTAGAGGCCAGAGGTCACCTCAGATTTCTAGAGTAAGAGACGTCTCCAGTAGTGATGCAGCTTATTTTGAATCTACTAGATAATTTCAGAATCTAAACTCATGTTCTTATTTATAAAATTGAGTTGGATCATACAGACAAAATCTCTAGTGATCCTCGGTTCAACCTAGCCGTCCTTCTCCCAACTGGCACTGGTGAGATTTTGAATAACAAAACCAGCATACAATGACTTCTTCCCTGGCTGTGAAGATAATGGCCAGGCTGGCCATGCCTCAACAGAAGCAGAGGACATGCTTGTGATGGAGAAGAAAAGGCAAGGGAGGAGGGAAACCAAACCAAACCAGCTGGGCGCATACCATGCTGTGCCGGTGGCGTGCTGCGAGGAAGCAGCTGTGGTCCAGGGGAGGGATAGGAAGAGGAGGGGACTATGACTGAAGTCTGGCTGCTGGAGCAAAAGTCTCCTTTCTGCCTCCAAGGTCTCAGAGTTACTTCACTGAAGGCCTTTATGTCATATGTGGGTGGTGAAAAATAAATTTTCTCCTCCGTGGAATCAAGAAAAAGATGAAGAGAAGCATGCATAGAAAAGTGTCTCTCTGAATAACAGAGAGATCCCAGCAGGACTCCTCTGTGTTCTATTACATGGACATCTTCCCCAGCTGAGCTCTGTATGTTTCTTGCATCCGTATCATGATGGTAAATTCTTGAAAGGCAACTACACAGCAAATGTCTGCCCACAGATTATTTGAATGATGCCTGCATCTTTTACAAGTTTCAGGAGGGAAAGGACACGGGGACAATGTCCACTAAAGATCTGAGTTATAAGAAAAAATACACTGCATGTCTCTCTAAGAACCCATATCTGCAAACACGATTGTGTGTGCCACCCTCTATACCTCTTTATATCAGGGGGCATCAGTCAAAGTAGGCAGTCTCCTGCTCCTCACTAATGCCTTGGTGACAGAGAAGGCAGGCTTTGTTTTGGGGACTTCCAGAAAGGCTGCCCACAAGTGGTGCGGGAGAATTGTCTGTATTCTGTCAGTCATGTTATAAATAAACGCTGATTGGCCAGGCGGGAAGTATAGGCAGGAAAACCAGACAGGAAGTTGAAATCATGTAAGAAGAACAGGAGAATTCTGGGAAGGAGGAAGTTGATTCCTCCCACTCCTGCCTAGAATGTGATCTGCCCCCACTGAAAAAAGGCACTGAGCCACATGGCTAACATAGATCAGAAAAATGGGTTAATCAAGATGTGAGATTTAGCCAGTGAGAGGCTAGAGCTAATGGGCCAATCAGCTTATAATTTACAGAGACCTCTGTGTGATTTTCTTTGGGGCTAAGCAGTTGTGGGGTACCGGGTGGGACAGAAACCCCAACAAACAAGCAGCCTAACCTTCATGTTACACACAAGCATGTCTACTCACCTGTCCTTTCTGTCTAAGTCAAATCAACCTGCACTGCCACAAATGGGCCATTGCTTCTTTCTAATGAATAGCACAGCATTTTGATTTGTGTTGGCAGCAAAAACTCAGTTATTATACCAATTCTGAGGGAAGCATGGGATGGCTAAACAGGTCACAAGATGCTTTAAGTTACAACTCCCACGAGCCATTCTGTATTCATCCCTGGTCTATCCACACATAAAGAAAAACTCCATAGTTAGGATTAGATGATTTGGACAATGTGAAGGTTTCCCCACCACAGCAAACTGTAATGGTCTTGGCAAGAGAGGAGACAAAGAGGCATCTTGGGCATCTCCCTCTGGCTATCAAACTACTGAAACTATGGGTCCCATTGGAACTGGAATTTCCCCAGGGTTCTCTTGTTGCAAGAAGGAAAATGCTGAGCTCCTAGTGCAAGCCATACAGGGAACTTATTTTCCAAAAAGAGATTTCATATGCTTCTGACAGCTTTGCAGACCTCTAAGCAAGGAGAAACTGGAGGTTAGACAACAGTGAGGGACGAGATTACATCTTCACCCAGACTTTATTTATGCATACTTTAATTTTTTCTTAATTTCTTATTTTATGTGCACGGATGTTCTGCCTGAACATATGTCTGTGATCACATCAGTTGTTGGTGCCCTGGAGGTCAGAAGAGGACTTTGGATCTCTTAGAATTAGAGAACATACATGGTTGAAAGCCACCATGTGGATCCTGGGAATCAACTGACCCGGGTTCGCCAGAAGAGCACTCAATGCTTTTAACTGAACCATCTTTCTGGTTCCTAGTTATTCATAACTCTTGCCCTCTATTTAAACATAAACTTCACATCTGAACCCCACAGATGGACTGGGGAGAAGAGTGGTCATAGGCGCTTGTTCCTCTTCCCAATGTGGCCACGTTGACCACATCTCCATCATATGCTTTCCACTGTTACTATCTTTTTAACTAGGCTCTTGAAGGGTGTGCTGTTAGGACTGCCAAGGTCCACAGCCTCCTTTATTCTCTGGGTGTCAAGGCCAAACAACATACAAATTTCCCTTTCTATTCACTTCTTTACTGTATTCAATATCGGCCAAATGTGGAGAGCAGCTATTCCTAAGGGGCAGAGTCTAAATGCACTTATGTTCGTGACATTCGTGGAAACTTTCCTTGAACACAACCTGTCATCTGACCCTGGCTCAACTGAGTCCTGGGAAGCTCCACTCCATCCTCTTGATGGTTTATTTAGATAGTACTTATACAGAGAGGGTGTATCTCCGAGGCTGTTTCCAGAAGAGAACAACATGATGATCACCGGACTAAGGAGGTCAGATCCTGCACATCAATTTGAAGTAGTACCATCCAACCCACGGAGGGCCTTAATGGAATAAAAAATAAAAGAAGGGCAAAACCTTTTCTCTGTTTGAGCTAAAATATTCATCTTCTTCTTCTCTGGAAAACTTTCTCTTTGGCTATCAAGTCTTTGACTTGTATTGAAACTTACAGTAGAGTTGTGAGGCAAAGCCTATAATCTCTAGACAGCACACAGGCAGATGATACACAGACAGGCAGATGGCTCTGTTTCTCTGAAGAACATTGACTGGCAGATACACGCAGTCCACATGTTTCAGGCATGGACTGTATTGTGCACACTGGTCTACCTCATCCCTGGTTGTCTGAACACTGTATATGGTAGACTTTGCTGACTTGAGATTTTATTTGGAATGTCCCTTCCATATTGACTATTACAAAAAATCCTATCCCTTTCCTGGACCAAGTTTAGAGATTATTTCTCATTCCAATTACTCTTTATTTTCAAGGCTATTTTTTTGTTGTCGTATGAGTTCTCTTCAAACATAAACATACTTCATTCTGATATGTATTACAGACAGTATATTTGTTGTTCATCTTTTTGTGTTACATGCAGCTCTGGGAAGGCAGAAAGCACATACAAATTGAACATCTCTAATCTGAAAACATGAAATCTGAAATGCCCCAAATCTAAAATTCTGTGGATGCCAACTTGATGCCAGAGTGGAAAATTCCATTCTATAAAATGTTTTTCATGAAAAAAAAAAAGGATTACACAGAGCCATTTTCAGGGTACAGGGCATATGTGAAACATTAATGCACTTTGAATTTAGAATTGGGTTCTATCCCAAGGCATCTACTTGTGTACATGCTAATATTCCCAAAACTAAACAAATCTGAAATCTGAAACAATCTTGTCCTAAGCTAACCTGTATTATTTGTTTGTCTAGTCTACCCTCGACTTGCTCCCCACAATGTCTTCTGCTAATAACATCTGGGCAATTTAGATCTTGATGAGTGTTTAGACGGCTCTGAAGATAGAGGCTTGCTAAACAGTGTTTGAGGCAGGGATGAATATGAACAAGCACAAGGGTGTGAGAATACGTCCCCTGGGGTCTAGAAGTAAAAAGGACTGAGCAAACAGCTTTGACAGGAGAGATGGAAGGAAGCCAGTGCTTCTGTCCACCGTGATCTCTGTGTGCCCCTGGACTCCACAATGCAGTGACTGGGGTTAGTGCATCAATGGGAGCCTCTGCCCTCCAGCATCCAGATGTTTTTTTAAACAAATACAAAATGGAATACATTTTATTTACATATAGTCTACTTATGAATAATGTCAAATCTAGTTTTTAAAGGTATAAATTAAAACAGGGCATGGCAATGCAGTCCTGAAATCCCAGCATGGAAGGGTGAGGTTGAGGATTTTGAGTTCAAGACAAGCCCAACTTACATAATAAAATACTGACTTGAAAGTACAAACTGCAGTAATAGAAATGCAAAAGGTATCTAGTCATACAATGTACAAAAACATAAAAATTGATACAGGCATCATAAGAAACTAAACAAATTTTAAGATGTAGTATATTCTTTTATTTAAATGTCAATATTATTAAAGTAGCCATTCTATTTAAATGTATCTTTTCAGATGGAACATCCAGCTCACTCCTGCTTGATCTGGAAAGCCAGATCCCTCTCTTGAAACCTTCCCAGGACCAAATTAGGTCCACTGAATGTGGGGGACAGGTGTGAGACATGGACAGTCTGTGGGACCACTGGCATTAGGACCAGGATTTATCCCTCGTGCTTGAACTAGTATCTAGGAACACATTTTCTTTGGGGGGATATCTTGCTCAGCCTAGATATAGGGGAGAGGGCCTTGATCTTGCTTCAAAGTGAAGTGTCAGACTTTGTTGACTTCCCATGAGAAGTCTTACCCTTTTTGAGGAGTGGATGGGGAAGTGGGGTGGGAGAGAAGGTAGAAGAATCAGGGGGAGGAAAGGGAGTAGGAATGGGGATGGCTATGTAAAATAAGAAAAGGCTATATTAAAAAAATCTTAATTTTAAAAAACAGCTACAAAATGACTTAAATAAACAACGTATTTCCTTAAAAAAAAAGAATTCAGAACCAGACTTTTTGGCACCTTTTCTTTGTTGGAGATGCCCAGATGTTTTGGTAAGCCAATGTGAAGCCATGGCTGACTGAAGCTAGCAAAGGAAAGGAAGGAGAGCAGGTGCCAGAGGCTGTACTCCTCTTTCAAAAACCAGAGCTCATGTCAGAGGCCCTTTCTACCCAGGCTCACTCCCTGGAGAGACCTATGATCTTCTTCCCCTGTCCCTCCCATTTCCAGTGTTAGGGTCCTGACTGTCCTTTATTGTTTACCCACACCATGGAAGCGCCCTTATAAAAACTACTTTCCTAAACTCTCCTCAAATAAACCAATCTGAACATGTCATTTCTTGCCTATAGAATCTCTGATCATAGCCCGGAGGTGGTGGCTCATGCCTTTAATCCCAGCACTCAGGAGAGAGAGGCAGGCAGATCTCTGAGTTCGAGACCAGTCTGGTCTACAAGAGCTAGTTCCATGACAGGTTCCAAAGCTATAGAAAAACCCTATCTCTCCCCCCCATCAACAAACACAAAAGAATCTCTGATCACTATAGGTTAAGTTGTCCATCTGCCCAGAGAAAGACTCTCGCTACATCCTGAGGCTGAAAAGTGGCCAAAGTCCCTCAACCCTGCATCCTGCAGAGACTAGCTCAGAGTGTCAGGAAGTTAGTCTCAGCATTGAGCTTGTCTTTTTTTCTCTAGTGCACAGCCCAAGGAATCAAGAAGGGAGCTGGACAAAAGAAAAGTTCAGCAAACAAATCCATCGCTTTCTTGTCTCTGGGTTTAGCTCTTGCAGCTTGTTCTCAGTGAGGGGTCTATACAAAGCTTGTACCTGAAAGGAGATTTCTTCATGCCTGGTTATTTGTCAACAAATTGTGTCCATCCTGACAGAGCTCCTGGTGGAAACTCTGTAGCACACATGAGTATTTTCTACAATTACATTAGGCATACAAAGAATTGGTTTGGTAAGTAGGAAGTATGAGCTACACCAGCACATTCTATACACTATATATTGGGAAAGGGATTGGAAATGGTCTGCTTCCTTCATGTCAGGGCTCAGTGTGGCTGTAAGAGCTGCCTCTGTTTGGCAGCCTTGCACATATGCATCAGTCTGGGATGAAGTCAGCCTGTAAGGTACTTCCTGTCCTATCTCTCCCTGGAGCTACTCTCATTTCCAGCACCCGCAGCAACTTTTCCAGCCTTCCCCTAGGTGTGGGTCTGCCTCTGGTACCCACCTATCAAAAACTTTGCAGTAATGTGAATATTTAGGTTTTGAGCTCCTCAAAGTGGGGAGAAGCACGAAGTTAGGAGACAAACCACAGTACAGGCTAAGTGCTGTCAATACCATATGCATGTATGACCTTCTGTGCACATGATTGTACATATGGCCCTATTGGGTCAAGAAAGGGGAAAGAAGAAAGCAATCTGGCTTACGTCCTATTGAAAAGCAGTCTGTGTGCTATGCTAGCTGTATCAACAGAAAGGCAGGGAAGGAAGTAGAGAGCTAGACTCCCAGGGCTACTCAGGGGACTCCTATATTGGAGGGCAGTGAGGAGGGGGTTGTCTCTGTTTTCTCACTAAGTGACCTTGGTCACACACCATTTCACCTCCTTGTGGTGCCACTGTGTCTAAATGATTGCCTGGGCTGGGGTGGAAGTGAAAGACAGCTGGTAAGTAGGCAAGCATTCTCCCTGGAGAGCGGTTGTCTAGTTACAAAGCCCCCTTTCTGCCATCCGAGTCGAGGAGACAGAGGAAGCAGGAGGCAGAACCAGCAAGACGATGCAGGCTGGGTGGCTGGAAGTTTGTTCTTTTCCATCTATGGCTTGTAGAGCCTCTTTTTTTCCTGGGTCTTGTGAGGAGAAAGGGAGGAGGAACTCACCAGGGTGTGAAAAGGGTATGGAAAATGAGCACCCCTAAAGACAAGGGAACACAGGAATCACTAGGTGCAGAAATCTCATGGATTCTCTCTAGATAGTTAATTTAGATGATACAGTCCCCACAGGAGCGAAAGTCTCTCCAAAGATTAAATCTGCCAGTGGGAAGGTGATGCCCTTTGCTTAGCCTGTTCTTCAATAACTTAGGAGACATCACTGATGCCTGTTTTCTATTGGATCTCATGACTGACCCTGGGTCAGTTGCTTCTTTGAATGGGTCCATAGACTAGTTTGTTGTTAATGATGGGGCGGATTACTCTGGCTTCCTCATTTCTCTTGCCTCTCCACCAGTAGCCGACTATCCGACTATATTGGGGTGTGTGTGTGTGTGGGTGTGTCTGTGTGGGTGTGGGGGGAGTGTGTGTGTGTGTGTGTGTGTGTGTGTGTGTGTGTGTGTGTCGAGGGTGGTCACAGTGAGAATCTTGGGAGTGCAGGAGGACAAAAAACAGCTGACATGCTAAGCTAGCTCGTGCTTTTTCTGCATTATGTACAAACATAGGAAGATGTCAAAGTCACTTTCTTGGGCCAGATGGAAAGGCCCAGAAGAATCTCACAAGTGTTTTAACCCAAGTGTCTCAACTGCTGACTAAATATGTACGTCTAGAAAAAAAAATCACTCCTTAGGCTTCCACGGCTTAGGTTTACAGAGGAAAGAGCTCATGACTCAGTAAGGATGAACTCAGGGCTCAGGTGGGCAAGGAGGAGTGTGAACCACCTCAGGAATGTGGTACAAAGAGTAGAAGGCCAGGAGGGGAAGGCAGAAAGCCAGGTCTGGTGTCTGCTCTTAGATCCCCACTGCTATGCTGCCCCACCAGCAGGACATAGCAGTGGTGTGTGTTCACTCTGGCTCGGTTAGGTCCCTTTTATCATCTCTTTGTGGCTTTCTAAGCTCCTGTGCTTCTGCTTCTGTGCACTGATTCCTGTTTCTGTGTTCTGAAGCCCACCTTTAGGCTACAGGTCTCTGTTCACACATTCACACAGAACTAATTTTGCATCCTCCGGGCAGCTATCAGCAGGCTGCCTGTGGGGGACTGAAAGTGCCTTTACCATCTCGTGGGTCTCTGCCTGAGATGGAGCTGGCACTGGTCTCCTGCCTTGCCCTGCCTCCGTGTTTCTGCTTCCTTTCTTAGGAAGGCTTTCCTGTGTGTCATATGTGTCTAGTCTTTACCTTCAGGGATGCTTCTGGGGAACCCTATCTGTGATTCTCATACCTGCTTCCCAACTAGTAGAACCCATAAGAAGAGAAAGAATGAAAATGTTTAAGGTTGCACAGGAAAGTGAGAGGAAAAGAAAGGTGGGCTTCTCTATGGCCAGCTGCTCGGAGCAGGGCAGAGCAGGCAGTCCGTGCTTCCGCAGAAGGCATAGTAGCTACATAAAGCCTGAAGCCACGAACAGTGGGCAGAGAGGAGCAAACACAGCCAGCCTTCAGTACACTTGTGGGGAGACACACGTGTGTGAAAATGTGCAAAGGCACACAGAGACCACTTCCTCGAAGACATAGGCACCTAAAACTATAGATGTGGATACAGGAGAGGGTCAGGTGTCTGGCCTGGCAAAATTGTGTTGTGTGATGCATGGAGCTAGAACTCCCAGAAATGAAGATCAAAACCAGCTCATAAGGGCCCTTAGGTGCCACACTGTGGAGTATATTCTAGGCCGTAGTATGAGCTGCTATCCTAAGGGCCTGGGGTGCTGAACGGCAGGACAGAAATCATATTTGGAAATGATAAAGCAGCAAGCAGGAGCAAGAGAGTGAAGAGGGTTGGGGAGCTAGCCACGGCTAGCCACGGTGGGAACACTGAGCTTTGCCCTTCTTAAGGACCATTTTTCTTCTCAAATGTGCAGCACTCACTCTTATTATCAGAGAACTATCTATATTGATGATCTCTTATAGCCTCACAGGATGAAGTTAAACAAGGCTGGTCATGTGTAAGGGGTATTTGTGTCTCTTAGGATCCCCATGTGTTCTTCAGGCCACTTAATAGCCCTTCTACTCACAAAGGTGTAGATAAACCGGGGTGTGTTTGAAAAAGTTTGATTTATCCACTTCGTTGTCTGTGTGTTCGCTGAGCACCTACTAGGTGCCTGGCATTGTGCTAAGCAGTTAAAGATTTATTACACAGGCAAGAGATACAGACAAAGGTGCATTCTCTTCCTGCAGAAGAGGAGGGGCCAGAGTCTAGACGTGAAAAGATGTAGCGCCTATCATGACAGGATACCATGGGCACTGTGCAGAAAATATAGAGGTGCTGGGGAAGCAATCCCTAGCCTGAGGGTCATGGAAAGCCTTGCAGAAGTGGCATTTATGTGAAAATTCTGCAAACTGGGTGTTTACAGGAATATGGTAGGAAAACTCCCAATAAGAAGCCTGGGATCAAGTTTATGTGGCTATTTCTGTTTTCAAAGACAAGGCTGCTTAGCCATTTACATTCAAATGAGTATCTGCATCTCTTGACTTCTTAACCTCAAATGCGATAATAGTGTTTTCTGACCAGTGAGATGGCTCAGCAGACAAAGGCACCTGCCACCAGGCCTGGCAGCCTGAGTGGAATCCCAGGCTCCACATGGGAGAAGAGGACTGACTTTAGCAAGTTTTCCTCTGGCCTTCATACACATTCCCCTACACACATACATTTATACCATATGAAATGAATGTGCAATTAAAGGAAGTGGTGTTTGTGTGGCCGATGGGTTTAGGAATATATTAAGCAGTGAATATCCTGTGAGCTTGGCAATACACTGGGTATCACTCAGATCTTAACAAGGCCTCTACCATCTGGAGGCTCCTGCATATCCACATACTTCATCTGATATCACCTCAATCCCCACGTTCATGGTTCAGAGGAAGAGGCAGCCGCGAAGTGATGCTATCCAAACTCTTGCTTCAGTACCTAATCTCCTGAGATAAGCATGCTTCTTTTCTTGACTCAGTTTCCACATGTATCAGTGTGGAAACTATGGTCTGCCTCCCCTTGTTCTTCTGGTAGTAGCGGTCAGAACGCATGCTGAAGGGGGGTGATAAAAGCCCGTTGGAGAGCAGAAAGGGGTTAATGTTTGCAAAGGTTCTGTGTGGAAACACAGTTGTCCCCTGTCTCAACTCTTTATTTTCCAAGCAGCCGAATGCATGCCCGCATCCCCATGCTCAGCATTCCACATTTATTTATTGTGCTTCTATGCCTGTGGAGATGTGGTGCTCACTCTTCAGAACAAAACATATTCCTTACTCTCTGTCTTTTAGGAGCTTATGATACAGAGAAGATAACAGCCACTTAAATGAGAGGAAGCAGGGGGCCTGCATAGGCAATTGGATGATAAACACCAGATGGATATGGAGAGAAACAAGCCCGGTTTTACACAGGCACAGTTCAATCCGAAACAGGAAGCTCTGAACAGAGGGCTATTTTCTTTCCCTGTGCCCGGCATCCCTTCCCCTCCTATTGAGGGCAAAAGGCAGGGAGGTCAGAACAGAGGCAAGGGTGAGCTGGTGAGTGAACAGACACAGGACCTCAGCTAAAAAAACAGCCCTTGGGCTCGGGGCTCTACCTTCCATTCCTCCTGAAGCAGCTTCATCTCAACATCACTGGTCAATTAGATACCCAAGTCCTATACAGAAACTCCTGGGGGCTTTGCCCTTGACCTCTGTTGACTCATCTCTGTAGGAAGGGGTTCCAGCTGGGATAAGGATGCATTAGATCTTTCTCTGCACCCATCATCACTCAGCATGGATCTTTCACAGTAAGTTCAAGTCGATCCCCGGCAGAGTGCAAACTGAACAGGCTACCTTCTGTAGTGAGGGCAGAGGAGGGCTCGCTCCCACTTCATCCGAGTAGCCAGAGAGCTGTCAGCTCTATTCTCCTCTCTGACATGGTCTCTGGTCTTCACCTCAATCTTCGGGAGGCCACCCTCTCTTGCTCTACTGAAGGACTATGAAGGATGTTTCTAGACAATGTCTTCAAACCCCACTTGTTCAAACCCCTTGAACTGCCATGGGGATTCAGTATAATAATTCAGAGAAGTACATCAGGGTGTGAGGTCTGACATACCTACCGCCTTATGCCTCCAATCCCCTTTCCTTAAGCACTCTCAAGGACAGCCATGGTGTGCTATGTGTTTTCAGATCCCCAAGATTAGCCTGCTTGTGGTGTATCTGCCATGTTTTTAATCCATTTCCTATTCTGTTCTCACCGCTGTCTAGACACCTTCCCACTCTTCCTCTTTCACAGGGATCCCCTCAGCCTCTCAATGCACTTTATTAAGTAGCCTCAGCATCATCTTTTGCCAGCCATATGGAAACTGTGAAGGCAAGGCTAGTGTACTTTCTCCCCCTGTCTATTGTAACCTACCAATACCCATTATGCTGACCATCGCTACATGTTTATGGACATCGTCAGTTGATAAATAATGGTTTCGTGAAGGGAAGGCACCCTGCAGTATGTGTCTATCCTAAACCAGGTGTCTTGAGACAATAGCCAGCCTCATCCACAGCCCAAATCTTGGACGTTCTCCAACTCCTCTCCATGGTTACTCGTGCTGGCTGCCAGCATCCTAACATGCTTGAATCTATACCACATGTGAGCCACACTCTTACAAGTCACAAAGTCATGTTTCGTGCTCCCCGAAAAAAAGCCTATAGAAGAAAGGATGCTGCAGATAATTCCCGAGAATGTTTTTGTTAACTAACCAGAAAAACAACACCTCAAACTGTCTTTGTGCCTGTCAGCATTCAAAGCCCTTCCAGCTTTAATTAGTATCTCACAGACTCACCAAAACAAAGCTGGGGGCAGAGATACATCTCAACTCTCGGATCTCAGGATTTCAAATGTGTTAGTGTGAGTAAGTCATCTGTCCCGCTGAGCCTCAGCTATTTTTTTTATTCTTTTTATATTTCATTTTATTTTTTTTTCACAAAACCAGGATGATGCCCAAAATCCCAGCTGTGTACGCCCCACCAAGCCCCAGCTCCTGTCTTGCTCTGCAGATGCTGCTAGCTGTCCAGCTTTGGTACTTGCACACCCACAAAAATCTCCCTGTTCTCTGATAGGCAGGTATGTTTGTCAATCTTAACTGTTTCAGTCTCTGCCCACATGAGCAGACAGAGGCATGGTGGAAAATGCTAAGAAAGAGATGAAGAGAAAATGTGCAGAAGACAAGGTGCCAACTGATGACATGAACAAGTAAAACAGGGCTTCAGCCCTTAAGCAGGTTCTCTGGGAAGGGGATGCAAGAGGAAATGCTTCGTGTCATTCCCACAAAGCAGAGAAGAATAACATAATATTAATTAGGATATAAATACATATAGTAAAATTGGCATCATGGTGGCTTCTTTAATGTTCTCACCATGGAAACTCCAAAGTCAGGATGAGATGGTAGTACTTTCTCTTTCCTTCTACTTGGGAGAGACCTTTGAATCCTCTCTGTTTTCTGATTTACATGGGCAATGTGGTATTTCTTAGCATCTCCCTAACAAATCTAATGAATCTCAGGTTTAAGACTGACTTTATTACCTCTCGATTCACTGAGTCAACAGCGTTCTAGTTGCAAGGGGTTAATTCTATCTTTTCAGATGACTTCCCCCATAGTCATTTCTTTGTTTGGGAAACGCATTCCAAGACCCCCAACTGGCACCTAAAGTTTCATAGTCCTAAGCCTTCTCTGTGTTGCTGCTTCACCTGCTATATACATACATACATACATACATACATACATACATACATACATTCTGTGATCAGAATTAGGCACAGTAGCAGATTGGTCACAGAGGAGTTGGATGTAGCAGCACATGTCTCTAATCTCTGAACTCACGAGTCTGAGACAGAAGAATCACTGTAAATTCAAAACTAGAATAGACTATAGGAGAATAGAGAAAGATATCATCTTAAAAACTTATAATAGGATAGAATAAGTACAATAGATTGAAATAAAAGTCATATGAATGTGATCTCCTGTTGATGAAATATATTTCAATCTATGCTGGACAAAGTGTTCAATGAGGGTGCTGTTGAGTCACTCAGATTGTGCAGAAGTCCAACACTCGAAACAACACACAATCTCAAACTTATGAATTGCTTACCTCTGGAATTTTCATTTAATATTTTGTACTGTGATGAATTACAGGCAACTGAAATTCTGTACCGTGACCCAATCAACAGGTAAGACTGGCTATGACACTGGTCACTTGTGTGGATATTAGACTGGAATCTTGCTCCCTTCTAAGAATATATAGAACAAAAGGATGTCGCCTACTCCCTGAGTCCTAATAGCCTTCAGAACTGTGTTTCTCTCACTAGAACAAAATGTTCTTTGGTAGCTTCATCAAAGCCTGTTGACACAGTCCATGAGCAGCAGACTAACTAAAGAGGATGGGATTAACAACACGGCTATTTGATTAAACAGATTATTCTTATTAAGAAACTGGAATTGAACTTAGTTCAGGAAAGGGGAAGAGGGACAGGGAAGGAAGGGATTTATGGAGATACGGACCCATTGAGTATCTTTATCACTAAGGTCATCTACATCTCACACCTCCTACATTCTGGATTCCTCCTTCTTGTCTTCCTAATACAGGTGCGTACATGAGTCCCAGTTTTAAGTGGCTGGTTGAAGGAGCCAGTGGATTGGTGTGTATGTTTCAAGATGAATAATGATGCTAACAACCAATTTCCAACTCCCATTCACTAGCTTGTGTTTCCACAGCCAGAAAGCATAGCAGACAGGGAGCCTAAGATTAACTGAACATTCAGGTTGCTTCCTGATGAGAACGGGGACTCACTCCCCATTCTGTTCTTAAAAGTTCTATCTTATCATACATTTCATCTGTCTGGAAAAGAAAATTACAACCAAAAGGGCTAAGAAATTGGGTCGGTTCTGATACAAGAACTCACTGGGGAGCAGTCAGCCTGGACTAGCTTGAGGAACCTGTTGGCTGGCCTTTTGTCACCATGCCCAGGATAAAGCAGGTATTTCAGATCAATGTATGTGAAAGACATTGGAAAACTGCCCATTAAGTTAGTTCTGAAGTTGTCGTTAGGGACTCAACAGTAACAACACCTATATAACCAGAGACACAGCCATGCACTGAAATTTCTTGTACAATGTTAAGGATGCTCACTTCTTATATCACTACCTATTAGTGTCCTGACAGGAATATATTCTAAATAATGCCCTCATACCCATGGGAGTTGCCTTTGTAAACTAAACCTTGCCAGAAACATTTCAGTTAAGTAAAACTTCATCTGATGACCTCCTGGATCCGATAATATCAATCGTCCCCAAGGAAAAGTTCCCACATTTTCCTTAGTGACTTCTCCCCTTGCCAAATGTCTACACCTGCATATTCTTCACTAAACACCAAGTTACTTAGCTCCTATTCCATAATTATAAACGTGGGAAGAATCTTGATGACCCCTATCCTGCCTCAAGGAAATGCACATCTGTGTAGCCCGGGGGCAGGTCACAGTATGCCACAGACTGTTCCTACAAAAGCCACATCCGCATCCTGCTCTCAGAAGTCAGTCCCTGTGGAGCTTCTCAGACCCTGCTGATCGAGTAGGCAGAACTAGAAACAGCTGAGTGGTAACATTAAGTATGCACATTCAAAAGACATTTATTATCTGAAAGACACAGTTTAGAAATTGTGTTTCTACTTAATTTGTGATAAATGATTAGTAAACTTGTTTGTCAATGTAATAAAAAAAAACCACTGCAACTCATAGAGCATTCTCAATTAGATTCACATAGCTTATTATCTGGGAAATAATAAAAAGCAGCCTACTCTCGCAGGAGGACCAGGTACATCGCTTGCCGGCATGTTTCCTTCCCTTCTCCTCTCCCGTCAGCCTTCTGCCCTGCACAATCTATCCCAGACAGACTTCCTCTGCCAAAGCAAACTCAAGATCCTGAGGTGAAAGATGGATGGACAAATAGAGAGATATCCTTTGTTGACAAGTGGTGGGAGAGAGGTGCATTCCCCATTCTGTATCTCTGCTCAGTTCCTTGGACAGAGAAGGCTAGATCTAAGACAAGAGCTAGCCTCTAGAACTTGAGCATTATAAACTCAGCTATCACTCAGCCGGCTGGCATGACATCTTTTCTCCTATTAATAGCAACGTCTTCCATTCTGCTTATCCCAGAAAATGGAATGAATGAGGCTTGGCTCCAAGTATGAGAGAGAATAAAACCCAGGATGGCAATAAATTGGAGTATGGAGTGGCAGACACTGTAATCCGCCGGAATGCCTCTCTGGCTCAAGGAAAAGCACCTCTTTGGGGAACCAGCAAAGGAAATCAATGCCCATAAAAGCATCCAGAGCACAAGCAACAGCAGAAAAAATAGATACTGTTGACCAGGACATGCGGCAGATTGCAGGTTGTAAAACAAAATAGAAAGTCATTAAGAAGGCGGGCAAAGGGCACGGTTGCACGTTGCAGATGTCACTGGGGACCTGTGTTAGGGGGCTTGGGGCTTCTCATTAGCCAGGAGGTCAGCATTGTGTGTGTGACTCTGGGGTACCACACAGTTGATCCCTGCACAGCAGCATGGAGGTGAGAAGCGATTATTCATGCAGTGGGTCCACTTGGTAACACATTCTGAACAGCTTATTGGGTTATTAATACATCACAAGCATATTGAGCTGTGTTCATTTAGGGTTCGGGTTACTTTAACCAAAGACTGTTCTGGGAAGTCTGCCAGGGTATGTATTTCTGGAAGGAGTTCCCTAGTCTACCTCATTCAGCACCTTTTGATCCACCAGAGGGCAGAGTCAACCCATGAGACCCAGGTTTAGGCAGCTTTGTGGGGTAGTTGGCAGTAGTGAGGCTGTCTGTAAGAGGGGACGAGGAAAAACAAAGCCATGAACAAATTCTCAGATTCCTCCTCTTGGACGGGAAGTGGGGAAATACTTGCTACAACTCTTGAGACAAAAGACAGACAAAAGAAGCAGAAAAGGAGCAAGGTAAAAATGCCATTATTGTGCTGTGCCTCAGTTTCCCAACATTTGAGAGGACAGATGCTTGAATCTTTTGAGAGTACCTGAAATAAGGCTGCCTTTCACAGAGAATAAAGAACACGTCTCATCACGCAAAGGGGGCGGCCGACAGAGCCAGGTTCTAAGGCCACAGCCAGCAAAGCAGAAGGCATAATCTGGAGGCTTGTCCCGGGTTTCACACGTCTCTCTCCCTCTGATCCTCTGCAGGCCTCTATCTCAGGCATTCCCATTCCTACTCCCCACCCCCCTTTCGTCTTCTACTATCTTTGCTACCCTCTCCAGTTACTCTTGTCTTGGAAGAAATGAAAGAAAACCCCAAAAATAACTCCTGGGGGAAAACGGCAGCAGCTGCACGGCCCTCCCCCTGCTCCCACCTTGGATGGTAACTGCAAAGTCCCGGCACGCTGCCAGCCACGGTGCGAGCTTTGATTTCCAGTCCTCCTGCCTGTGTTCCACAATAGCACAGCCTTCGTTTATCAGAGAGAAGAGGGTGATGAAAGAAAAAGCAAGAAGAAACACCTTCCCATCTTATGATAAATAACTGACACCAGCGTCTGCCATCGCTCTCAGTAGGGTCCTGGGGAAGTACCACATGTCAATCACAGCACATCACCATGAAGAACTCACTCCGTAGCTGGGCTGGGGAGAAATCACATTACCTTGTTCAGTGTTCTTACACACAGTGGCCAGACCCTGGCTTATTCTTAGTCTCTGTTCCCCCACATTGCACAAGAATGTGTGTTGGGGCACTCGGTGCCTACAGAAAGTGATGATGCAGCTTTCCTGGGTTATATGTTCCTTCCTTTACCAACAGTTGACACACTCCACCGCAGTCAGGACCACAGTGTCTCTCTCTCTCTCTCTCTCTCTCTCTCTCTCTCTCTCTCTCTCTCTCCCTTCCTCCATCCATTCATCCATTTCTCTCTCTCTCTCTCTCTCTCTCTCTCTCTCTCTCTCTCTCTCTCTCACACACACACACACACACACATACACACTGGTACACCATATTGTCCATCTATTTCCCTGTACTAAGGTTGGGTTTAGTTTATTCAAAGTTTCTCGGGCATCAGAGAACATAGTCCTCACTAATTTATTCACAAAGTTAGCCGCACCAAATGTTTTTGGGGGTGTATGTGCTTACTGTATGTCAACCAATGTGAAAAAGAAATATAAAGACGAATAGGACAGATAAGATGTCTTCTGTAGGAACTGCTTTCTAATTCGGAGCATGCATCAGACATATTTATAGAAATTTATAAATATTGGAATTTTACAAATATCTTTCCCTTAATATTTAAAAGAAGTTTCACAGCTTTTTCTGACAAACAAAGCTGGGAGATGTTCGTCTGAATGGCTGGTAAGATTTAGGTAAAAGTGGGGTCATCTAGAGGTGCAACAAACTGGGGACATGGGTGAGATGTTTCCACACGGGGCCTTTGGAGTCACCCTCAGGGATCTAGAAGATAGCATTAAGGTACAAAGGTTTCAGAGGGCAGCATCGTGCCTACATCTGTGAGATGGAGACCATCACTTGCCACTGGGGAAAAACTAAGAAGCAGTAGCTGCTCTTACAGGACCCCCCGACAGCCCATGCCTGTCAGAGCGGTGAGGCCCCAGGAAGGGCCAGATGCTGAGAAGTGGAGCCTAGGACACAGACTGAAACGTAAGGCCAGAGGCTTATTAACAGAAAAAAAATGAGTATAGTAAAATAACTCTAACGAGCAACATTTAATGGTCATCAACATGCGCCAGGCACCATGCTAAGCCCTTAACACACATTATTTTACTTGTTCCACATAACTATTCTCTGTGGTGGTTACCAAAAATACCTCTACTTTGCATGCAAAGAAGTTAAAGTCTAATACATTGCCTAGGGTCACATAGTTACTAAATTTCAGAGAAGGGCTTCAACTCTAGGGATCTCTCAGTGGAGATCCATCCTCCACGGCAGGGTGTTCTTCACCTGCATGTCTGGCTGGCTTGGGACCTGGACTAGTGGGGATCCTGACAAAAGGAATGTGACGAAGGAGGGGTTTTTCAGTGGAGGACTTCAGCTTAGTCATGAACTCAGATGCAGATGTATTAAAGACTCCCTGGGTTGCATCTCATAAGCTGGTCTTGGTCGTCCACTCAAGCTGTCTGTCTCTTCAGGACAGAATGATTTCTCTTGTGACACAGCTGAAGGTCCTGGCAGCTAGGCTCCGGGCACATCCTCAGGCCCTTGTTGACTTGTTGTCTGATGTGCACAGGGCATTGAGGATAGGAGGGACTAGGGGAACAGCAGCTTCCTACTTCTTCCCAAGGAAGAATGAGGATCAGTCACATGCACATCAGGTCCTCTGCTACTCTGCCTTCTAACAGCTCCAGCCACCTTTCTCCATGAAACAGAACCCACAGACATCCTATCCTAGGCACATCTGGATATGGTTGGGTCTCCTAAAAGCTTCCTAGGACATGTCTAGGGTTTTTTTTTTATTAAGATAGCAGAAATAAACCCCAATATCCTTCTTGTATGTACCTCTTCCTGACAGGCCACCCTCTATGCCCTTCTCATCCCTCTCTGTCCTTGCTATTGGACAGTACATTTTATATGAAGCTGTAAAATTTGATGACGGCTTTCTTCTCCTGTCATGTGGCCCTCATGCTGATCCCTCTGTGATATACAGCATTGACCCTCTGGCAGTCAGGCAGCCTCATTACAAATGGGAAAAAAAGAGAGAGAGACAGAAGATACAAAGGGAGGGTTGGGGACCAAGGAAGAGTGGTCCCAACAGGACAGTGTACAGGGAGAAAGGAGAAGAAAGAAAAACAGCCTAAAATGGTCAGTCAAGGGAACATGAAGACATGTTCTCACTCACTTTTGACTGCTTAAAAGAAGAATAAAATTCTCTGTCTCTTTGTCTGTCTTTCTCTGTGTGTCTTCTCTCTCTCTCTTTCTCTTTCTGCATGTGTGTGTGTGTGGTGTGTGTACCTCACAAAATAACAGGGGCTTTATTCTAAGTAGAGACGTATACGCTCTTAATGTACAGATACTATATGGTGAGCAAAATTCAGTATCTCCAAAGAAGCAGCAGCTAAGGGGGTACATGAAACTGAGTTGGGAGAGACAGGTCATCGTGCCAAGGCTTCTGAAGGAAAGCTGGTGTGGAAGATCTACAGCCCTGTGAGTTTCCAGGCCCCCTCTTTCTCTTTTGAGGCTGTGGGACTTATATCTCCAATCATATTCTTGAGACCGAGGGGGCAAATGCAGTGCTCCTACGGGACAGGATCCAGTGCATCTACAGGGCAGGAGGCTCCCTGCTTAGACAACGCAGGCACATTCGAAGGTCTTTTTAACAAACTCATGTCTGATGTGGTAGTATGGGCAGAGCCTTGGCTGCTAAGAAAATTCTGTTGATTTCACTTTAACTGCCCCAGGGGAGGATGCTGATTTGTTGACTCCAGAGTTACCTAAACAAGGAAGGGATGTTGAAAGAGCACCTTCAGAGGCACCATGGTGGGGAAAGTCCCATGAGCCTTTGCCAGCCTCCCTACACCGGGCTGTGCTTCTTTTGGCCTCGCTCACCACCTATCATATTCTTGCTCCTGTCTCCAGCAGGGATCAACTTGACTGCTAGTGTGCTGGGTTCATGAGTTCAGCATCTTGACAGGGTCACGAGTTCCCCAGACTCCCATCTCCCAGACACAGGCAATCAGCATCTGTAGCATCTGCTCTGAGTGCAGGTCTGTGCCAAGTGCACAGCTCGGAGCACGGTGCTTCTCCAAACACGCGGCTCAGCACCAACAGCACTTTACCTACCTTTCAAATTAATAGGCAGTTTAGGTGTTCCCCCTTTCAGCTTCCTGTATAGAGGCAGAGGCTGCAATGAATGCCAGCCCATGGTGTCTAGGTTATTAGATATGCCTGTAGAATGCAAGTAATTTGTGCTTCTGCTTTGTGCAATTGGCACTAATGGCACATGCATAAAACGGAGCCATCTTCCAAAACACACGTCAAAGGAATGTATTTACCAGGCACAAAGGCTAGGAGCAGAAGAATTGAACTCTAATGATAACATGTTTGCAGAAAAGCGATGCACTTAAGTTATTATGTATGAAAACTATTGGCAAAATTGTCAGTCTAGGCTCATTAGAGAGAAGGAGGCGGGAGATGAACACAGAAGAGGTGGTCTGCTGGTTGGAATTGAGGGACAGAGTGCTGTACGAGAACAGAGATTACCAGAGGGAATGGAAAATAAAATGAGAATTAAGGCTTGTGAAGCAGAATTTAAGAGAGAAATAGGAGATTTTATAGGTCAAAGGGAGGTTTGCAAGAATAGAGCTGGGAACGGGATCCTGTAATGGATCAGCTTTTCACTTATATTTTCTGTACTCCATAGTCCTCTTACTTAAATAAATGGAGTCTGGGCATTTTCCACTAAGTTCTTCCTTCCTGCATTTCATCATGCCTCTGTCGACCCCAGGCGTCTTGTACATGACTCATATTTTTTTTTTCAGAATTCCATGTTAGCCGCCAGTATCTACTGTTGCTACAACTTTATGCATTCAGATTTATATTTTACTTTTTATGCTTGAACTTTGATGTGGGTTTGCATTTAATCTGAGCAGAAAATTAACACTATGACCCTGATTTTAAATTCAAAGCAAATGAGGTCCTGGGAAGAAGGGCTTATGGAGGTCATTGCGCAAGACAAGCTTAGTGATGAAGACGAATTGCACATCCTCAGGCTTATTCGGGGAGACGCTCCCTCCCTATCTCTACAATGGGAATAAAACCCCAGCCTGGTCCACTTTTTTTCGCAAACGCTGCAAGCTTTGCAGGGAGTTAGTTCGGAAGGCGTGTCAGGGTGACCACTGGACAGATGTGGAAGCAGTCAGAGACATCCAAGTGTCACCAGGTCATCAAGAAGCACTGAGGACTGTGCATGCACACATACCCACACAGCCTGTACCCCCATCCGGTCTCTTTATCTGTAACACAGCTTGCAATAGCCCATTGTAAGGCTACCAAGAAGTGACTTTAGGGTTAAAGATGGACATAAAGAGGAGAGAGACCTCCCTTGTGGATAGTCAAGGAAAGGGAGCTGCATTCACGTCGCTTCTCCCTGGGGAGCCTCCAGGTTAGGATGCCTATTAATCCCTGCAAAGCCCTAGGCAGGTAGGCAAATATTATTTCTACCTCTTCCCAGCTGAGAAAAGAAAAGAGGCAGTCAACACAGGGTTTTCATCCACTAGTATATAGATACTGTGTCTTCAAGAATCACGAGGGGCAAAATGCTGCTCGTTCTTGCCACAGATTAATTGCAAAGTTCAGCATTGCAGGGAGTTCTTGCCCATGGAAAAGACCATGTAGGTGTTTCCCTCAAGCTTGAAGCTAGACCTATAAAAGGAATTAAATGGCCGCTGATCACAGGATGACTGCAGTGGGTTATCTTGGTTTTGTCTCTTCTCCTCATATTCACTCTCAAGTCCATCACTGCTTAGGGAGAGTGGAAACCCTCCACCATTCCTTCAAAACCCCTTTCAGTCTCATAGACTGATGAAGCCACAGAAACACAGCATCTCCATTCGAAGATGTCATTAGTCCTGGTCACTTTTCATAGCAGAGTAATCTGCAGGTACACACACACACACAAACAAAAAAAATAAACAAGTAAAAATTAAAATTGAGAAAAAATTAAAAATATCAACAGAACAGAGGAAGAGATAAAGACAGGTTACGTGGCTGTTGTTTTGTTTGTGATTCTTTTTCTTTTATCGTGTGCTGAGCTGTAAAGCCAAGCTGTGACTGGGAAGCAAGACAGAGGGACTGTAACAGCAAATGTACTGACTCATCTCATATTCTTCTCAAAGCTCTTATTCATCCCCCAACCCTCAGCTCCTATGGGAAAATCTGCTATGGAAGCACGTGTATTATATTCTGTATGCAGCAGGTATAGATCCACATGGCTGATGAGCCAATGGGCTGATGGCCATGCACTGAGACACCATCCTCCACCATGAGGACGGACATGGCATCGTCATACCCGTGGTTGAAACTTGACCTGGCAGGGTCTGCTCATGGCCACGTAATCTCAATTCTCTAAACTCTCCGTCCATCTGTGGCCTTGGTGCGGAAGGTCCCCAAGCCCATCAGCGATGGCTCCTTGGTGGATTGGACTGCTACATGGGACCAGAGACCTGCCAGCTCACTCCCACTGTGCCTGAAAATCCCATTTCCACTCAGGATGGCAAAGGCAAAGAGTTTAATGCATTAACCTCTACTGCCTCCTCACCCAGCTGCTTTCCATCTTGATTGAAGGGTAAGGAGGTTAATTATTCCCAGTCTCCTCTTCAGACTTCACAGACCATATCATCGCTGCTAGCAGGGGCCAGGGCTGGTCTGGCTGAACCTAGACTTTGGAGAGGATGGTGGTAATGAAGTTGGCTGCTGTTGCCAGTGGAGCTGTTCCCGTGCCAGGCTTTAATATTCGAAAGGGTAAGTCACAAGGTCAAGGATGCATGTCCCATTCTCAGATAAGATCACAAGAAGGGCTGACTTCTACTTTGGTCAGTACGACCGCCATGCCAGTGAGTCCCTCACCAATAGGTGGAGAATGCGTGTCTTCTCTCTGCAAATAGAGCTTTGAGGGACACCACGAAGCTGTGGCCCTTGGGAACCACAGCCGCCTGTAATGACCAGGCTTATGAGAAACTCCATTTAGCAACATGAAATAACCATGTTTATCAGAACAACTCATTTAGGCAACAGAGAGAACAAGCCGCCTATGGAAGGGGGTGTTTCTTTTCCTTCACTGGCAGTTGGAGGATGAGGCTCAGGAAGAAGGAGGCAGGCTGGGCCAAGAGGAGTTTCTCTTCACTATAGATTCTCGGTTCCTCCCCCTCCAGCTCCTTCACCCCCTTGAGGACATCATCCTTAAAATATATTTCATTTCACAGCTGCATTATGGTACCACAAAATCCTGGGAATCCAATTTAAGAACAGATTACCTCCTCACTTACTTCATTTGAAGCAATTACATGTTAATTTTCATTGAAACCAGCCTAATGCATACCAATCTGATGCTGCAATCTCATTTGAATACTTAAGGGAACATCTACCGGGTTTGGGGGCTCCAGAGATTTGTATTTAAAGGGCCACTTCATCATTCTGCTCGTTGGTGGCCTCTCTTCTCTTCCTGGTGCCCTCCCTGAAGCTCTTTGGGTTGGCAGCTTTACCACCAGTGAAGTAAGAACTGCTGAGTATGTTCCACAACTGCACATTGCTGTAGTTAGTGAGGAAGCCTGTGTTCCAGGGCATGTGTCTTTTCTCTGCTGTTTGTGTTGGTGGGTTACTGTGATAAAAAAGAAAACAAAACACCTAGCCACCTCCACCCTAATTTGTCTGCCTGGCAAAGTCAAGATTCATTCTCTGCCATCTGCACAAGGGAGAAGTAATGCCAAATCCTGCCTTTCCTCAGTCTCCCTACCCCCTCACATTGTTGATTCCTACATGTGGCATTCCCAGCCATTCACCTAAGGAGGAAATAGCTTTCTAGACAAGCCCCGTGCATTGATCTGAGCCACTGGTAATTAATAATACTTGAGGACTTTACACTCAGCTACTCTTTCAGCTTCAGAACATACAGGTTTAAGCAACAACAATGGAAGCTTATCTGCACAATTTATGAATTTAAAATAGAAAACATAAAACTTGTCTGAAGCTACAATTTAGAGAGATTCTAAAGCTATAAGAAATCATGAACCTATTGTGAAGGTGCTATAATAAATGTATTTTATATTATATTACAATTAATCTATGATAATGTAGAGAAAGCCAAATAGTAGTACAAGACTGATTTACTGTGGACAGTCTAGAATTGTTGGTTCCAATGCAGGGATGTTGAGGGTCACAGTCAGGGAAGGTACTGAAGAGATCTCTATTGCTGTTGTCTAGATTTAATGTGAAGAACAATAAGTATTTGGGATATTTACTGTTCTGTTCAATGCTTGTGATTGCTCCCTCCCGCAGTCACCTCTGTTCTCATGGAGCTTATACAACCAAGGACATATAATAGACAGATGCATCAGATACTAAGCCTAGCACAGAACAGGAAGGCGAAGCGAGGGCTGGGAAAGTGTGAGGTGCTCTTAGCTCCCAGTTCACTACTACTGTATCTTATTAGCAAGCAGACGGAGCCCATTGCTTTTTCTGCCTGAGAGCAGTCAATGTACCTAGAGGTGCATTTTGATAACATCATTTACTCAAGTAAAGGTCATTCCTGACCTACCAGGGTGTTTCCAGGCTCTTCACCAAATCACAGCCCTCAATGCTTTAGAAGAGTGATTTGTCACTCTGTAGTCAGCAGAAGCTTAGCTTAGAGCAGATATGAGTGCGTGTGACATGGCCAGCAAGTTCAACAAGAAGGGTCACACAGACGAGGGTACGTGCCCACGTTGAGAGAACTCAGACTTGAAGAAAGGCACGCCTTGCTCAGATTTCCAATCTCAATCAACAACAGAAAGAAAAACAGCGATGCTGCCTTCCGGTATAGATAGCTTGGGAAATACATTCTGTTTTCATGCAGCAAGATTGAAATGCCATTTGCATTGCTAGAGGGTTAACTGGACGTCTAGAACAAAACTGCAATACAGAAAAGCAATCATTTTAAATGACCGCTCCTGCTTCCTAAGCGGAGTTCTCTAATGCCAAATTAAAAACGAATGTGAGTCCTTCCAGAGCTCTCTCTGACTTTCTAGGACTTTGTGGGGAGCCGGGGAGATTACCTTGCCCTGTGGGGTACCAGATAATAGTCTTGCTTTCTGAAGAGGAATCTTCATAAGCCCCTCACTTCATCTGCTTGGGTACTTCTCCTCTCTCTCCTTGAGTCTTACCTCCTATGTTTTCATTGTTTAAATTCTCTGTGCTACTTTCCATAGCAACAAATGAGGCTGGAACTAGGGAAAAAACCATTTGTCAAGCTGGGAGCCTCCCCTCCCTGTCTCTTAGACAGGAGTGAGTGTCTTCTCCATGGCTTTAGTCCTGACCACCTTGACCCTGCACTCAAGGCTCTGATTCATGTCTAGCCTCTGAGATGCAGATATGTGTAGATAGGGAAGTATGGGAACTGGCTGTGGTTCAGTGTCTCAGTGGCTCCATTATCTTCCACTGATGTCGTCATCCATGCTATCCATGCACTTCCATGCCATCGCAAGTGCAACCAACTTTGTCTATTGATAGAACTAGAGTGACCTTCTGACCTAGGCACTTTGTCCATGGAAATGGGAAGTGGGAAGTGGGAGTGGACAATGGATACTCAGAAAGGGACAGGAGAAGAGCATACCCAAGCTAAAGTTAGAAAATGCCGTAGTTCTCTCAAAGATTGAATAGGGGCATCTCAAACACAGAAGACTAGCTTGTATAAAGGCATTTCCAGAGGGCCTGGCTTGTTTGTACTCTGCTCCTTTAAAGAAAGCATCTTCACGGAGCTGAGGTGGTGAAGGCTATGTGCTCACCAGGTTTTGCTGTGCAGCATTCGGAGCACCCCTCTGAGACCCTACAAGACTTGAGTGGTCGTCAATGAAGACAGAGGAATGCAGCACCATCATTTCGTTAATTAAGTCAGCAGTGGACAAGGGCAAGTGCCCCAAGAAATGCTAAGTCATGTTTTGTCAGCAGGCCAAGGGCCCAGCAGTGGCTTCTCAAGCTGCTGACATGCCACACAGTGACTGGGGTGGAGGGGAAGGGTGATGGGTCCGTTGTCCAGACAGGAGCCTCCTCTTACACAAAGAACTATCCTAGTTCAAAAATGCCATCTGTTTCTGTGCTCTTGATAGGAAAATGTTATTTATACCTTACCTTACTTTTTCCCTTTACTCTGTACTAAGTTTTTCTTTTCTTTTTTTTTCCCATTAGCTTTATTGAGGTATAATTGGCAAATAGAAATTATATATATTTAGCATGTACAACATGATGTTTTGATGTATGTATACGTTGTGAAATGATCACTACAATCAAGCTAATTAGGATGTCCATCACCTTACCTAGTTACCGTTTTCTTTGTCGTGAGAATTTAAGTTCTGCTCTCAGCAAACTGCCGCAAGTCTTTGCAAACACAATACAGCCTTGGTAGTCATCTTCACCATGCTGTGAGCTAGATCTCCAGAATTATTCTCTGTAGCTGCAACATTAGCACACATGGGACTTCTACTCAGGAAAGACAGAATCTCTGGCCTGGGTGGAGACCTAGCATTTCTGTAGGGTCAATGATTCACTTGGCCAAGAGAACACCCCTAGGAAGATGAGTTCACCTTAGAGCTGCATTAAAGGGATAAGTGGGATAATCAACCCTTAAAGAAAAACTGTACTCACCTTCCCAGAATCCCCCTCATTAAGACAGGGGTCTATGAGGCCACAGCAATGTAGCAGAGTAAGTCTGCCTGACTTTGGCATTTCTCGGGCAAGGGCAATTTCTTTCCTTCTATGTCTTTCCTAAGGAAGCTTTCCCCACCTTGGTGGGCATCCGTACTTCTCCTCTAATCCGCGTGGCTGCTTGTTAACCATGTGTCTAATCTCCGCGCTGGCTTAAGCAGCAGGCCTCTGCTCCTCTCCTCCACAGTCTCTGGACAGCTGTTGAGATATACAGCTGCCTGGGAGGTTTCCCATTTTAAACTCTAATAAAATTGTCCTTGAGTTCCCATTTGAGTCTATTCTTGAATTATTTTATTAATGAGACAAAGAACCCCAGAAGGGAACCTCAATTTTCCTCATATCAAAATGTTGTACCCAGTGACCAACATCTTCCCATTATTCTTCATCTCCCAGGTCTCAGAAATGAACATTCCATACTCAACTTCTATGTATTTGACTATTCTGCATTTATGGGTATTGGTCTCTCTATACCTGGATCACTTAGAAAATCTACTTTCTTACCAATGGCTGCTACCGGAACCATCAATTCTACCTTTACCCATAGGAAAGTAAGTAACTATCTCATGTAGATATTTGCATCATTGTGTTTTTTGTATGAAACTCATAATAACCAAGATATAAACTTGTCCATTATCAAGAGATGACTGGATATGGCAGGTGTGAGACAAAGAGACAGACAGATAGACAGATACAGATATCATGAACAAGGCACAGGACAAAAAAAGACAGCCTGTAAGCAAGGAAAAGGAATCAGTGGGTAAAGGCACTTAAAACGAAGACTGATAATCTTACATTCCTGGGACTGAAGTGATCAAAGGGGAGAACAGACTCCCTCGATTTGCCCATGTATATGTATGTGAGTGAGTGCGTGTGGGTATGTACACAGATACACATGCACATAGTTAAATATGCAATCAAATGCTATGCAGCTTCGAACAAGAATATATCCTACACTTCATTTTATGTACGAGTCAGTATAACTCAAGGTTCCAATCATGGCATAAATGGATGCACCAAAAGGATTCTAGACATTCTTTCAAATTTTGTCAGTTAGAAGCTATCTATAATTACATATAACCTTGATCCACTCAAGCATATCTTTGGACCTTGCTTTCCTCATGTTGAGTAAGTTAAACTGGATCATCTCGAAGGTCCTCCACACTCAAAGTAAAATAATATTCTACTTCAAGATTTAAAGAGCTAATGTCAACTCCTGATATCCTCTCCCTCCTAAAGGATTGTGAATGTGTTATATGAAAGTGCAGAGCAATCCTCCTGCAGCAGATGGGAACAAATGCAGAGACCCACAGCCTCTCACAGAGAATGAGAGACCTTGGAACACTCAGTCCGAAATGGGATGTCTCCATCAAATTCCTCCCCTCAGAGTTCTTGCTGAAGAGGAGGTGGGAAGAATGTAAGAGCCAGAGGGGATGGAGGATGTTAGGAGAACAAGTCCTCTAAATCAACATGAGCAAAGCTCATATGAACTCACGAAACTGAGGCAGTATTCACAGGGCCTGCACAGGTCTGCACCAGGTCCCCTGTGTGTATATTATCACTTCCAATTGAATGTTTTTATGAGATACCTGGGTGTTCCAATGAGTGGGTCTCTGATTCTTGTGCCTTTTTTTTTTTGATTCTTTCCCTTCTGTTGGTTTGTCTTGTCCAACTTCTATGTGATAGTTTCTGTTTTATCTTATTATATTATATTATTATCCCTTAGAAGCCTGTTTGTTTTCTAATGAAAGACAAAAATAAAAAAAATAAAAAAGAGTGGATCTGAATGGGAGAGAAGGAACTGAGAGGAGTAGAGGGAGGAGACTAATCAGAATATATTAGGTGAGAAAAGAATCTATTTTCAATACAAGAGAAGAAAAAGTTCAGAGGAAATAGTCAGGGACAAGGGAAGTAGGGACGCATGTAAAGGAGGAAGGTTGATGGCAGTGAGGTGAGATGGCTCTTCATTTTATTTCTTTGCTTGGTAGTTAGCTTTCAGAGCAAGACCCTTCATGCACTAAGTAAACACTCTGACCCAGAGCCTGGGTGCAATTAGAACATACTTTTGAGAAGCAAGGTATTACTTCACAAAACATCTTCGTCTTTCATAGTATGATCATCGGATAGAGTCTAGTTTGGTGACCAGCACAGGAAAGGGAACCAAGCATCCTGTACTGCCCTCTCCTGGTGGAGAGTAAAGGACACTGAGGCACAGGCCTGGTGGTGGGGCAGGGCTGGTCCTGACACATGAAATGCTTTTTGTTGGGGGCTCAATGCATTCAAAGCAGTCCCAACTTTCTCTATAGAAAGCCAGCTGACTTGACACATGCCATGTACAACACTTGTTCTTTAGTTTAAACATATTTTTAGATGTCATGTTGAAAGCAGGATAAGACCTTTTCAATAACGCTCCATATTTACGCTTCTTTTATTTTTTTAAACAAAAGCCTGTGTCTGAATAGAAACACATCTTCAAAGGATGCCTTTTGAAGAGTCTGTAGGACAGAGAAAAACGTGTTGATGAAGAAATAAGTTCAACTGCTCAGTCTGAAAAAGAATCCTTCCTCAAGATCAGGAAGAATGACATGAAAAGAGACAGAAAGACTAGAGGCTGCAGGAAAGGCCACCGCAGTGGATAAAGAGTCCTCAGGATGCAGCCCTCACTGGTGGCCATCAGGGCTTGGGCCTGATGCTCATTTAAGATTCCGCTTCTGTCTGATTCTTTTTTTTTTTTTTTTTTTGCCAGTTCTTCAGTCATTCTTGGCTTTGACAATGAACCCAAAGGACTTCGTGGGATGCTTCAAAGTAGGTACCCCCATACTACGGAAGGTGCCTGCTACAGAAGATGGCTTTGGGGGTCATATTTGCTACCTTCAATCACTTTAGTTGCCAGTTAGCTTCACTGACGTCTCAAGATATTCACATCTCAAGAGTGAGGGAGCCATGCCCTGCCTCCCTCTCCTGCCAACCACATCCCAGCCAGTAGCAGAGCACCTGCATGGAGGCTGAGGATGTGGGTGTTGAGTCAGAGAACAGTGCTTCAGTGAGGTTATTCTGCTTCCCCTCACTGCAGCCCACCCCTGCTTGGATTAACTGGGTACCAAGAGTAGGAGCAGCCATGGAGGGAAAATATGTACTTTGTGCACGTGGGCTAGCTTTCAGATGGAGAGAATTCGGGTCATGATATTGAGTTAAGATAGCTTCCCTCCTTGGGATCTCTGGATGAAAATGCTATTTAAATGCAAATCACAGAGGCATTTATTACAACCATGGCAATGATTCCAAAGTTATTTAAAAACCAAGTCCCTCGGTGAATATCTTACGAATACCCAGGTGAAGTACTTCACTGAGGTTGGGCTTGGGCTGCATGGACAAAGCACGTAACAAAAGAAGGGAGTCAGTAGACAGGCAAGATGGCCCAGTGGTTAAAGTCACTTGCCACCAGGATTGATAACCTGAGTTACATCCTGGGGACTCACACGGTTGAAGGGGAGAAGAGATTCCTTCCAGTTTCCTTCTGACCTCCACACGTCTACACACACACACACACAGTAAATAAAGGTAAGAATGCATTTTGTTTTCATCTTTATAACAAAAGAGAACCAGTCCTGAACTTGGCCAATGCTTTCTGGCAGTTTGCATGATAGAGCAGACGGATATGTGTGTGTGTGTCAGGGGGTGGGGCGGGGGCGATGAGCAACAACCAGGAGGATGGTGTGGAGAACTGCTTCCAAGGTCTCACCAGGGTAACCTTTGCTTCTGTCTAAAGTTATAAGAGATGGTTCAACAGGCCCAGCAGGAAGTCAAGGGTCTTCCAAGGCCATTTTGGAGGTAACAAGACACCCACACACACAGCTATTTCCCCAACTGTGACCAAGTAGGATTATCTCTGCAGTCTTGAAAATTAGAACAGGGCTACTGTTCTTTCTTCTGGAAGGACACTGAACGGAAGAGCTGAGCTGTGTTTGGAACTGCCTCCCTGAAGCCAGGGGAGTCTCCCCCGGTCATGTGTGTGCTATGTGGAAAGGAAGAGTTCGGAAACTGCTTAGTAAATCAGCATAGATGTTTAGGTCCAAATCTCAGCCTCGGAGAGTCCAGAGACCTATGATCAGAAAGCAGGGCATTGATTCCAAGGGAACAGTGGACCTTAGTCTGTCTCAATGTTGACTGTACAGTCCCCAGGAGCAAATGTTCCCCCAACAGAAAACTGTGGACTTACTAGTCTTGCCCCATTCCAGACTGAAGCATCATTTTCTATCAATTTGCAGAAACACATAAAGCATTCTAAGAAGTTCCATCATTTCCTAAGCGTATGATTCTGAAAATGTCCTTTCCCCTTTTTCCTTTTGTCATTTTTTTTTCTTTTCTTAAAGTTAACCACACCCTCCTACAAAACATGACTTCAAGACAATTGCACTCTGCTAAGTGTAAGGACACCCGCTTCTTTCACGTGTCTATCAAATGACGCAAGATTGCTTCATCTATGGTCTGTTTAACATTCATCAGGCTGCACAGCAGTGCCTAAGCCTGCGTCAGTCACCAGCGAGACTGTACAGCATAAAGAAGGCTATGGACTGCTGGGTGAGAAGTAAGGGCAGGGGAGAGTAGTTCTGCTCCCTCGTAGAACAACCAAGGCTGCTATCATAAAAGGGATCTTGTGACCTTTTATTGTGCTGTGTAGTAGCTATTAATAACCCGAGTCATCTGTAGCCTCCACTGAGCAAGACTTCCCTCATCCCTTGCCAAAACGCCTGTATTAGAATCAAACCGGTTCCTTTCTGCCTCAAGCACACACCATTGAAAGCCTCCCCAGAAAATATAAACTTGCGGTAATGCATCTTTATTACTAATCATGATTACAGAGACAGTTTCCAATCCCCTGGTGGTGGTGAGAGGCTGGCTGGAAACCATCTATTATTCTATTTCACAGACTGAAGAATTTAGATAGGACATCTTTAGAAGAATAAATCTGAAACCTAGTGCTTCATTTTTTTTTCTCTCGGCTGACTTTGGTGTTTGAAGCATCTACGAGTCTTTTCAGAAGGTCAGTTTATTAAGCTTGCACTGATCTCAAACAATCCCATTTTACACGCGGGGGACTGTGAGCTGCAAGCGTGCTCATGAATGCAGAACTCTACAGCATCAGGTACCAAAATAAGGGATCCTATGTAAGCGGACCTACAGCTTGGGGATGTCTTATCACAGACATTATTAATTATTTAATTTCCATAAATTTATTGATTTTTATTTTTATTATTTTCATCATTGTGTGTGTACCATGTGAGAATGTGGGCATGTGCGCAGTGTGCATGTGGACATCAGATGAAAACTTTCAGGTGTTAGTTCTCTCCTTCCACAGTATGTGCTGAGAAGCAAACTTGGGTCATCATACTTGCAAGGCAAGCAGCTTCACTCCCTGAGCCATTTTGCTGGCCTGAACCTTTAAGTCATTCTTTCACTTCCCTTATAACAGTAAAGGGAAATTCAGCCTTACATATTTCCTTTTCGAGAAGACGGGAGAAGAATCTATACTATGTGAGTTGCTATGTTCCGGAAAAAAATAGTTTGTCCATTTATAAGTTGAAAATATATCTAGAAATTGAGGTATGCATTCATACAATTTTCAAATAAGAAATAAAAATACCACGTTCGTTAATTAGATTATTTCTTGCTGTAAAATTTTTAACCAGACATGAATCCGAGTAAAGACATTTGTTGAGAAGACATTGAGCTGCAGAGGGGAAAACAAAGCCTCATGGCCCCATCATACGTGATCTAAGAATAAACTGAGCGCATGCAGACTTGTGGTCATCCTGCAGCCATCTGCTGGCAATGTGGCTCTCCAGAGACACAAGTGTCCTTGGCAGAGACGAGTCATGCATAGACCCGAAAGGATGTTAATTACAAAGTTTACTGCTGCTAGGATCACCAAACTTGTGGCGACAGGAGTGCTCGCCTCATTTTCCCATCCTGTGTTCACGCCCACTGGTTTAGTTCTGAGTCTGTGCCAGACACCGTACAAGGTCCAGAGCTCCAGCATGCAGGACACAGAGTGCTCCTTTCTAGTGTGCTAGTCAGAACACTAAGAACGCTTACAAAGGTAGTTTTGGGAGGCGTGGTATTCTGAAGATGGCACACAGGGCAGTGGGCTGGACAAGGGTGATGTTAATAAAGTGCTCAGGTCCGGGCTGTGTCTCTATAGAAACACATTCTCAGGAGAAAACACTTGTCTTGGTATCTAAGAGGTAACCGGGAGGCATCTAAAGAAAGACCTTGAACGGTCAGAAGAGAGCGATGCAAGCATGCAGCAAGAACAAGGATGCACAGAGGATGTTATCCATGAGACGACAGTAGACTAGGGAGGGGGTGGACCAAATGGCTTCATACACACAGTGGGCTTGCATCTGACAGGTAGAAGAAAAGGCTTGGAGGGCTGGTAGGTAACCAGTCCCAATTTTAAGTGTGAAGTCTTAGGTTGGAAAACAATCCAATATACAGTTTCTCTCTAAAAATGTTTATGTTTTTCCCAGAGGACAGCATACCAGAATGAGGTGTATAGCAGGGAATTCCCACTTAGGGAATTAAGTAGCTAACACAATTTGATGACGGTGGGCCAAAGTAGAGGCTGTGGACTGAAGGTCAGAAGTATAGAATGGGGATGCATATTGAAGGTGGATAAGAAATAAGGGAGAAGGTGAGTCACAGCGGAGCAAGGATAAATTTGAGCTCTGCACTTCTAGCCTAAGCAGCTCTCCAAAGGGAGAAGGTGCTCCACTTTAGTGAGCCGGCAGTATTGAGAAGAATTGGTGGTTGTCTTTTCTATTTGCATCTACGGTGCCCTGCCGGAGTCACATACTAACCGCCTTCACCTGGTGTGTGTGTGTGTGTGTGTGTGTGTGTGTGTGTGTGTGTGTGTGTGTAGGGGATGGTCTGTATCAAAGCACTGTTACTGTCACTCAGAGGAGGAGAGACAAAGATGTGATAGCATCTCAGTGAGGAGCCAACTGACTGAAGGTCACATGGGCTTGGGTCCCAGTGTTCAGGTTGGTCCCAGTGAAGCAGGACAAAGAAAATAAGGAGAATGGTAAGCACCAGGAATTCAGAAAATGAGGCCTAATGAGGCCCTGTTCTAGACTATGCCAGATTACTACATAGAAAGCTATTGTTAGTTCATGTGGAAACAAAACATAGCAGCCTTTTTAGTTGAACATACCTGCATGGGTACATCGAGGAAGACAGGAGTATCACTGGATTTCTAATGATTGTGAATACTTAGTTATGTGTCCTGTGACAAGACTCTAACCGGACATCAGAAGAGGACATTGACTAGGTGATAGTCTGTCATCTCAATGTCTCATCCTTTTTCTTTCTAACAGCAGGACCAGAGACAGCAGACTACATGGGCCAATATGGTATCTGATAAACAAACACCAGATGTATTGAAGAATGCCTACATTGTTAGGAACATTCTATATAGTTAGTAGATTTTAACATTTCAGTCTTCCTAGATTGAAAGAAGAACGCAGAGAGCTACCCCGCCTCTACAAAAACTTGCGGTAAACTAGCAGCGACACGTTCTTCCTAACTGAGCAGCATATGTTGACGGGTAAACGATCACAGCCACCATTCCACTCAACTCCAGCAGTCCTAACAGCCTGGCTCAAGAAAGCACTAGAAGATGACAACATTGGAGGAGGGGCCGCCCATTAAGGGAAATCCCTTCCCGCGGATGCTTAAGATTTGTCACGAAGATCCACTCAGTTCTGGACTTTTTACATTGCAAACAACCTCGGTTATGAGCAGGAGTTTGTTTAAACTCTCTGCAGACATCTTATAGGTGGGTGTGGGCCCAGACAGATGGGATGCTGCAGAGAGGAAGCTGTGTAAATGCCAAGTGGCCAGGGCTATGGCCAACCTGGAAGCCTTCCGGCGGGTACTTCTGTTTACTAACCTCCTGTCTTGGCAGCGCCTTTGGCCTGGTCACGTGGCCGCTCCACATGGGGCTGTTTAATTGCCACCAGTGGATAATCTGACCCTTTGATTCCAGATGGCTCAAATCTCCCTGTCATGGACACAGATACCCCTTTCCAGGTAAAGCGGCTCTCTCATTACGTGGAAACGGCCCCCTCTAGGTGAGCCTTCTGATGACTGCTACTGTGGAGGAGGGAGGTAAATACCACACCAGAAGAAAAGGGGAGAGAAAGGGGGAAGAGGGAGCATGGAGGGCAACTGCTGCCCTGCCCCTCTCGTTCCTGTAATCTGAATGTGTTTATTTATAACTCGATATTCAAACTGGTAGCTGAAAGCTTTCAAGTGAAAATGTAGGTCAAAAATATTATGTAGGATAATGGCAATTGTTCCAGCTTCAGGGAACAAGTACGTAATTGAACCTGGCTATTTCAATGGCATCTACAGACCAACACCCACCCGCTTAGCCACAGAGCATACCGGCCCAGTTTAGCCTCCCATGGCTAACTTTGAGTTTCCATTGCAGAGAAGGGGCTGGGTTTAGAACAGGAACTTGGGAGGTTGGCAAGAATGGTTCAGATGCTCTGCCCCACCCCTCTTTAAGGCAGGCACAAGTATTGTGGCCAGTGCCCTGGAATTCTTCATCTGGAAAGCAACCTGAGGACAAGGAAAGATGGGTAAAGTGAGAGCTGCCCCAAGCCAAGGCGCTCCAGCGTGAAGCAATCAGTTCAGTGCTTTGGGGCCTGTGCGTCAAAGATGTGCAGTGACAGAAGCCTGCAGTGTCAGCCAGCCAACCAGATAAAACTGCCTGGACTCCAACCTGCAGGGGTCAGCTCCTGATAATTAGGGACAATTAGCCATGCCTCCGCTGCTCTAGCACCCAGGTTTTATCCCAGGAGCTTGGGACTACAGCCTCTACACCGCGGCCCTGGCTCTTCTTCCTTTCCCCTTTTCCATTCCAGTTTCTTAAAATAGACTTCCGTTCACTCTCCCTTCCTTGTCTCTTTCCTCTTCCTGAGCTCCTTGCACTCTCTGCTTTTCCCTTTCCACTGACATCTCTTTTCACGTCTCCCTAAAAGATACATTTTAATAGCTTCCTTTTCTGCACTAATACAAATAGGCTCTTGGTCTAACCATACTTACTAAATTAATAAGCACAACTATCTATCCTGAACTTACCAGTGCATCCCCCACCCCGGGGTTTTTCTGTGACTGGAGTCTCTATTCATTCTCACTAAGTGGGCAAAACTTCAAGAAGGAGCATTGGATCTTTGGTTGTGCTCAGATTCCTGGGCACATGTTCCCGCAGGGGGGTTCCTTAGAGGCCAGGGTTAAGAGTAAGTGGGTAGAGACTGGAGCAAAGGAGAGGAAGAAGACATAGTCAAAGTGACCCCTTCTGGGCTCCTCAGAGTCTTCAAGGCCACCCTTTTGATGCAGCTTCCTGTTAGATCACTCTTTAAAAGAGGTCGTGTTTTTATAACTGTCGCTGTTCTGCAAAATGTTCATCTAAGAAAAATAGAAAACAAGGTTGGAAAAGTTAGAGAAATGGGAGGGGGGAAGGAAGGAAAGGGGGAAGAAGGGCAGAAAGGTGATGGATAAGGGGACTTCATTACCCTATAACCTCCTTACACAGTAATGTCTGTGTTAGATATTGTAGAAAATATCTTCATGTCTATCCATAACAATGTTCATATATACATGGGTATTACATGCAAGCATGATGTGGAGTTATACTACAGGTAGACAGTTTGAAGATGAAAGATGTCATGGACCAGGAATCTCACAGCAAGGAGACCAGCAAGTAAAAGGAATGGAGAGTTAATAATTAACCTCCTGCTTCAGGCCAGGCCATGACATCTGTGTCACCTCAACCTCACACCACTTTAGACTGGAGGAAATGAAATCTTAGAAAACTTGGTGTGTCTTGACCAGAGTCATAGCCAGGCGGTAGCACATTCAAGACATGGATCTAGGGCAATATGGTGACTGACAGCCCTTTCAGACCAGGTGAATGCTGAAGAAATCTCTGGAATGGAAGGCAGACATGACCTAGGTACTTCATTTTTTTTTTTTTTTGCCACCAGCCATATATAACCAAATCAGAGAGAAGAAAAGAAACATCATCTGAAGATGACTTACCAGTTCAAAAGTTAATCAGCCTGAGTGTAAGAAAATGAGAAGGCATTTTCATATGCCTGAACACATCAACGTTCCTGAGCTCAAGGCTGAGTCTGTAGTGATGCTCCCCACAGCAGTAAAATGCGTGAGATTAGAAATGCGAGCACACACGCAAAGGCAAACTAAGAATCACACGGCTTCTGTGAGCTTTACTTGAAGCCACAGTGGACCCCCAAACCTGTGCAAGGGCCGGCTTCCAATCTGGCTGAGAAAACATGCCAACTGGTTTCAGTCTGTCAAACTCGTCTTCTATAAGCTTGGAGAGAGGCTGAGTGAGCAGGTTCTGCTGTGCCTGCCATGCCTGTGTGCATCAAGGGAGTCACCTCCAGGAACATCTGCTGCCTCTGTCCAACACTAGGCAGGATGGGGATCAGATGAAGGCAGACCCTGGCACAGTCTGCTCCTCACTGGGGCCAATTTGCATTGTAGATGCCACAGGCTCCCTGGGGCCAAGGAACGCAAGGCCTTTACAGTCCAATTTGGCTCTGCTGTGCTCAGTTCTGAAGGAGAGTTGCACTTAGTTTAATGGTTTGACATGAGGCGCACGATGCGTGCAAGCACCTGGAAGTTTGAGGGAGGCTGTATTCCAGGATGTGTCGAGACAGGCTCCACACTGCCCACAGCCCTGGGACTGGAGGCTGTCACCAACACAGCAGGGCAGCCAGTGCCGGCTCAGGGGCACTTCTAGAAATGCTTAGCATTTTCTTTACTTAGAAAATGTCCTTCAAGAAAGTTTTGCTGACAATTTGATCTTACTACAAAATGAGGCAGAATAAATTCCATTAGGAAGACCAAAATGAAAACTGCACTTTACTGTGTAAGTGGCAAGAGTCCTCCACAACATAGGAATGTAACCAAAATATAACATTTGAGATTTTTAAGGAAAGATTATGTCTTAGACCACTTCCTGGTTGATAGTAAATTAACCAAAAGCTTGCTACTTTATGAATAAGACGTGTTTATTTACAGATGCAGAAGCTGAAAGTCTAAGATTAAGCAGCCCTGGGTGTTCTGCCTATGGCAGACTCCTCCTAGGTGCTTCACAAATAGTGGAAAAGGTATATACTGCCATGTGCAGGAGAGGCTAAGTGTATGGTATGGCCACACTTTATAACAATCCACTCCCAAGGGAACTAACTCATTAAGTAAGGTCTGCATTAATCCCTTCTAAGAGTAGTACCCCAGTGGCCTAATTGCCTTCCATTAGGCTCCACCTCTTGAGGGTTCTACCATTTCTCAGTATCTCTCCAATGTGCAGAGCTTCTGAAATGTAGCCTTTTGTGAAGCATCCTCCAAACATAACGGATACATTGCTAGTTCTTCATCTGAAAGGACATGTGCCCACCTCCTCTGCCCACTGGGAAGAGAGATGCAAGCTATATCAAAATCTCAGAAGAAAGAGTACTTCTTACAGCAGATGCTCTTGGAACTAATACCTGGAAGATAAGTAAGAGAAGTCAAGGGGAAAAGGAATGGAAAGCATTAAAGGTTTAATACATACACACACACACAGATAGAGTCACACAACACATACTCAAACACACCACACATTTCCTCTCAGTCTTTATTGAGAGAAATAATGCAAACACAGGCACACACACACACCACAGACACACACAGGCACACACACACGCACACGCTACAGATGATGGATAAAGGAAACAATGGGCAACTCCATCTTCTTGGAGTGCTAAACACCAGAGCAGCGGCAAGAGCTGGGAAAGAGAGGTTGAAACAGAGAGCATCGGGTGCTGTGTCAAGCAGCTTAGACACAAACATTCATTATGTCTTTTACATAATCTCTCCTGCCATTGTGTTCAGGATTTGAGGATGGAAGGCTGGGCTTAACAAGACAGGATTGGGGCAGTTGAGATAGTAAATCACGAGCATAGTTAAGGCAAGAGATAGTGAGGAATGTGGTTATATCCCTGGTGACAGAGACACAGACCGGGTGAGAAGGTGACAGATCAGACTGGCAGAAGGTGGCGAGAAGAAGAAAGGCTTTAGGTTTCTAGTCAGCGCCATGTAGGACTGATTGCATCACAACCGTGCATATCCCAATGTATACGGAGCTGAGTTCTTTAGACAATCCTATTCCGTTGCCATGCCTGGTCACAGTAAATAGGGACATTCATTTATTGGACAGGTGCTCACTGAACAGAGGCTTCACAACTGACTCAGTGTAGCTCTACCTGGAGGAGAGACAGTGGTCACGCGGGCAGAACAAAGGAGCAGAAGGCCACCAATGCCAAGGCGTCAGGTTCCAGGGCAACAGGGCAGCAGAGAAGAGTGATGTCACCCTGAGTTTTCTTTTGTCTGACTGAGCAATCTCTCCAGGGTGGAACACCACTGTCAGGATCAATATTGAAATAAAAGGGTGGGGAGGGCCAGAGAGAAAGAAAACAGCAACTCAAGTCCATAGAGGGAGGAAGGCTGATCAATGGCCTCGGGAACAATCCATACTAATTATGGTGATAAAAAGCTGTCAGTCAATAGCCTGGATATTAAATTTAGTGGGTTGGAGACAACAGGTCTGCTTTCATTTCCCCCACCATTTTATTTATTGAAACACGCAGAGACAAATGAGCATTCAGTGCTGGGATTACATTATGGCTTCACCTGCTTTGAACTGCAAATGCTTTGATAGCTGGATTGAAAAAGTTGTCACATTCCCCTCTACCGCTTCTAGGCAGAAGTCTACCTTCACCGTCCGGACAGAATTCCATTGTGTAAAGTCTGACAGTGAGACTCGTCATTAACTTGCGGCTGATAGCTCACCTCACACATCTCAAGAGGGCTCCGAATGTGGAGTGTGTGTGTGTGTGTGTGTGTGTGTGTGTGTGTTTATGTGTATGGGGTGTGCTCAGAGAAAAGAAAGAAGATTCCCAAAGCAATGAGAGAACACAGACAGCACAGCAATCCTTAGACAGCATCGGATGACAGCCCATGGTCAGAAGTTGTGTTTCTGTTAAAGCAGTCCTTTGAGACTCTGTGGCCAAATGCCTAGTGCAGAAGAAAGGAGGCAATGGGTGTCTAAGAAGTTAATAAGAAAGGCTAGCTCACACCGCCACTTACGGTCCCAGATACAGCGATTCAATCATGCCCGAAGCAGGTGCTGGTGGCATAGCTCACTGGGGGCTTGCATATGCTAACTGAACCTTCGACTGTCTGGGTCTGTACTCCCCTCTGACTTGATTATTCTTCTGCCAGGGACGGATCCTGTGGATGCTAGCTAACCAGCCTCCGAATCAATCTCCACTCAGAAAAACAACACGAAGCGCATATTTTATCAGTCATGCCGATCAATCTTGCACAAGGTACTAAACAAACTCTGTTAGGCCATAGATTGCTTCCAGGAGTGGCAGCGAGGAAGCAAGGAGGGGTGGTTATTAACCAGGTGGATTTCAGTGAAAGACTCCTTTTAGTGCCCTAGGACTCTGCCAGCACAGTCGGTAGAAAGAAAAAGTTATCTTTCTTGGAATTCAAGGATATGTGGTTATCACATCTATATAAGAAAGACTGGTAGGCTGGAGAGATGGTCCTCTGCCAGAGGACCCAGGTTCAATTCCCGGCACTCACACTACATTGTCTATAACTCTAAGAT
The DNA here is from genome assembly GCF_037038515.1 of Microtus pennsylvanicus. Lineage (NCBI taxonomy): Eukaryota > Metazoa > Chordata > Mammalia > Rodentia > Cricetidae > Microtus > Microtus pennsylvanicus. The sequence goes on along the minus strand of NC_134581.1, from coordinate 91,038,411 downwards.
CTGATACCCTCACACAGACAGACACACAGGCAAAACACCAATGTACATAAAATAAAAATAATAAATAATTTTTTTTAAAAAAGAAAGCTTGACTTAAATATTGGTGAACACCAACAGGAGAAGTTGGTCCACTTTGGGGGACAATGGAAAAGAATTAGGTAGAGGATTAGGTAGGCAAGACTGGAAGTTTGGGGGAGGAACCAGCAAGGCTGGGCAGGGTTGGGCACCTGACTGCTTTGGTATAGGAGTGTAGCACAGGTGAACTGAGCCCATTTGTCACCAACATTTCCCCTATGGAAAAGCAAGAGGCTGACTCTGCCCAGAAATCATTGGCAACACGGTATGGCATGTTGCATGGAGTCTCAGCCCATTATCCCGAGAACAGCAAGGTGCCCCAGGAGTCCTGTTCCTTAGGCCTGGCTGGATTTAACATTGGAGGCAATGCACAGGCTGCCGAGGAAGTCTAGAGTTGACTGACGGGCATTTCCGAATGTCCACTGATAACATACTTGAGGCGAACAGCTCCATCATTCACTCCTGAATTTCAAAACTGAGGACTTGGGGGAGAACACTTCCAGGCTATCTCCGCATTGTGTGCTTGTAGGTGAGCATGGGATTAACACTTTAATCAGTAATTTAAAAAAATGAAATAAGGTAGATAAGAAACTATCCACATATGCTGATCATCAGTAAAATAAATTGTGTTTTATGACATAGTACGATTTGGGCACCACTGGCTTAGAAGCACTTTAGATCCCATTCCCTCGCAACAGTGTGTGGCTTTTATTCTTCTGAAATTCAGTACACAGCCTCTAGCAAGCCTCCAGCCAATCCCCTCCCTCCCACCCCACCACCCCCCTGAGACTTCCAGGCTCCCCACTCTGGTCAGCAGAGTTGCTTCTTTCTCCCTATCTTTCATTTACAATTTGATTTTGTCGTGTTGTTACAATTTCAGTTTCGATAACACGGAGTTAATTAAGACACGATCTCTAAGAAACAGGTGGCCACAGGAAGATAAGCACAGAATCTTCCAGCTGTAAACAGCGAAGGCCCCTGACCGGCATCCAGGGAGCCGCTGCTGTTACAAAGAAGACATTGCTATCATCCCTAATCAAACACGAACGTAATGTTCGCGTGAATATTGAGTAGAGTCCTTGCACATTGCTCTGGCTGTGATCAAAACAGTCCAAGCTGTTGTAGAGGAAGCAAGCCACGTATGCGTTGACACAGTCCCTTCAGCTCTAGAGGGTCTGGCCAAAGTGACATGGAGACCAAAATCTAGGCTCTTTTACCTGGCAAGCCATGAGCACTTGTTGAAGATGTAACTCTTGGGGAAATTTGCAAGAAAATGCTGTAAATTCATCAGCTTTTGCACTTGAGGGTTCACAGTTGCCCAAAGGACAGGAGGTCCTTAGGAGTCTGTGAGACCAGGTCTGCCTGGGATGGTAATTAAATATTGAGAAGTCAAAAGGAAAGCAAAAGGCAGTGGAGTCTGGAAAGCGCTACCATCAGGACCACCTGAGATGTGTTGCCTAGGACACTGGCTCAGCAGTGCCAGCATGTGCGCAAATACAAACTGCAGCCCCAGAAGGAGGTTGCTGATGCTTGCTTTCACAATGCGTGTAGGTGAGCCCTTCCCAACACAAGCAGGCACGGGAAGTGTCGCGATTCTCCAGCAAATGATAGGGTTGCTATGCCAAAGGTCTGTCACACACCAGTCTCCACTGGAAGGGAGCGCCTTCCTGCACTGGAGACACTGGTAGCTTTTGTGTCCCAATTTTGTGGCGAGCGAGCTCACAGCAGAAAGCACAGCATGTTCTTCTACCGACGACATCTCACTGTTTCCGCTTTGATTTGCATGAAGCCGGCATTTATCGTTTGTAATTTTTAGTAAACCATCAATAGAACTACTGATGTTTTCAGTTACTAAATTTAAGCCAGTCAACACCTCATAATTAAAGACTATCCTAGCTGTTTTAACTTCCCCAATCACGCCACCTTTCTAGAGGACTGAATGGATATTAATAATAGCAAATCTTATAATAAGGCACTTTCCATATCCTTGTTTGCGTTAATTGGACAGAAGCAAACTGATAGAGGGAAATAATATTAGTTTGTCATAGAATCTCTGCTACCGTGTAGAGGTCAAAACGGCTTAGAAGGCAGACTCCTGTCCACCTCCTCCCTTCATTCCCTTCTTCCCTGTTTTCCCTCTTATCACAGGGTCTCATTACATAGTCCAGGTTGTTCTCAAACTTGTGATCCTACTGCCTCGGCATGATCAGTGCTGAGAATATAAGCCTGCACTACCCAACAAGCTAGCATATTCTCAGCTGGAGGCACCCCTAAATACTTTTTCCTTTGGTTTCTTTGTGGAGGGAAGTTCGCATCAGTACCCCAAACAAAACAAGCAACGTTTAAACATCAGGATTCCAAATTGTGGTCCTGGGAGGAAAGCCTCAGGCGATGATATGACCAGTACACATGCAGGCTCTTCACTCTTTCCAACGGCTTAGGTCATCTCTAAATAGATGTATATGCCTTGGGTAGTTTCTATTGCCACACCCTAAGAAGCACAGTTTTTTTAAGAACCTTGGCTTTGTAGATTTATTTGAAGATGAAATCCAGAATAAATGCTGGTGCTGCATGTTACCCGAAGCAAAGTCACAGAGCTGGGCTGTGACCCCTGTGCACAATCACAGTAAGGAAAGCTCCCACTGTCTCAAGTCAGAGAACAGTATGCTTATGATCTCAGGACTTAAGTCAAGCAGGGCCTGCATGAAGTCAGTTCTTGCCCCTCTATCATCTGCACTGTAGTTCTAGAAACATATTATGTATAAACCCAGGGTGTTAGACTTTGTATTACTGTGCGTGCATACATGCATGCACGCTCATATGTGAGTATGGGCACCCTTTTTTCATGGCATGCCTGCGGAGGTCAACCTTGGTTGTTTGTCCTCACCTTCTACCTTGTTGGAAACAGAGTCTCTTTGCTGTTTTCTGCTGAGCACATTAGGCTGGCTGGAGAGCAGCTTTCTCAGGGATTCTCCCATTCTGCCCTCCATCTCTTGATAGGCACCCTGGGCCCAGCTTTATGTGAGCTCTGGGAGTTTAAACTCAGGATCTCATTTGCTTGGCAAGTGCTTTATGGGCTGAGCCACTTTCCTAGGAGAATCCATTTTAATCATGGCTGTGGAGGGTTCAGTCTATCACAGTGGACAGTGTGTATGTGTATGTGTGTGTGTGTCTCTGTGTGTGTGTCTGTGTGTCTGTGCATGTGTGTATGCAGAGCTCAATCAACTGGCCAAGAAATAGAAAGCATGTCTTTTCTAGCTGTCATTTTCCTTTCCCCCTTTTATCCCCTGGACCCCTCGCCTTTAGTAGGACCCCATCAACATTCAGGGAGGATTTTTTTCCCTATAGTCTTTCCTGTGAATGCCCTCATGGATACACCCAGAAGAGTGATTTCCTTATCACCTAGGTGCTTCTCAGGTTAATCAAGTTGACTACGAAGATTAACCACCACACCCAGCAATCTGGAGATAGAGTAGCAAGGAGCTAAACTAAGCGTGGAGGTCAAGTAAGGTGGCGTGTCCCTGGGCAGGTGGGTCACTCCTCATAGCCCCATTCCCAAAGTCTCATCCTCCACGCCCCCCCCCCCCAATACTGTCTGTCACCCTGTGGCTCTCATGGTGAGCTGAGCTTTCCAAAATCTGCATCATGATTAATGGGATAGGAAATGTCAGCTCCCTTCCTGGCAGGTCCTCACACAAGGCAGCAGGCAGATGGAGAGTGAGGAGATAGTGGGGAAAGAAATCAGTGCCTCTGTTAACAGTGCAGAGCCCGTCACTCCTTGATGGGTCAGTAATTAATAGCCCCAGAGTGCTGGACAGAAGACTGCAGAAGTGTGCCTTGCGAACAGGCCCTGGAGGGTGGGGGGAGGCGCGTTGCTTGTAAGGTCATTAAGAGAATATTATAAGTAATACTCCATGACTCTCTCATTAAATACTAAGTGAGTCATTCAATCTTGGGGTTCTATTTCTATTCCCCTTCTAAATGCAACTTTAATGATTTAAAATCCCTTCAACCCAATTACAGCCCTGGATTCTGATTAGGAACTCTTGCCCATTGTGAGCGGGAACCATTACCCAGAAGCCTATAGCAAAATTAGCACCTAGAGAGGTAGCGCTGGGAAATAAATCCTTCCCTGACATTTCAAGACCGATTCCCGGCCAATTACAACACACTCTGTTACTCCGGTAATGTCTAACTGAGTGGCTTCTTGCAATCAAAGATTGCTGGTCAAAAAGATAGGGAAAAAAATCATTTGAGGCAAAACTAAGCCTAGCAAGTATAAGAAGCCAGTCAAGGGTAGCAGCCTTGAGGCGAGGAAGGGTCTGTCAGGCAGAATCTGTCACTCGGGGTTGATCAATATGTCAGAGAGGGGCTGTGGTAGATTAAGGAGACTGACATGGCAATTGGGGACTAGGAGGCAACGTTCACCTCCTCTACTGTCTTGTGGAATATTGTACATGTTATGGTAGTGGTGAGCGTTGTGACTAGGGAACATTCCTACAGCTAACACAAAAGAAGGGTCTTTAGGGCTCATGATCCAATGGGAAACCTGGCTCAGTAGAAAAGGCTGCGCGGGTAGACTTTCTCCATCTATTTTTTTTTAATAAAGAAATCCAGTTAGTGGGAGTTCTCCACTTTTTGACATATGACTCTCAGATTGCCCTGAGTGTTCACAGGAACTGTTGTGACATTTGTGAGTGACATGTGCCAGCCCAGGGTTAAGAAGCAGTTGTCTCGGACAAGGAACAGTAGGAATGAAGTCCTCAGCTTTCGAAATGCCAGTGCACATTACTGAAGTAGAAACAGTGGTTGGACAAGCCACTGTGTCTGTCCTGGATGCCCTTTTTGGTCATTGTCTTTGTAATCGCAGTTCATTTGCCAATCATGATGAATTCCTTCTCAGTTCAGGGCCTCCAGGCTTGTTTCTTTGCCTTTGTGTCCCACATAGAGCCTAGTGCTTAAACGTTGGGGTGACAACGAAACTGAGGTTGAAACAGGCCAGTCGTCAGAGCCACAAGACACACACGATATAGCAGGATTGTGTGAAGACAATGAAAGGCAAGGAGAAACTGAAAAGAGCGCGTCAGGGAAGCTTTCTGCATTCCCAGCCTTGGAGGCAGCCCCTCCACACTGAAATCATATGGGAGGTTTCCAAAGTGATTCCCCTGGGAAGACAAGAGGGAACCGAGGGTTCACACTCTCCAGCTGAGCTCCACCCTCTCCTCTGTAGCTCCTCTAGCTCGTCTTCAGGATGTCTTCATCTCTGATTTCCTCCCTCTGCTATTAATCTGATGGAGCTGTCATTACAAAGACTCCCTAATTGCTAAACGCTGAGAATTGCCTCCTTGTTGAGCCCTATTATAACAAATGCCATGAATAAACATCCCAATTTCCCCTGGCCCAGCAGCGTATACGTGCACACACACAGGGACACACACAGACACAGTCTTCTTAAGCATACTGGGGCTGTCTCATCGCTCTAACCTCCTTGACTCTTCTCTTCTCTAGCTCCCGTTGTTTCCATGGGAACCACAAAAATAATAATAATCATCATAATAAAAGGGGAAGAAATGCCTGCTGTTCTTCTGTTGAAAGAGGCTTCTATTTACCAACACCTAGAGTCCAGTGTCCTCAATGAACTGAGAAATTCTTGCCACACAATTCTCCTCACTCTCGTCTAGCCTCATCCTTAACATATACGCCACTCTGATTCACTCTTTGGATCTTCGTAAAGGGAGAGACAAGGTTTTTTAAGGGTTGGAACTCTTGATAATAGAAAATATGATAGGAAGACATTAGAATATCCAGGGACAGCATACCCCACCGCTGCCGAGAAGAGCTAGTGTTTCCTGGGTGGTATCAGCAGGTTAGTCACAGCAGTGTCTCGGCTTTCTAAGATGAAGAAACCATGATTAACTAGGAAAAGAGCAATGCATAGGACTGGACAAGCTAACCTTACAATTCATTGTTCTCGTTTTATCCAGGCAGCCAGTCGACAAACATGAGGCATGGGGGTTGGGGATTGACCACAGTTTTATAATCATAATCCAGGAGCAGTGTTAGTTATTAATAGAAAACAACTATGAACCACACTGTTCCTGCGCTCGCAGACCATGCCATTTTTGCTGACATAGATAAATAAAAAGGTTTGGTCAATTACAATGATTTTCACTGGAAAGACTTTCATCATATCTGTTGACTCAAAGAAGTTGTTAGGAAGGAAGAACTTCAAGATTCAATGTGATGTCTAAAGAGAGAGTATATATGTGAATGTGTGTGTTTGGATGATGGTGGTGGTGGTGGTGTTGGTGGTGGTGGTGTGTGTGTGTGCATGTAAATGTCTGTGTGTGTGTATGTGTGTGTTAAGGAAAGGTATCCTAGAATAGTTGATACTGAAGGTTTGCTGTGAAGCAATGAGGATGGCATTTTAGATAAAGGAAAGGGAGAAGGCTGGCCCCAGCATCTGTTGGATGAACTCGAGAACTCGATAGCCTGGTGGAAAAATTAGCTGCCAAAATGAACTTAGTTCGCTGGGCTTCCCCAAGCACTATGTTCTGTGGGCTCAGAAGTCATCATTGTGACAAAACACCCAATAAGAATCAACTTAAGGGAGAGCCTATTTGTTTTGGATCTGAGTACAGAGTCCACAGTGGTAGGGAATACATGGGCAGAGAAAACAGGCTCCCATCTGTGATACAGAAACTTGCTCATATCTCAGAAAATTAGGAAGCAGAGATATGGTAATGTGGGTTCTCATTTATTCAGGTCAAGACACCAACTCAAGTGATGGCCCCCAAAATATTTAGGATATGTATTTTCTCCTCAGCTAAACCTCTCTGAAAGCACCCTCATGCATCTCTTGGTATCCCATGTTTACCATGGTTACTTTCATCTATTTACCTACCCTGCCCCTTCCCAAGGTGTGCCTCCTTAATTGTAGACATGTTTCTTAATCCAATCATGACAGTTACTAAAATAAACCTTCTGGTAACTTTCTCAGGTCAAGGAACCAGCATGTGCCAAGTTCTAGAAAAGGGAAGAGTCATAGGAGGAAAGAGAAATGTGTTTAGCATTGCCAGAGTGGAATGTGGGTCATGAACAATACGCTGGAAGGGACAGGGTAAATAAATAGTTTAATGTAACCATGACCACATGGATACTAAGAGATGGAAGGCTTAAGGTCTCCTAATCCAAGTTAAGGACATAGGCTCTTGTCCCAACCAAATAAGAGAGCCAATGAAAAGCTGTAACGAGGAAAGATAGAACCATATTTCTATTTGAAGGGTTTTTGGCTGCATTATAGAGAATGATTAGGGTCAGGAACAGCCTAGGGTACAAGGACAATTAGAGATCAGTATTTACAATAATAATCCCAATGAAAGATCAGAGTATCCAGAACTAAAGAGCTGACACCACGGAAGGAAATGATCAACAGGGAGGCCTGGATTTGAGGAGTCAAAATGATTATTTGGGATGCTAACTTGTCTCTTGTCTTCATTTTCCAGATGAAGGGTCACTAAAAAGTAAGACTAGAGAATTGACAACAGAATTGATCTAAACCTACTGAACTTACTGCATTTTTGCACCACTGGGTGAGGATAGACTGAGTACTATACCATGATTCAGGGTCAGGAGACAAGGCAAGCTTGAGTTGTGAATTGTAGAGGCGTTGGTATACACAAGTCATTGGGGAAGATGGGCTTGACAAGGAAAACCAGCTCATAACTGTCACAGGGGGCACCCCCCCCCAATGGCAAACAACCAGATAGATTCAGACAGTCAGAGCTGTGTTTCAGAAATCAAAGGAGAGCAACTAAGTGACCTGAGAGGTCAGGTGAACATCTTCCAAGCCTTTCTAGAGACTGCATCAGAGCTGTGGGCATCTTGGTGGGCACCATTTCTAAGGAACAGTGAGACAAAGTGAACTATGGGCTGAAATGTCATACCTAGTATAGTGACGTCTGAGAACTGAGTGTGGCTATAAAGGAAGACATAGAAATTAGGCAACAACTCAAGCAAAAAACCGCAAATACAAAATATATTAATATATAATTTAGTTGCTGAAGAGAAATGATAGGTATTCAGATACTGCAGATATCTAAAAGAAAAGAGAAACTACAAACTGGCCTTCTATGGAGAGTGCACAAGAAGAGCTCAACATTAAAACCAGCTCCAGGAAAGAGAATAATTTCTGTTTATAGAGACATCAGCTCTCAGCTATGGTGGCAGGAGGTCCTGAGAGCACCGTGTTTAATGATGCCAAGGTGTCATGTTTCTTCACTAACTCATTCACTTACCCAACATTCCTACAAATATTTTTGTTTGTTTGTTTAATTGTATCCTTCCTTCCTTCTTAAAAATCTAGAACCCAGGGCCATGCCAAAGCTACACAAGTACTCTATCAGTGAGCGACAGAGTTTTGAGACATGGTTCTCAAAAGTTGTTCAGACTGGCCTTGAACTTGCCCTGTAGCCAAGTAGGCCTTGCATCTTCTATCTTCCTTTATCAGTCTTACAAGTAGCTGAATTATATGCCTAATAAACAGAAAAATACTTGCAGGGCTGTGGTGCCACACACATTTAACCCCAGAACTTGGGAGGCAGAGGCAGTTGGCTCTCTGAGTTCGAGGCCAGCCTCATCTACAGAGTGTTCAAGGACAGCTAGAATCTCTGTCTTGAGAAAAACAAAAGAACAACACAATGAAAAGCTTTACCAAAAACTGCTGAAATATAAATCTTGTAGGAATATACAAAATATTCACAAACCTTGTGGAGTAAAGTCAAAGAATAAATTTAAAAACAACACAAAAATGGTATGTGTTACAATTGGGAAGGACAGATATTTATAAAAGGTACAAATGTCAGTAAGAGTCTGCTTCAGAAAATCTTCAAGCCAAGACCTAAAAAAGATTTGTATGAAGTAAAAAGTGTAATTTATAGACAAGTTCTATGGAATAAGGTAGAGAAATCAGAAATGTAGGGGTTGAATGGAATCAAGAAGACTAAATAACACCAAGATGGGAGACAGAGACGGGTAACTGACATGCCAGCCTTCTGTTTCTAGGTTAGGGCAGAGGTTATAGGTTCAAGGAGAAACCACTAAGAAGCCCAAGTTAAGTTTTTGCCAACACCAACTACTCTAACCTGTCAAGATATGATTTTTTTCTGGGTTGCATTTTGCTCAAAATATGATTAAGGACAGTGGGGTAAAGAGGGCAGGATGTTTCTGATGGTGGGGGAAGCCATGGGTTTCTGTCTCTGGGCTAGATGGTGGGAAAGAGAATAAAGAAGGGACAAAGCTGTCGGGTTGAGGGAGGGGAGGGATGGTGCTGAGAACAATTAGGGTCTAATGTGCTATACTGAAGAAAGAACTAAATCTATAGACCTGGAAGCCTAAAAATGGAGGGTATCTGATTTAGTGAGCAGGTAGCTCAGGGACAGGGAAGTGATCCAAAAGCTCTTAGAATGACTGTGGGATAGAACACTGCCTGGGAAGAGAAGTAGGCTCTGTTGGATAGAAGAAGATGACAGGCTGAGCAGGCAAAGAGTCTGATGGGTCACCACCCAGGTGGGCAGCAGGCTGAGCAGAGAGGAGGGCTCTTACAATTGGAGAAATGCCTTTTGTGGCTGAGCTCTCCTGAAGGCGGCCCATACGACCCCATCTTTGCTAGATAGCAACTGATGGCACACAAAGAGAGTTTAGATGATTTTCACCCTGTGTACCGGTCACTATATTGCTGCACACAATTCTGAAGGCTGTTTTCGATAACATTTCAGGCACATGCTCCTATAGCTAAAAAAAAAAAAAAAAAAAAAAAAAAAAATTACATACGGCTTTGTAGTAGGTTGTAGCCAGTAACCATCGAGCCTGGAATCAGGACCCATGCAGTTTTCTTTTTATTAACAGCCAGTCAAGAGGTGGCTGTTGTGATACACACCTTTACTTCTAGCTATTAGGAGGCTGTAAAAGGAGGACCTCGAGTTCAAGCCTGCCTGGTTTGCACAGTGAATTCAAGGCTAGTCTGGGCAACTTGGAAAAAATCACCACGGACTAAACAAAATTGAAAGTGACATAGTTCGGTGGTGGAATCCTTGTTTATGCAGTTCAACGCTGCAATGCTTACCTGTGCAGCTCACTGATAGAATCTTTATCTGTGAGGCTCACTGGTGGAATCCAGTGTGGGTGGGTGGTGGAATCCTTCCCTATGTCATTTGATGGGAGACTTCTCATCTATGCTGCTCAGTGGGGGAATCCCTCCCTATGTGGCTCAAGAGTGGAATCTTCGCCTACATGATTCAGTGATAGAATCCTTACCTAGTACACACAGGTCCCAAATTCCATCCCATGCACAAGAACAGGCGTGGCTGGGTTGGAGAAATAAAAAAGGGAAAAATAATTGAATGAGGAATGATTCAACAATCATTTACTGCTTCCCTGGTGTGTGTGTGTGTGTGTGTGTGTGTGTGTGTGTGTGTGTGTGTGTATTTATTTCAAAATGACACATTTTCTTGCATTGATCTAAACCTCATTGAGTTGAAAGACCTAGGTTTATCCCTACCTTCTGGAATATTCCGGTTGACAGTAAACTCTCACTTCACTGACCAGCATTTATAGCCCATACAAAACTCTTTAGCATTTACTTATATATTCTTTACCAGGCATAAGTGACTTCCTTTCCATGAATCTTCTTCTTCTGTGACATCAAACAGTCCTTGGGCCTGGGCAGAAGACCGCAAGATTTGCCTTCAAGGTTTATACTGTTCGTTTATCTGGAATCGGGCTTGGTATGTGCCAAGAGCACAGGTGCTGTCCCTTAATCAATTCTCCTCATTTCCTCTCACCATAAACTGCCCAACCATCAGATATCCAAGCAAGCACTCAGAAAAAAACAACCTATGAAACAAGTACATTTCACAGTTTTCCGAGATTAAAATCTGAACTAATGGCTGTTAGCAAGAGAAGAAAGTTCCACGGAGATGCATTTGAAAAGCTCCGAGGTTAAGCATAAACCTGCTGAGATGGCCCGGCTCATAGACTGAAGAGGTCAGTGAAGCTGAAAAGGCTCCACAGAGCCCACTGGGAATATGGAGATGAAATTCAGGTAGAAGAAGGTAAGTGGACAGATGGCGAGCACCATCAGTGGGCCCGACACTCACCCCTGGGTCCAGGCAGTTGAGAACATTGTCCAGCAGCAGGCAGAGCTGCCCGTTGGCCTGAAGGATGGGAACTGCCTTTGTCAAGCCGAGCTGTCCACTCTTGGCTGCTGGGGATTGTGTAGAAGTGTTCACACCCAGCTATGATCTCTTTGGCATGGGGCTTTGGTATCGGGATAAGCCTGTCTGCTCTTTGAAAAGCAATCCAGCTGAGTGGGCCATGTGGGCACAGCTGGGGGAAGCCTTCTGCAGTGACTGCACATTTAGTCACTTGGCAAATTAAAAGATGTCCCATGCAGGCTGGAGGCTTGTTCCTAGTGGCTTGCCCAATGGGAGAGCCGAGACCATTGATTATCTTCAGCATGGGCTCATGATGAAACTTACCTGAGCCTCACAATGACTCTTCAGAAAGAGGAGCTGAAGGCTTAGAATTTGGGAGCTAAGAATTTAAATAATACATGAACAGGACGGCAGGAAACTCATCCATTTTGACCATTCCTGCGCTTAACATCAAAACACACTGTAGTGAGGGCATCTCCCCCATTAATCCCATACCACTTTTTGTTAACTTGAGAAAGTACTGTATTTCAAAATAATAATAATAAATAATAATAACAACGATAAAACTGCAGAAAGGTAAAAAATGGAAGACTGCCTTACACAAATTATGCAAGATTTTACATCCACTGAGATTCATCACAGATTAATGAAAGGCTCTCATGTGGCTGGCCAAAAGGAGATAGGCTATCTGGTTATTGTAACAGGAACATAAAGTAGAAGGTGGAAGACAATGTGCTTCTTGCTCGTTCTCCCTCATCTAAATTAGTCTAGGACTTCACACTTGGTTTTAATGTGTCAGGGAAATGTAACCAGGACAGTACAGTTCAGGGAGCAGGCCTGTGAGGAATTGGCAATTAATCGTGGAAAAGAGAAGTCATCATAACTGTTTGAAAGTTTTTGAAGATCTATCATATGGAAAAGAAGGAAAAACAAAACGATTTTAGAACTAGTAGGTATAATTTATAAAATGGGGGCAAAGTCTGTTGTTATAATTATAGTGACTGCTACATCACTAGACAGTGACTGTTTCATTGCAGCAATAATGACAATTAGCAGCAGCAGCAGCAGCAGCAGCAGCAGCAGCAACTGGCAATGACATGAACTGGAAGCGCACTCTAGGGAGTGTTAAAGACTTTCACTCATAAGCTATGGCTTATAAATGATGGTTGTAGGATTCAAATGCAGGCATGCTGATTACGTACCATAAACTCTTCTCTATGTGTTTTACTACCCGTACGCCTACATTAAGGTTCTGATGTGGACTCAAAATGAAGAAGCACACAAAGAGCCCAGGAGAGCCAGCTAGTGTCCATGAGTACTGGCTATTGTCACTGCTATATCTGGGCAAGCTGAGTGGGCCAGCACCCAATGCTAAGGATTTCTGATTGAGTGTGTGCCTCTGAATCAGATTGGTTTCCTCTCTGGGTTGCCTCTTAATACCTCACTCTCTGTGTTGCGCCCTTGTGATGTGGGTAGCGTGACTCTCATGCAAGGGTCAAGTGCCCCTCTGCAGAGCCAGTCCCGATACCCTTGAGGTCCACATTTAATCCTAAAGTTGGACTTTTCTTTATTCAAATCCCATTCAGAATTGGCACAATTCCATCTACTGATTCAAAAAAGGGAAAGAGGTTTTGAAAAGGCTTATAACAAAGGCTCATAAGCCTTACAGATCAAACAGCTCTTAAAGAACAACATTTTGATGAGTTAAGTGTAAAAGAACCAGAAACATACGGATTAAATTCCCCTTGAAATTTGAATGCATTTAAAAATTAAAGGGAAAAGCACTTGGCAGAATGCACTGGGGTCCTCTGCTGAATCTCAAACATTTAGGAAAACGGCTTGAGACATTGGACCCAAATGAAGCCACTTTCTGTCTGGCTTCCATTAAGCGCTGCTAGTATTTCTCCCCCCACGTCTCTTAGGAGACTATTTCAGATCCCCGGCTCCTATTCCTTCCTTTGCGCTTAATAGCTAATTGCTAATTAGCAAGATATTTGTGTGCTGGGATAAGCAGTTCATTTTCTGCAAAGGCCGGAGACTACTGCTCAGGTCATCCAGTGATGCTCACCCAGAAACTCACCAGCAAGCATGTTGTGGCAGTGGTTTGCGAAGAAGCTCTGTTGGGGCTGAGCCCCATCCTACCTGTCCCACGTTGTTAAAGTGCTGAGTGTATAATGAAAAGCACTCCAATTGGTATGTCAGGTTCTGGGGGCCTGAGCCAGCACCACCAGACAACGTAGCACTGTTTTGAGAGTTCTCAAGGACCAGAGTCTACCCGGGCAAGGCAACAACAGAGTCTAAAGTGGGATTGTTAGATAAACAAAATATGTTTTGGCCTATGTGGATGGAACAGGGTTGGTGATAGTGGGGAGAGATGGGTACACAGTGATTTCCCTCACACGTGGCAAGAAAATATGGCTTCAGTCATTTTTATTTATTCTCTGTTCATTGTCTTTTACTGATGGGTCTAATCATGTGCTCACTCTGTCTTAGAATAGGGAATTATCAACATCAACAGATACTGTCAGTAAGCCTGTGCATATTATGAGCAATGGCCGAGAGTTGCCTCATGCTGTGGTTATGGTTTTATTTTGTATGAGCTGTTGTCACATGAGCAATGAACTTAGAGGCTTTCCTGTAAGTTCCGAGCTCTGACTTGAGAACAATAGACCTGGGCTTAATTCCTTTCTCAGTCACCTTTAAAGGAGATGGGACTGAGGAAGGAGTTGGTCTCTTAGAGTCTCCATGTCTTCTGTAAAATGGGAGTTTTACTGTCTTTAAAGCTTGTGTTAGGCACGGTAGGCTACCTGCGAACCCCCCATCTAACCTCCCTACCAAAGACCCTGGCTCCCAGAGAAAGTGTCAGCAAATGACAGCTGAGGCTTTCCTTCTGCTGATTCCATTCTGAGGCATGGCTTTCAAAGATCTCCTAACTTTTCTTGAAACCTTCCTCTCGTAAAGAGGGCACAGATACACGTTTCAGATCATCATTGTGAACCAGAGAGAAGGCTGACCATGAAAATCTTCTTTACCTAAGTCTATCACTGGGCAGAATAATAAAGCACATACAGCGTCTCAAAGGCAACAGAGAATTCTGTTTTCATGGTCTTTTCTAAAAGGGCTAGACCAGTTCACCCTGTGGATTTGCATGAATTATCAAGTCCATAAAACTGACTGATGATGAAGACTAAAGTTTTAACAGTGCAGGGCCAAAGGGCAAATAATGAACACTGGCATTGCATGTCCTCCATCAGGGTTCCTATTGGCATGGCAGTTCCGGGCATGTGCTGACAGTCAGCTTGGTTTCTTCCTCCAGCCCTGGCACTCTTAGAGATCAGGAAATGCAGTGACTGGTCCAAACCCCACCTACTCATTGGTTCAGTAGGTGGGTATTTTTGAGGAGTCCCAGTCATGCTATTTTACAGCAGTTCATCTGTTGCTGAATCCCTGCTTCCGAGACAGAGTAATGTCAATTCGCCATGCAGTACATCCTAAAATATTTACTAATTTTCCCTTAACAGAGAAGTTCTGTGGACCAAGGATCTGCTAGCATCACGCAGAAGTCACAGATGAAGAAAAGACGTATTTCGTAAGCAGAGTAGTTGCTGAGAACATGGTACAGTTGTTTCCATAACACATACTCATTAAGTCAGATTAATGCAGCTGTTTAGCATGAAATGTATGCGGTAATCAATACTATTGTGTCTACGGTTTAAGGAAAATAAATGACGAAAGTGTGTCATTGATTACGTACCTCCCAACACTATCAATATTTACCTTACTTCAGGTAAATGCCAGCGAGATAAAGGTTACCTCTTGCAGGAGAAGAATTAGATTTTTGGCCAATTCTCAATCATTCTGAGACAGATTAATAAGAGCATTGCTGAGCTTTCCCCTCTCCTGATTTCTGCCTGTAGGCTGTTCCACTTTTGCTTGAGGCTTCCCATGAAGGGTGGGAAGGAAAGAAAGAGCCCATGCTTTAATCTAGGCGCTCATAAACGGTTCTCGAAAAAGGCAACGTGCTAAAATAAAATTCTTTACAGAAAATGAATAAACACCTTATTTTTAGATTTCTGAGTAGATTGCAATTATCTTTCTTCCCTGGGCTAATAATAGCTCAGAAAATCCAGTGTGGTTTGGAGGTGGCAAGAGCTCTGCTGGTCCCAAGATCATGAGAAATGTTGCTCTACTTCCAAGTGGAACTCATACATCAAGCCATCAATAAAAGCTAGCTTGCATGGCTACCTTAAGAGAAGCGAAAATCAACCTGGGGCTCCATCTTGGAAGGGAGCTCCAGAGTGGAACTTTAAAGTTAAGCTGCTAAAAATACTGCTGTTTCACTTTTACAGAAATGTTTCTACATTTTCATACTTCCTTTTAATTTTTTTTAATCTTATTGTAGCAAGAATGCAATCTGAGATCTACACACTGAATGAAACTGTAAGCCTGCGGTGTCTGCAACAAACACAGTGCTGGATAGCAAATGTAGAATTTATGTCTTTTGTGTCATGGAACCTCGAGTTTGTTGACTTGGCTGTGCTTGCCGCTCCCCAGCCTTTGAGGATCAACATGCTAATGCTGAATTCCATAAATAGCCCTAGTTGATGTCATGTTAGCTTTAAGCATCTAGTGTTAGCCCTTCGGTGACTGGCTTATTTTATTCATTTAGTTTAATGTCATCAGGATTCATGCATGTAACCACACAGAATGAAATGTCTTCCTTTTTAAAGGGTGATAATATTTCTTTATGTGTATATATTTCATTTTCTTTATCTACTCATGGATCAACTCACGTTCATGTCATTTTCACATTCAGGTCATAGTGAATTAAATCTACTATATTTGAACTAGAAATATGTCTTACTATATTTATGTAACCTAAAGTATCTCTGCCTTTCTATTTCTTCTGGATTTACACAATAATTGGCAAGTTGACAAACAACTTATATCAAGAGAATTTAAAAGCAAGAAAAAAAAAATATATATATATATATATATATATAATTTTTAATTTTATTTTTTTTTCTTAGACCCTTACAGAAGACTGGGGAAATCTGGTTTCCATGGAATACTGTCTCTAAAATTAATCCTGAATGGAGGTATAAAAGGAGTCTGGTGGAGGATGTGTGCTTGCTCATGAGCTCTGATTTCTGAGTCAGAGGCCTGCCAGTCCCCAAAGGACAGCGGAGGCACTATGACAGACCTGAGACCGATATAGCCAGTGTCCTTGTAAGTAAGGCCTGTGGTCCCCAAAGCCAACCTGTCTCTAGGTCAGTGAAGGGTTCCCTTCCCAGAAGCCCCCTGGCTTCAAACAGCTTGCCAAGTTCACTCTAAAACAAAATGACACCTTAGTCTGTGCATTGTTTCCCAAACAAGCCATTATCTGGTGGCCTATTCCGACTTCATTGAGGGAGATCCTGTTCTGGGAGATAAATCTTTCCGTGACATTTCAAGACTCAGCCTCAGCCAATTAGAACTGCCACTGTGACACGGGCTTGATGGCACACATTTCAACCAGGTTCTCTTCCAAATTCCATCCTTTAATGGCCTCGCAGCGCCTTCTGCAGGCTAGATCCAGACAGGAAAACCGGAATGGCTAGAAATAACCAGGAACTGAAGAAACCAAAGCTGGGGGAAAGGACTGAAGAGAGAACCTTTGCACAGAAGGCTGACTCTGCCGCTGCATTTCCTTTGCCCTCTAAATGCAGCCCTGAGCCACAAAAGCCACAGGGGCCACACAGGACACACAGTCCATGGAGCCCACACAGCCTACACAGGATATGCAGACCAACAGGACACACAGGGTACTACTACGGAGATGACTTGCTGGTGCTTTATCTGAATACAGAGTTGGTTTTACTGGTTATCCGGAAAAATTTCACCATGGGGTTTGGGTTTGCAGTTTGTGAGGATGGCTTCAAGTCAGGTCATACCGAACGAATCAGCTTCCATGTTATTTGAGAGCCCCTGTATTCCTCAATCAGCTTCCGTGGTTCCCTGTTTTATTACAGAAGACTTACTGAATTTAGAATCCCTCAGCCTAGAACCCTGCGAAATTTTATCCTCTGATGTCAATGACACAAGACTCCAATGACCTTCCAAACAGGGTAGAGTCAGCTGGGGCTTGGGAACTTCAAGCTGTAGACAGGCCAGACTCCGAAGTAGGAGTCATTTTTCAAAAATGACACCATCTTCGGATCTGTTCAGATATGACCACGAAATAACTTTCAGCAAGTGTTCGTCTGAAACGAGTTCTCTCTTATGAGCTCCCAAGAGAAAACTCTTGATTCTTCTCGGCAGTAAAACACAAAGTCCCTTCCCCATGACACACACACTCTGTAGCAATAAGCAACCACGACCTTAAAAGGATGAGTTAGAGACCACGGAGCTGGCTGTGAGTCCCTTCTGGAGAGGTGGCAGGGGGATCTGTGCACAGAGCTCTCTCATTGAACGAGGCCTCCTGTCTTCCGTAAAACTAAAAATAAGGATGATAACAAGAAAGATGTATCTGAGCCTGAGAGGAAGCTGTGACATTACCAGAATGGAATCTCTCCAGAAAGTCTGCTCATTCCTTCCCATTCACTTCTCTGCTTAGTAGTTCTCTGAGAAAAAAAAATTAGCTACAAGGAAGGATGCCTTCCCCATGGTTCACAACAATAAGATCACCCAAGCTAACATCACTCCCTCACCACCAGAAACAGCAAAGCAACAATCAGTGTCATGTGTGTTTGAGGACTCTTATTGTTCTAAGAGACTCCTAATTATATGTTTCTTCTTGTGTCTATCCCTTACCCCTCCCTACTTCCCTACGGGAGATCAAGGAACACAATCAAAGAGGATTCTAAAGAGGTTGTCATATCCTGGAGTTTACAAGATATGGCATTCAAAAGGCAGTGATGTTAATATTGTTTTACACTATGCTGACTTGCTTGGGGGTCGCAGCCATCTGGGAGCATTAACCCCTTTCTAAGACCAGGGAAAGTAGGGTAGGGGTTGGTTCATTCAGGCAGGCACAATGGCTGCCTTACCTCTCAAGTTATCCAGTCCTCAAGCTGTGTCTAGTTGGTTTCTTTCCTTCTTTCTTCTATCTCTTCCTTCTTCCATCCCTCCTTCCCTTCCTCTCTTCCTTCCTTCCTTCCTTCCTTCCTTCCTTCCTTCCTTCCTTCCTTCCTTCCTTCCTTATGAGAAACATACTTTAGTTGGTTTTGATGGAACAGAAATCTAGTGATTATGTCCCTAGCCAATCTTTATTCAAACCATTATCAGGATTATCCTGAATTCTTCAAGAGTTGAGTCTAGCACATGTGATAATTTGATGATTTTGAGCACAGCTTTTATTGTGATTACAATCCAGGACTCTTAATTCAGGCATATTGCTACCGATGCAGGCTGTCTTAGTTTGGTTTCTGTTGCGGTGATTAAATATAATAACCAAAAGAAACTAGGGAGGTAAAGGTTTATTTGGATTACAAATCCTGAATCCTGGTCTACTAAGGGAAATATGAGCTGATGCAGAGGTCATTGGGAAGTGATGCTTACTGGCTTGCTCCTCTAACTTAGCTTTCTTTGCCTGTGTTCTTATATAGCACCCAGGACCACCTGCCAAGGGGTGGCCCTATCCACAATGGACTGGTCACTTAGATCAATCACTAATTAAGAAAATCAAATTTCTTTCATGCTTGCCTACAGTCAGATCTTACTGAGGAGCTTCCCAACTGAGGTTCCCTCCTTCCAGATAGCTCTAACTTGTGTCCAGTTGACATAAAACTAGCCAGGACAGAGGTCTTTCATGTTGTGCAAATTAGGTTGTATTTCAATGTGTGTCAGATGTCAAAACAGCAAGCATTTTGTGAATGTGACAAATGGCATGGACTCCAATTCTAGAAAAAAAAATTGAGTTTGTTATTTTATGATTCTTTCTCTTTTCCTCCATTCTCTCATACAGAAAGGCACATATATATTTCTAGGAGATTCTTAGACTTTATGAAGGTGACTTAGTCTCAGATTAGGGGAGGTCACTTGATTAAAATGTTTAACTACAATGTGACTTCAGGCAGCATCAAAGACCACGGACAACCACACTGCCTTTGATGGTAACATGAGTCAGAGACATGAACAAGGCTCCCGGCCTTAGCAGTACCACAGACAACAACATGACCCTTGGATATAGCATGGCCCATGGAGATCAACATGGCAACCAGAGACAGCACAGGTCATGGATGTCAATCTGACCTTCAGAGGCAGCACAGGCATCCACATGACCAGGGGCAGTGTTGCACTGGAGGCCATGTTGTCTGTTCTGCCACCGAGGGCCAAGTTGATGTCCATGATTGACACTGAAGCCGAGGGTTGTGCTGATGTCCATAGTCTTGTAGTCAGAGGCCATGCGGATGCCTGGTGTATGTGCTACTGCCTAGAGTCATGTTGATGTCCATGGGCCACGCTGTCACCAGTAAGCATAGTCCGTAATCCAAGCTGTCACTGACCGTAAAGGACAAGGAAGCTTCTTTCACAATGAGATTGATGACTTCAGACTCACAGAGAGAATGAAAGACATAGAAGTATTCTGTAGCAACCTCTTCCCCACCCCTTCAAAAAATTAAAAACAAACACCAGTCTAGACAGGAAGCCATTGAAGAGAATTCTTAAAAGTTGTGATAAGCATGCTGAAGGGGAGCTCTTCATGGTTGATGCCTCCTGGCAGGGGTGGGGATGGGGAAAGATTCACTGTTCTTTAAGAGGCTGACCACTGGGGGTTTGACCATGATCCACTGAATACATGAGCAACACAAACTGGACTTAGTATTTTTTCTTTTCTTTTTTTCTTTTTTCTTTTGGTAGGGGGTGTGTCACAAGGGTGGGGAGATGAACCTGGGAGGACTGGACAGTGAGTGTGGTAGGGGTGCATTATGTGAAATTCCCAAAATAATCAATAAAATATTATATTGGAAAAAATTTAAATTCTAAATATTTAGTATGTCTTCCCTATGTCCCTGGATAACCAAGCATAAGAGATTTTTAAGGTACACCTTATTGACTCTTTTTTTCTCCATCAAATGCTTTCCTTAGTGATATGATTTAGTCCACTACTCCACCACTTAATTTTAATTTACATGCATACTCTGGGAACTATTTAGAGGCAGGTACCGGTGCAGCCAGTGATGGTCAGGTTTGTGTATTAACTTGACTGGACTATTATGCTCTGTTATTCAAACATGGGTTGACTGGCGCTGTGACTGTATTTTATCACATTTAGCATCAAACTGACCTAAAATAAAGAGGGCTACCCGGAGGAACTTGGACAGCTTCAGCAATTGACTCAAAAGCCTCTAGGAGGAGAAGCAAGACCTCTGGGAAGAAGCAATGCCATCTGAGGACAGCTGCTTCAGCCTCTGCGGTCGCAGATAATATTTATTCTTGATGACCATGCCCTATTGACTCAACTTGCCAATCTAGGGTTCACATTCCCGTAGGCAACCCTCCACATTAAACACCTCAGGCTGTCTTCTCCAGCTCTGCTGCTGCTGTTAAACCCTTGAGAATGTGGATTTTGTATAAGGAATAGGGCACAGCTAAAAGAAATACCCCGAAAGGTATAGCTGTCGATTGAACTGGATATTATGCAGTGATTGGGAGCCTTTCTACTTGTATGTAGAAAAAGCCAGAATACCGTTCCTAGAATACTCAAAGAGGAAAATCTGCTGACACGGCCAGATTTTTCTTACGAACATACTATTAACATCTGCTGTGAGAAAGTTTCTTCTATCTATGCCAGGAAAGCTGCACTCATGAAATCTCAACAATATGCCACCAAAAATGGATCTTCACAATGATAACACCAGTTGACATGCCAATGTGAATAGGAAAAATCTCATAAAGCCCCAACCCTAAATGAACTACAGGCAATTAATAACTGCCGAGAGAGAAAGAATGAGTCTCCTCCAACCACAGGTCCCTTGATAGGTTATCCAATCCCAAGTGGTCATACTTAGCCAAGTATATATAAGTAACACTAGCTAGAATCAGAAAGTTGTATGGATATATACATTTATGGATATATTTATTTATATAATATGCACGAAACAATTATAATTAAATAAAGGGTCATAAATTTCAGAGGGATTGAACTACACAGAAGGAGTTGGAGGGGGGAAAAGAGAAGAGGAAATGAGGTAAAAGCAGTGCTCATGTATGAAATTCTCAAGAGCAATTGCGAAGTTTACATTAAAAAGGCTCTTATTTATATAGAATCAGAAAGATTACCTGCAGTATGCCCTACAGTTGGTAGAAAGAGAAACACATAAGCATGAATATGGAAATTTAGTAGAAGAGATTTTTCAAGCAATGTGTTAAGGTGAAGCCTGGGTTTTACATTCCACTTAGAGTAAAATATGAGAGAAGAAAAATGTGTAGAAGAACTGTTAAGTAAAACTGACCTTGCCTTTGATGATTTGGGACATTCTCTGACTATGCAGGTTGTGAAATATACTAAAATTAGGATACTCTGTGTTAACAAATGTGCCCTGGAGATAAGATCGATTGTAAAACTAAGCAAACCTGTGCTTGGGATGAAGATACCAAGTGTAGGAGTCAGAAATAGAGAGGAGATTACTCAAGAATGGTCTACAGGGATCCTAGCTGTCCAGTAGTATGAGCCCCTATGACATACATAGGGGACACAGAAAGTTTTGAAAATGTAATATCAATAGAAAACATGGCTAGCATGGCTGAAAAAGATGAGCACATCACAAAATTGAATAAGGCTGTTGGGCTCACAAGTTCTCCAAAAACAAACCAACCTGACAAAACTGCTAAATTATAAAACTACTCTGCCATTCAGAAGAAGAAGAAGAAGAAGAAGAAGAAGAAGAAGAAGAAGAAGAAGAAGAAGAAGAAGAAGAAGAAGAAGAAGAAGAAGAAGAAGAAGAAGAAGAACGGTAATTCCATGTGTTCAGTGTTGAACCCAGAAGCCAGTCTGAACCAAATGGCTGAGGGATTGTACCAGAAGATAGGGATCTGAACTCCAGAGGATCATTCCCATGTCTTGTAGCTGCATGATGTTTCCTGGTAGAATCTTGAAAGTTCTTGGAACTCCTTCCCCCTTCTTCTTTGTTTCTATTCTTTATAAAAGGAGCATCTTCAACAGTTTGTCTATGCACACCATATTTCAGAAGAATGCAAGGCATATTCTAGTTTCAAAGGCTTCCAGATGGAAGGAAACCATGCCTCCATGTGGCCCACATCCAGAGTATGGCCAATATCTAAGTTAGATGATGAAATATGGTACTTTGGGCATACATGTATAAATGAGATGTTAAACATGAGTTGAGGCAATAACAGGCTAAGACATGGGGGATCTTAGGATGGAATAAATGTATTTTGCATGACAAGTGTATAGGAACCAATGGTAGTGAAAGGTTTAGGAAACTGTAGCAGACTGGAAAAAAAGATGTGCTTCAGAATTGTTTACATTCTAATGCCCAAAATCTGTATATTCTTTTTATGGAAGTCTCCACAAGTGTACTTAATGAACAATCTTGAGATGAAGAGCCAATTTTGTATCACCCTAGTGATCTTCAAGTACAAGCACATACATTTTTATAAAAGGAGAATACTAGAGGATTGAAATACATATAAAAGGGAATGTGCTATGAGCAGGGGAGAGACAGCAAATGCTTAGCTTGAGGAGTGGAGTGATGCGGTCATGAGCCAAGAATACTAGAACCTTCCAGAAACAGGAAGAGATGATAAAACAGTTCTCTGGTTAAGTTCTCGAAGTAGCAGGGGACAGCTCATGCCTTGCTTTAGGTTATTAAATTGGTTTTGAACTTCTAGACAAGTGTGAAAGTACATTCTCTTGCTTTAAAGAATCAAGTTTGTAATAAACATTACAATCGCTGCAGTTAAACCACACAGATCACATAGGAAAGTGAAAAGGATACCTGTCTATCTACTAAATACTATATGAATTGGTCAGTAGAAGGACCCTGATGACTATTCAGGTATCACTAATAAAAGGATGCCAACTATCAGGGCAGATCAAAGGGCCCCAGAACCTTTCTTTCAATGTAGAAAACAGGATTCCCAGAGAGAGGAGAATGTGGGAGGAGCAGTCATGAAATTAACTAGCATATTTTGAGATGTGTTCAAATGGAGGAACCCTTAGATTTCATAGTGCAAAAACAAAGAAAGAAAGAAAGAAAGAAAGAAAGAAAGAAAGAAAGAAAGAAAGAAAGAAAGAGACAAAAGAGAAGAGAGAGAAAGAAGGCCAAAGAAACATTGCCTATGACCAATGGTTCAGCTAGAAAATATAAGGAGGCATTCATTTAGCTGCATTTCAGAGTGTTTCAAACTGCACTTCCTATAAAATGTGCAAAACTATAAAATCATCAAGTACAACTGGTCTAGTCTTCCCACACACACCCCCACACACAACTTGCCAATGCCAGGCAGGCAGAGGTAAAGAAAGGCAGCCTATCCAGAAATTGAAAACCCAGAGGCTGGCAGTTAGTACCTGCTCATGGATAATTTCTTCACTCTCTTAGATCAGTGTAAAGAATGAAGATAAGACTTGTGACATTTTCAAAAGCATCTGCCACACGCCTAGACAGTTAATAATAACAGTAAGTTAGCATGAGGGAAAAGTCGGAATTACAACCTAGTGTTTCTCCTCTTAAATTCTTCCACTAGCAGGCTAGGGAAATTAGGACCCATAAAGTATTAAAGTCTTGAATGACATTCCAGGGGTTTTGGAATCTATGGGATGTGTTTAAAAGACGGTACAACATAGCTGTATGCCAGTGTTGGAAGGATACAAAAGGTCACAGATGAGTCAGAAGGAGCTAGCTTTGAATCTGCTTAAGCAGGTTCCAGAACAAGATGTCAAGGCCCTGCTTTAGGACAGTACATGATGCACTTTCCAACAATTGAGGCCACCCAGCTTGAGGCCATGTTTGAGGACAGGGGAAATCACATGAGTACGGTGAAGAGGGACACAGTTCATTATGTGCAGCTATTCCAGAAAGGGCATCTGAGTTTTGGCATCTCTTCTAAGGGAGCTGTTTATAAAATGCCACAGTGTTTGATGGCTGGCAGAGTACTTCAGTGCATTTGTTTACAAAGCCTGTCTTTCATGATTCCTAATGAGTCTAATGGCCTGCTGAATATGGTTTTCCATGCGTCAGATCCCCCACATTCTTGTGCACAGAAAGGCCAGCGGAGCATTCATGTCCCAGCCTTTTCTCTGAGATCACTCCAACAGAGTTTGCAGTGCTCAAGTTCAGCATAATGCACATCCTTGTGATTGTGGCAACGAATCTATAACCTCGCCCCGTATCTCACTTAGCCACTTAAATGCAGAACAGTGTGCAATGACCACGTTCTGTGAAACCCAAGGAAACACTATGCTTTATAAAACATTCGTCTACTTGAAATAGTTATGATGGTGTGACCTGTGACTCAAGGTGGTGGTCACTTAAGCTCCCCTCCCTATGGGAAATACATCTGCTGAGCTTGAAAAGAATCAAAAGAAAGCACTGTGGCTCAAGAATACAGATCTGTTGGCCTTCTTGCCTCTTCCTCTAGCTATTTTCAGGTTTGTTCCCCGCACTGTGTGATCAAGGGATTTGGTGAAGCTCATTCTAAATCACCCACAAATCTGCAGCTACAAATCCTTTCTTTTAAAGAAGTTACCATGTTGTTGGAGGCCTTACCATTAAGTCTTCATTCCTGGCAGTCACTCTGAATTTGCCTTTGTTGGATATATGTGGTGTTCCCTTTTGTGTACTTCGACCTCACTCAACTACAATTTAGCAATATTACACCACACACACACACACACACACACACTCACACACACACACACATACACACACACACACACACAGAGAGAGAGAGAGAGAGACAGAGAGAGAGAGAGAGAGAGAGAGAAGAGGGTTCACAAGACTTCAGTTATAAAGATAAGTTTATTCCAACCCAAGGTTCAAAGATAGAAAGAGGTGTCTCAAGAAATAATTTGTCCAGTGTCTTCTGACTCCTAGTCCATCAAGAGAAGGCACTTTTGGAAGAGCCAAGGCCTTTCCAGCCCCCACCACTGGGACCCTTGCCTCCTTTCTCTCAGGTTTCCCATAAACATGCTTAAACATCTTCCACGGCTTGTCCTTAGCAGATTTTGCATCCTTACTACCATGGACTTGTGTAGTCTCAAAATACATATGTTTAGATTCGATTCTTGATCTGAGAATATTTTAAGGTGGGTGGGGCCTGTGGTCCATGGTTAAGTCATGAAGATGGAGTCTTTCTAGAAGTTCCTGGGGACAGGACAGAACTCTCTTTCCTCCCACAGTGTGAAGTTGTGAGGAGAGGAAAACAAGCCTTTAGCAGATGTGGAACCAGTCAGAATGCTGACTTTGAACTTTCCAGGTGCCAGAACTCCTATCGATGGATAGATACATGGTGGGTGAACCAGTACCTAGCATACTGTCAGGCAGTAACCTGAACAAACCAAGACAGCTACCCTCCTCCTTTCTCCTAAGCTCGAAGCTTTCGTATCAAAGCTCAGTCTATTCTGCCCAGCATCTACTTTCCGACACACACAAGGCACCAAGAGTTTCAGCCTTCTGTTTCTCTGTATAATCCATGGAGGTTTTCCTATTCAATAAAGAACTTCATTTCTATTGACTTGTAAAGACCACACACTTCAAGTGCCGCCAAAACAAATCAATGTCACATGAGCCAAAGAAATCCTTTTAACTACTTCAAAGAGCTAGTGATTGTGAAATCTTGATGTCTGTATTTCGGACAGGACTTGTAGGTTCTCTGTAACCCCTGGCACAGCTGCTACGCCAAGACACCAAGCAGAGTGCATCTGACCACACTGGACATACTCATGGGAGGAAGAGGCCTTTGAGGAGGACCTATTTGCCACACCACGCCCACTCTGGTCCACAATGCATTTCACCAAACATTCCAGGCTTTTCAGTCATAGCCCAGAGCAATCTGTTTGTTAGGGAAAGTTACTCTTAAAAATTCGGATTCAAGACTCGAATGTTAAGGCAGTTGCTGTTAATGAGTCCGGGGTATTTACATTTGGCTATTTAGAATTGACGGGGTTGGCACCTGCCAGATCTATTCTTGGCTCTGGTTGGCATGGTTAGCTCCTGACTCTCCCAAGCTGAAAAATATAAAAACAAACATATAGAGATGAACATGTAACACCGCCCCTCTCGTACTCTGTTAGAACATCTTGAGGCAGGTTCATGCTTACTGACCCCAGGGTAATTTTTTTTTTTGCACCTGGGTGGTAAATTACTTTCAGGTGAGGCAAAGCCAGATGGCCCAAACTTACCTGGAGTTGATTAAAATGATTGTACCTGCTTCAGAAATCTACCAATCAAATACCACCGCAGCATTTACCATGGTAACGTCTCAGCCAGTGGCTTCTGCACTGTTAACGGGAGATGTTGAATCTACCAATTAAAAGCAGCAAATGATACCCCCTATCTGATACGCACACACTCACATCACTGCATCCTAAGTGTTTCCACAGAGCCAGCTGCTGCTGAACAAAAAGAAAATTGGAGGAAAAAAAAAGCATTTCTTTTAAAAGTGGAACTCCTGCTTGGTGACATATAGAATAATAACGCAGGTCTTGAAGACCCCTGGCACAATCCATCACTACATAAATGCAGAAGATGCTTGAACTCCGTAATTGCCTGGCATCTCATGGGACATTTGTCTGCGCTTGGCAAAGATACCCAAGAACGGGAGTGGAGGACAATTTTCACATCCATACAGTATCAAATGTCGCCTAAGTCAACCATATGAATTCCATCCTCTGTTATTATCAGATGCTATTAGATAGCCATGTGTTTCCAGTTTCTGGTTTATAATTCAATACAATTCAATTTATTTCTGTTCAATTCAATTGGGTTCAATCTAACTCGGTTTAATTCCAACACATTCATTAGCCACATATTCTATTAGCTATAGGCTGTTATGAAAATTAGTTCAACAAAACCCTCCCTCACAAAGGGCCTAAAATAATTTATCAGCAAGGGTTTGATGGACCTGTATAATTGCAACATGAAGGACACTAAGCATCCCAGAGCATAACGCCCAAGGTGCTGGGAAAGAAACAGAGATGACTTTACTATATTGGCCAGTCTGTTAAAAAGTGCACAGAGAGTATGCCAAGGGTGAGCAAAATTTCTAGTTAATGTGGCAAATGGGATGAGCATTTTTTAAAGACAAAAGAAAATGAATTAAAAAGAAATAGCAAAAACGGTCCTGTAGCCCAGCCCTACCTCCAATGCAGCACTAACAGGGAGACAAATCGAAAGCCAGCACCACTTTCAGTGCGTATTCACAGAATACCATCTCAAAATCACTTAGATCTTCAGTATTTTTTCAACATAGCGGAATGTTTGCCTTTGCAGATGCTCAACACAAACATCCGCATTTAGACCAATAAAAATAACCGTCGTTTGCAGCTATGACCATTAACACCACATGTAGATACGCAAAAATCAAAAAAGACTAATCACACCATGGGAAGCAGGAAATACACCAGTTTCTAAATTTTCTGCAACTTCAGGTCTAGAATTGCTCAGAAACGAAACACCAACATTCGACAACTGCAGAGACTGCACATTCCTCAGGAAATTCGATGAACTTCATCATTTCCGGGGCTTGAAATTAAGTCTTTGGTTTCCACCAATGCTCCCTGTGTTGGTAGAAAGCCGGCATTCTGTTTACATGGTTTATTAGTGGTGCAAAGGTATCTGCCTGGTATCAGAAGAGGACAGTGGCTCAAATATTTCCCTTCCTCTCCTTCTCCGAGTACTGCTACATATGGACATGACCTTCATCCCAAGCACACTGAACTTCGAAATTGAGGAAGCCCTTTTTCTAAGGAAGAGTTGCTTAAGGAAGCATGGGGTTCTAGTCAGTATTAAGTTTCCTCTGTGCTTGCTTAGGTCATGGAACCTGACTGTATCAGGTAAACTGAGTCCCTCCCAGTTCTGCTCTCCAATGCCTTAACCAGTACGAAGCTTACAAGAAGGCACTTGTGTCTAAGGCAATGCTATTGGAACAAATAGAGAGCTACGGTCACTGGCTATGGTGTAACTTCTGAAAAAAGTTTAACAACCAAAAATGGTTCTTAGGAGTATCTGCAAGCCTAGGTATGAACTTGTGAAAACAGCTCTCTCTACTGCCCCAACAGGGCCAGTCTCAGAAGAAGGGATGAACCCTTTCTGCATCCATACTGCTAGAGCTATGGGTCTTTCTACAGGGATCCTGGGGGAAGTGGCAGAGTTCCTGCCGGGTCCTTGGATGATTATAGATATGTGGAAGACAAGAGAGTCTCTGACTTGGAGACACCATTGCACCCAACTCACAAAGCTGCAGGGGCTTTCCTGGGCACTCGGGGCAGGAAGGGACTATGGAGGATTGTAGAATTCAAGGCTGATAGAAGCAGGCACTGCGGGTATTTTACACACTACTTAATGAAATAAAGCAGACACCGGGACTGTAGCAATGTTCTCCAGAGGACTCCAAGGACTCTGAAATGGCTTCCTGTGGGGATAGTCATAGGCCCCTGCACAGGGACTCATTTGATGCTGTGGAAATTAATCTGGTTTAGGAAACAAAATTTCAATGAACAAATTATAGGGCTAGTAACTATAGTATGCAAGCTCTAGTTTGATTAGTGCAGCCAAGGTGCTGGGAAAAATCTTTTGTTGGATCTGGCATCAATTACTCCATTTCAAGCACGAGTATATGTCCTGGTTAGCCTTAACTATCAACCGTAAACAGTCTTGACTAAGGGATCATCTAGATCATGTCCACTTATGGGTATTTTTCTATGAGGGACCATCTTGATTATTAATTGTTGGTGTGGATGTGGGTGGCGCCATTCCTAAGAAAGGTGGTCCGGAGCTGTATAAAATGCTAACTAAGCATGAGGTGTGGAAGAGTCAGGAACCCTCACTGGTTCCTGCCTCAAGTTCCTGCTCTGACTTTACTACTTGATTCAGACCCTGAAGTATGAGACAAAGAAATCCTTTCCTCCCCAAGCTGCGTTTGAAGAAAATGCTTTCTCATAGCTCCAGCATGAAACCGGAACTGTATGTAAAACAATGCACACATGACCCCCAAAGCCTTTTCCTTCTCTGCCTGATCTGTTCTCGGTGTAAGCAAGGACAAGTACCATCAAGACTAAGGCTTGGTAACTGGAAGAGGGTTCTAGGGCTTTATAGCCATCAGAGTTTCCAGGGATCTGATGCTGAGTTCCAGTGCCAGCCCTGCAAACAGGGATGGAGACTCAGAGGATCCTATGTATTCCGGCAGATGGACTGTTTGGCCCATCACCTGATGTATCTGGCAAGCTCATGTCCACATGGAAGCCAGAACCAGACAAGGACCCATGAGAACCAGGAGGAATGTCGGGGGCTAGCGGCTGCCGTCAGAGCGCACCAACTATAGAGAACAAGTGAAGAAATGGAGTGGCATGTTTAATTTTGTTGTTGTTGTTCAATTAGAATGGGTCAACTTTTGCCCTCCAGGACAGAGTCCCAAAGAACTCTTCTCTCTCTTAGTCTTGCTCCATTGCACATTTTCAGAACATCTGTCCTATTAACTGTGAATAATACTGGCTTACTCTCATCTACCATGGAGCAGGCATGCTCTGTGCAGCCCTGCCTCCTTCAAGTGAAAGATACAGGTTTTTAAAAAAATGACATGCATATGACTGGGTACCGAGGAGGTGATTTAGGCCCTGCCTGCAGCTCTTGGTTTCCTGAGCTCCGTGGATCATCCTGTTTCCGAATTCGGGGCAGAAGATGACAACTGGAGTTAGACGGAAGGCTGGAGGACTCACTCTGTGCTTGGAGACCTTCCTGCCCCAGTGTTCCATAGAAAATGGGAGGAAAATATCCCAGCAATGAGAATTTGGGGAAAAAAATCTTTGAAGGACACGAGGCACAGAGAAGTCACTGCAGCAAGGGTAGGTGACAAAAGGCGAAAGACAATCTAGAAGAGTGGGAAATGGATTTGGCATTATGCATCTCTCAGTACCAGAGGCACACAGACAAGCTAAATCTCTATAGCAACATAACAAACTGTGTCCTACAAAAAGCCAGGAGAAAGACTGAGTCCAGTATGAAGGGCAGAGCTCCCCAGGAGACAGGAGTGTAGTGAGCCCAACATGGTGGCACACACCTGTAATCCCAGCACTTGGGAAACTAAGATAGAGAACGTCTATGAATCAAGGCCAGGATGAGCTGCTCAACGAGTTGCAGACAAGTGTGGGCTGCAGAATGAGTCTGTGTCTCAAAAGGAGAAGGAAACATTCATCAACTCCTGTCAGGCCAAGTGTGTTCCTTTCCCGTTAGGCGCCCCACACGAAGCACTTTCTATGACCTGCTTCCACAGCCTCCCCTCTTCATCAGAGTGCACAAAGTAACCGCTGAGGGGGCTTTCAGGGTTACAATGGTACCTTCAAACAAGAATCACCCTGCGTTTCACAAACAGCGGCTCCATGAAAATCAAATGGAGAGGCTGCATAAAGCACCTCAACAGACAGAATAATCGGAGCTGACAGAGCAGGAGAAGAACAGCAAGCAGAATCAGACAGCAAAGAAGATATTAGAAGCAACTCTCATTTCTTAAAAAAAGGAAGCTTAGTGTATTCACAAACAGTAACAGGAGTTATTTAATAAACACAGAGAGTTGGCGGAGTGGGGACACAATTTGAGACCTTGGGGATGAGAAACAACCACACAGTATCCTAAGGTAATTTTCCAAATGACTCCAGGATTAGGAAAGGAAGGCAAAGAGAAATAAGACAACCATACCAGTGAGGGAAGTGCAGGGATCCTGGACTTGGAGTAAAAAACTGAGAAAACCGGGATGCTGTGATAGCCCCTGATAAAATTCAACTGAAGAATGGACCCAGGATCTACTGGAAATGCCTGGCTGCCCTGCCTTGTAAAAAGTCAGCATTGGGGTTCCCTCCAGAGCAAATCCAGAGGCACATGAAGTCATGAGCTACCCAAGGAGAGAAGAGGGGATGGTGATGTGTCTGGAGAAAGCAGAGCAGGCAGTGGGAGGTTTCATTTGTGAGCAACTGAAGAAATGGTAAGCATATTTTCCCAAGAACATTGTTCTAAAACCTAAACATTCAAAAGGGTGTTGCTAAAAGAATCCTTGGAAGTATAAACACACAGTTTAGGCTACCTGACAAAGAAGAATAAGGAAATCACGTGAGAGATTCTGGCAGTACCACACAACATTGCTAAGAACACATCTAAGAACAGAAAGAAGATTTATAGCTACATTCCTGGAAACCCAAGCCTGGTGCAACTCCAACTATGCCCTATATATATTTTAGACTTCATCTTTTACAATATTTATTGCATTGTCTATTTTCTTTATTTTTTTCATCTTTTCTGTAGTTGAGCACATAGCCAGATAGCTGAAGCATGATAAGAACCACATTGAGACTCCCTTTGCCCTTTCCTGCATCCTGATGGTGCCCATCTTCCAGGTGATGGTGTTAGGCTTAGGAAAGCTCTGCTTCTCATAGTTGCTATTGGCATTTTCATTTGTCTGTGGGGGTAGAATGTACCAAAATACTCAAAAAACCCTACAAATATGGTTGCACTAACAAAGCAGGTGGTGTGCCTGGAACCAAGTGGGCGGCTGGTTGGCAATACCGTTGTTGGGTGAGAGCTCATTCCTCAGTGTAGCTTGTATGTACATACTTGGCATTGGTCTGGTGGCCTTCTTCCAGTGTACTAGATGGCATGTGGGCCACGGAGTTAGACACACAAGACAGAGGACCATCTGAGTGTATGCAGGATGTAAGTAGCAAAATCAGGGTCTTGGCAAATGAAGAAATGACAAAATTTGGTTTAACTCTTTGCCCTTCCCTCCATCTCCCCCTTTCCCCCTTTCCCCTCTCTTGTCTCCTGGTCCCTCCATTTATTCTTACACCCATACAGCATTTACTCATCTTAAATACTTAGGGTCCTCTGCTCTGTTTCCTGATAGATTTTACAGTGTAGTGGGGGAAACACAGGTGTGGGGTGATAGCACAGCTGACGGTGTTAGTGGCTAGTCGTTTAGGCAGTGGAATCTCACCCTCAACAAAAATCTCTGGCTGTGCATTCATCAGTGTAGAAAAGTTGAGCAGCTCAGCTGGGGACAGAGCAAGGAGGTGCATAAGGACCCAGGTAAGCCAGGGCTCCTTCTCATAGGCATTCACACCCACTCCCTCTATATTGTCCAATTGCCAGTTAGAGATGAGAGTACATTCATATTTTATGCTTACTGAATAAAAACAAACATTTGTAATTTTATAAGAAGAGGAGATTTTGTATTTCTCTCCCCCACTGTAAAAATGAATACTGATAGGTCAAGATCTCTTCTTTGTGGTTTCTCACTCCCACTCCTCTCACCCTGTTTCTGGAAACACAGCTACATTTTTTTAAATTTTTTATTGAAAAAATTTCCACCTCCTCCCCTCCTCCTCCCCGCTTCCTCCCCGCCTCTCATTTCCCTCCCCCTCCCCCCACTTCTCTTCCCCTCCCTCTCCAGTCTGAAGAGCAGTCAGGGTTCCCTGCCCTGTGGGAAGTCCAAGGTCCTCCACCCTCCATCCAGGTCCAGGAAGGTGAACATCCAAACTGGCTAGGCTCCCACAAAGCCAGTTCATGCAGTAGGATCAAAACCCAGTGCCAATAGATCAGCCCCACTTTCACAGTGGGTGGGTGCACCCCTCGTGGTCCTGACTTCCTTGCTCATGTTCTCCCTCCTTCTGCTCCTCATTTGGACCTAGCTACTTTTGTCCAGAGGAAACACAAGACAGACTGTGGCCTTTCACAAAAGTAATGAGGACCAGAATTTATTGCGCATTTTCTGTGTGCTGAGTCTTGCATCTCTGATCTAAATTCATAGCTGTCCCTCAATCTGTCATTGAATAGCATCCTGATACACTCATCCTAGACTGGAGATTCTATAAGGTAAAAAGCTTGCTTACCATATCTGAATTAGCTTCATCATCATAATTTAACTTCATCTACTGTTCAGGACACTTGTCTATATCTGGACAAATTATCTAAGACAAAGCCCATGTTATAATAAAGTGCTGGACATGTCACATACACACACAAATAAGCTTCTTATAGCTTTGGTGGCATGAGATAACACAAGCCAGGACACTCAAAACCACCAGTGACATTCATTGCAATGGCCTGCTCAGTGGTCACTATATGTCATCACAAGAGACTGTGCATCAGAGACAAAGGGAAAGGCTCAAATTCAAAATTTTAAATCTAGTTTCAATTGTAAAGTTGAAAAATCAGAAGTCAAGGTATGTTGTGGGCAATGTCAGTACAGACCTGTCAAAGACAGATAATGAGGAGTCTATGTAGAAAATGAAGAGAAGACTCAACAATGTTAAGTAAATGATCAGATCCCCAACTAATAAGAGATAGGAGACTCAAAAGCACACACAGTTACACATGTACACAAGCATATTCATACACACATACATGCACACACGCAAATGCACACACACAAATGCACACACAAACACACTCAGACACATATTCATGTGCATATACACATGCGCGCGCACACACACACACCCATCATTCTTCACTACGCACTTTGAAATACATGTTTACTTTCCTACCCTGCCTGCCTGTTGTCCCAGGCTGCAGCTGCTGTACCAATGTTGTGGTGCTAGGTGCCAAAAAGCTGTTTAATTCCACTCTAATAAACATGTTTCTATTCATTTGTGAGATGGTGTGTTTGTTTATCTAGTAGGCTTCTGCTATGCGAGCCTGGCCAGATCCTGTTAACCCTCCAAAGACAAGGTTCTCCAAACCCAGGGTCTGCCCAGGTTTCTGAGCCGCACTTCAATCAGTGAGTCCTAGGCAAGGAAAATGTAAGCGAATGGGTGAGGGGCATAAATGGAACAGCTGCTTCATTATCCTAAGACAAATTGAGAGCCAATAAAAGGTGTTCAAGTGAGAAGAGCGAAGAATGAAGATTGACAGTCAAGGAAACAGCCACACTGGGTTTGGCCTCAGCACCAGCCCCACCTTTTGCAATTCCAAAGCACAGTAAGGAACTCAGACTCCCAGAGACTCAGTCCCGGAGACAGTTAGCTTTTCTTCAACAGATTCTGGCTGACACGGTGCGGCTTGAATTGGCTCCAGTGGCTTACATCTAGTAGCTCCTTTAACCTTCCTGTCTTATAGAGCAGGAAACTGAGGCACAGAGATGTGATCGATGTGACCAATATAACGCATCTAAAAGTGACTGATCAGGTATACGAACTCGGGGAGTTAACCACATATCATACAGGTTTCTGACCAAAGGCAGATGTGTGCCGGTATCTTCAGCCAGTTAATGGAAATTTCAGTTTCACTTCTAGACAGCTTAATGAGAAAAGCACTGTGCAATAGCCAAGTATCCAGGTCCTACACTCAGGCTCTTTCTGCTGTGTGGGCTTGAGTGAGTTATAGAGTCTCTGAGAGCCTCTGTGTAGAAAATGGGATTCTGCAAATATACCGCAAAACAAGGATGGGAAAGGACAAAAACATAGACAGAGGGACTAGAGCCCAGCAACGTGCAGCTAGAGTCACCTAAAGTCTTCCTGTTTATTAATATCCATGACCGAATATGCAATGACCTTCACAAGAACTTCAGAGGATGGAGGAGAAATTGAACCCAAACACAATAAACGTATGAGACATATCCATTTGTTATGGATTCCAACTATCAAAACCCATCATTACAGTTGCACTGCGCGTAGAAGGTAGATATCTAAATAGTCAGAGCAGTGAGGACTCTGAAGGAGCATTTCTGCTCCTGGGCAGAGCATCATAACGCTGTATTAGACTTGTTAGGGTCAGAGACTGGGCCTTGCCAGCCTAACAAGCTGGGCTCACCCACCTTTTCCTAATGCACCAATTAAAGAGACAAGTTACAACCCAAAGCAGAGAGAGGAGGTTTATTCAATGTGGCCATTTTGGATAAAAGAAAACATAAAGGTGTCTGGTGATCCCCAATACATCTTCAGAGTCCCAACATGAAATTTAGGTTCACATATGTGGCAAGAAGGATAGAGAGATGGGTCAGTGGATCAAGCTCTGGCCATGCAATCATAAACTTGCATAAAAGCTAGATGCAGTAGCACACATCTATCACACATATGTAATTCAAGTGCTCTTATGTGGTGAGGAAAGGTAGAGACAGAATCCCAGAAGCTTGAGAGCTGACTGGCCTTGGGTACACAGCAGCGAATAATAGACCTTGTCTCAGACAATATGGAGAGCAAGTATTGATATGCAGAGCTGTCTCCTTTTCTTTCCACACCTGCACCTACATGCACATGAGCACACATACAGACAATAACTCACAAATAAATAAATAAATAAATAAATAAATAAATAAATAAATAAATAAATAAATAAGAGATAAGCACAGCTAAGAAATCATTGTCAAGGCATAGTCTCTTACCCATTATTTTTTTAATTTTCAGCAGTGGTCTGACAAGCCATCAGGACAGTGAGAAGTTTCATCCTGAGAGATAAACTGCTTGGTTTGAACCTTTTCCTTCTCCCAGAGTGAGATTCCTGGGAAACTGTAACTTATTTGGAACATTTGCTTCAATTATCTGTTAGTCAAAACGAGGGGCAAAAAATCTGCTTTTGGCTCTCTTGACTCCTGCCAGGAAGGTTATAAGAATGCCTACCCGGCTACCTCGCAGTTGTAAGAACGCAGTGTTAGAATTCAGCTTCTGCTCAGGTCACATCTGCGGCAGCGCCTCCTGGACAGGCACTCTACTGAGACATCATCCGAGAGTCCCTAGCTAATAGACTTCCATGTGTCATCTGGGTAAGTGAGTTTCTATCCAAACAGGTACACACTCTGTCCCCTGACCCCTCCCCTGACCCCTGCCTGGGAATCAGAGGGCTGAACTGCAGGATGGGCTGTGGAACCACTCCCATCCTGGTAAAGGAGTAGGAGGCTCCCACTTCTGCCAGGTGGGCTGCCCAGATTTTCTCTGTTCAGGTCTTTGGTACAACCGGAGGCAGTGACCTTGCTGTGGAAACATTGTTTTGTGCTGTTTTTATTGTTTTAGCTTTTATTTAGTTTCTTGTTGGCTAACCACTGCATTCGCCGCTGTAAACAGACCCTCAATGCAGAGCAGCTCCTTTTTCGGGGGAGTTGGCAGCTGGCACTAGAAGGGAATCCATCAATTTAGGCCATCAACACAAGGGGAAGAAAGAACACATTTTAAGTGCCTTCTGCTTCAGGAAACACCTGGGTAGCCTTCGAGACAGCAGAGCCTCCATTTGAGCTTTTTTGAAGCACACACTTAGTTAATTTTGAAAGAATTGTCATTGACAGGTTGAGTAGTGGAAGTGGAGAGAGTAGTTCACCTTCATATCTTGTATTATTTCAGTCTAATTCTCAGTACTCCCCACCCCCAACACATAGAGAGGAGGAAGGGAGAGGGAGAGGAGAGGAGAGGAGAAGAGAGGAGAGGAGAGGAGAGGAGAGGAGAGGAGAGGAGAGGAGAGGAGAGGAGAGGAGAGGAGAGGAGAGGAGAGAGGGGGGGAGTAGAGGAGTTAGTTTTCAGTCTTAGGACAACACCTACTGACCTGGTCCATAAGTCTATCACCCATTCCTGTTACAATCAGAGACTATCTAGAAGAACTGGTTTTGGTGAGTAGGTGCTATTTGCAGTATAAGAAACGGAGCTGTAAGAATTGCTAAGAATTCCTGCCTGGAAACATCCTTCTTCTATTTGTGACCTGACAAGTCAATGGCATGATTTCCATCATCTGGACCACACACTGAGATCAGGTCTCAGAACCAGAAATACTTTGGGTCAAACCATATACTTCCTCCTTTCAGGTGGTTAATCCCTGTTATCCTGTAAGTCTTCATGGTGATTCAAGGACAATGACAGTTATGCCTTTACAGGACTCCTGCAAACCTTCCCCCACCACCAGTGTTCGCGCGTTCTTTATTCCTGTTACGGGTGGTACATCACCGCAGCTGCCTCTGTCCCAATGCAATGCAAACGTATCTGAAATCTCTGGAACACGCACAAATATCAAAGCCAGCATTAGGATTACTTCATTGTCATTTAGCTCTTCCTTTAGGACTGTGCTAGACGTCATAAGAGATACTATAAGAAAGAAATCACTGAGTCTTCCTTTTTCTTTTGAAGATCTTTGAAATTCCTAATACAGTTGAGAAATACACATTCACGAAACATTCGTAAGGCATTTAAATGAGGACTTACACAGGCACGTTGAGCCTGGAAAATATGACCGCGAAGAGAAAAAATTAGTTCAGCTATTCTGTCTGTCTCGTAGATGGAAAAAGGCAGGGAAGAGGAATCCTCCAAATCAAATAACATTTCCTTCAAATATGAACTTGGAGTGAATAAGAGAGTGACTTTTCCATTCAGTGCCTTAATTCCTGTCCATCAGACTTCCTGCTGCTTCCAGCCTGGAGATGTGATTATCTATCACTCTTCTGGAATGAGCAGGACCAAGTGCACCCCTGGGCATCTCTGCTCTCTCCCTCGCCTGTACTCTGATAAGCATGGCAGAGCAGGGGGCCGCCGACAAGATTCACATTTTCAACTGATAAAGTGTCATTTACACTATGAATCCAGAAGGCAGTGGTAGGGTGTTCAAACATTACACTCTAAGGGGGAAAAAGAGACCAGGGCTCCCAGATATAGGGAGAATGATGGTGCCCCCTTGCTTTTGTATTTAAAGGAGAAAAAGAAGAAGAAGAAGAAGAAGAAGAAGAAGAAGAAGAAGAAGAAGAAGAAGAAGAAGAAGAAGAAGAAGAAGAAGAAGAAGAAGAAGAAGAAGAAGAAGAGGAGGAGGAGGAAGAAGAAGAAAAGGCGGGAAGAGAGCCAGTCCCAATTGCCATTTTCATCAGTTCTCATTGTTAAAACTGTGGCACCCCAGTTTCATCCATTAAGAATTAACAGTAAATTTAACTTGAAGATGTTCTTTCTCCAGAAATGTGTCTACTGGGGATTTAAAAAAATTTTCCGAAATCAATTGGACACAGAAGTCAATATTTTTATTTTTCTGAATTTGAATTATCTGTTTAAGGACCTGAGTTATTTATTTCACATTTTAAAGGTGAAAATTTCCACCTCCAGATTTATTCAATTCTTTCGATTCTAACACGCATCTGGCCTGGGAGACCTGGGAGACAAGCCCCGGGGCCAACCTGTGCCATCAGCCAATGACCCATTGGCTGCTTCAGGTCCATTATTCCACTGCCTCCCTAGCCCTGAATCCAATCTTCAGGGATCACGGTGCAATAAGCACCAACATTGATAAGTTCCCCACAATCATTCCTGAAATAGACTTCACACTTGAGGAAACTGTGCATGTCCTTGCTCCCCACCTCCTACATCAGAGCTGAGAGGAGGAGAGAGCGGTGGGGAGAGGCTTGGGCAAATGAATAACAGTATATAGTATTTTTATTTTCCTACCATGGTGACCCAAACATTAGGAGGTTAAGTTACCTGGCCAAAGCTGCAGGGCTAGGATTCAAACTGGCATGTATCTAACTCCAGAGGGAAAAATGCTAAAGCATGAAGCAGGATGTCTTGCTTGATCAAGGCCAGCCGTCCAGCCAGCCAGCTGGCACCAAGACATCCTTCCCACCCCCTGACACAGAGCAAGGCTCAGAAGCCATCAAGACCTATTTATGGAGTTCCTGCTACAAGGCAGGCATAGTTATGTAAAAGAGAGGGGAAAAAAACCAACAAGGGCTGTTTACTGCATCTCTGGGGAGGCGACACACATAAAGATAAAAAGAAAACAACAGAAGCAAGGCGAACAAAGCCAGAAGAGCCACTTGACAGCCCCACCAGTTCCCGGCTTGTTAGGGAGCCAGTGCTCCTGCACCAGCCACCTCCCTGGTGTCTGTGTGCTTGGCTGCTTCTGTGTCAATACCTTTCTCTCAGGAGCAGAACAAAATGATGACCGTTTCGTCCACCCGCCACCTGTCTTCCTCCCCAAGCTTCTAGACGCTACCTACCACTTAAGCTTCATCTCCATGCACACTCTCAGGGTGCACACTTTTCTTCTGAAGCACAGGTATCAAGTGTAAGGAATTACTTGTCTAGTGATGCATTTACTTACGCCCAACCCCCTCCTTGTACTAAGGACCACAGTGGTGGGGACATTTCTCTCTTGCATCAACTGTGAACACGATGCTGCCCGCAGACAAACACACCATCACTAGATGTCCCTCCTCCAGAAGGCAGCTTGCTCAGTCACTTTTCTCTTTTCTGTGCTACCTGCCTATTTTAGGAATCTTCACATTTCCGAAATCCCTGCAGGAGTAGGCTTGTCTGCAACGGCTGAAAGGATCAACTGTGGAATGAGGGCTGTTTCTCCAAGAGGACTGTAGCTGGGGTTCTGATAAAGCTGGCTGTTCTGATAACTCGGGTTCATGAACAAAACCAGTTGTAGATATGGGGTTTGCTCTTCTTTCCCATTTGCCTAACTTGGGCCATAGCTCCCCAACTGTCAGCTTGTCACAAATGTCACAGAGAGTTGATGGAGAGAGGTGAACAAACCCCTCCACCTACCGTAGTTTTACCTATTCTACTGTTCTGCAGTCACCCACTGTATCACGTGGTCAGGGGCCTCAGTTAGGTAAATAGTACTGAGTCGATTTCCAATTAAATTTTAGGATAGTTCAGCTCAGCAACTGGGAAAAGAATCACCATGCAGGTTGGAGAGAGGTCTTTCAGAATTCTCTAGTGATGAGGTCAGAGATCCCTGCGAATCAAAACTATCCAAGGGTAGCAAAGATTCTCTTGAGAAGTTGGGTGTCACTCGGAGATAGAATCTTCTCAATCCCTGGGAAAATGTGTCTGTGGCAAAGGTACCTGTGCTTGCTTTCCTGGCTGAGCTAAACTGAAAGACATGTCCTTCCTCAAAGCGCCTCTTTCTGCCTAGAAATTTTCCTCCATGGCCTTCCTGACTGAGCAGAGCATTGGCCCCCTCTCCAGGTGAGTCATCTGCCACCAGACCCATCATCAGGACAGTAGTGAAGCCTACAGCAGGCAGAGGTGATGGAAGCAATAAACATCTCCAATAGTGCTGGTAACCATGGAGTTCACAGCCAAGGGTATGTTCCGCACATCTTTGAGACACTCTTGGGATTTTCGAGAGGATGTCAGTTGGGGAGCTATTCTGCCACTGCAGTGTTGTCTCCAATTTCGCTTTCCCATCCCCATTCCAGTCCCAAGACAGCCTTTGTCTACCCTGACCTGAACAAGAGGACTCTGCTAACCTCGTCAGATATAACCAGCTCCAACAGAGCTACATTCATTCTCTCTTCACCTTGAAAATGCCCTGTGCACATAGAGGTGAGACCTATGGTCTGCGTGTCTGAGTTATCTGATGATGACTTTCTCTAGGGGTCACTTAGAACGGGTGGCTGATAGAGATGAATCTTTAGACCCAGATTTTCCTCCTTTTTTGCAGCTGTGTCTGAGATGTTCTTTGCTTCCTGGCAGAAAATATCTGGAGCAGATGGCCTTCAAGTCAAAAGGCTAGATCTTTCCCCAATTATATTTTTCTTCAATTCCATTTCCTTTGACCTGGTCATTTCTGAAAGACCAAACATCCTCTTAACATCCTTTCTTCTGAGCTTACAATGAACAGCAAACTAAAAACAAAAGTCTCGGGTAGCAGGGCGGAAGTTCTCCTTTGGAGACATCAACCTTGACTCTCCATAGGACAAGGGCTAATTCTTCAAATGTCTCTAAACTTAAAATTTTGAGCAATAGGTATTTTAGCATCCAACCAAAATTATCCAGTTCTGATTCTATAGATTTTCTGAGTTTTGTTTGTTGCTGCTGGTGGTGTTTGCTTTGTTTATTTTGAGGATGTCAAGATGTTAACACTATGCTCAAAGCAACCTCCGAGATTCCTCAATCCCTGGGTCCCGAATCACTGTGGTTGCTATATTATACCCAACTGTTTTCAGATGTCAGCTACATTACATGACTTCTTCATACAAAGCTTTGAAGAAACTCTGGAATCAGTGCAGAATTCTGCACTCCAAAAGAGTGAAAGGGTCTACTCACTTTCTGTCTCCAAATGCAAGCAAGAAAAAATTAAAGACCCTCTTCTGATCCCACAATGTTCCTAGAAATCAGCATTGCCCTCTTGGTGCCAAAAATGATCAGTAATATCTCAATATGGAGTATAGGAGTGTGCCTGTAGTGTGGATTGAGGGAGAGCTTTACAAAGGAGAAGAGATACCTTGGTCTTCTCTCTTTTCAAAATACTCTTGAGCATTGCATTGGAGCAGGAGGGAAAGGAAAGAGGCTGAGGATGTTGGTATAGTGGTCACTGCTAGGCAGCAATAGATGCCTTCAGCCATGGGAGGTGGTAGCACAAACCTAGAACACCAGCATTCCAGGGTTGGAGACAAGATGGTCACTTAGCATATTAGCACACGTCTGCACAGATACAAAGCTGTCAATACTATTAGATCTAAGGATGAATGTCATTCTGTGTTATCACAGGAAACGAAGTTATTGGGGCTATAATGTCAATCTTGCTCCAGCTCTGCGACTTCACAGCCTTTGTTGATCAACTCTGACCTTAGTAAGCAGTGATGCACAGGTCAGGCAACTTAAAGAGGCTTAGAATCAACTGAGAGACAACCTCTAGCCATGCCTATCTTGATCAGATTAAATGAGGTAGAAGGATTCATCCACTATAAATAGCACCATTCCCTGGGCTAGGATTTTGGACTCTATTAGAAAGTATGAGACACACACACACAAAAACAGACAGACACACACAGAGAAACAGACAGAGAGGACACCCAGATTGCATGCAAGTACTTGATTTCAAGGAAGCTCTGTTTCCCAACTATGGACATAGTATGACCAGCTCTCTCCAGCTTCCACTGCCATGGCTTTCCAACCACGAAGGACATAGCCTGGCAGTACAAGCTAAAATAAACCCTTTTCCTTTAAGTTGCTCTAGCCAAGGTATTTTATCACAGCAACACCTCCCACCAGCAATTCTTGCTTCCACTGGCCCCTTTCCTCCATTCAGATAGATTTCATAAATATTAAACATGCATTTATTTAAATCTGGATTACACATGTAAGAAAAAGTGTGATACTATTCTACCTCTTTCCCACACCCTCTTTTGTTCCTTTCACCCCATAAAGACAGAAAGCTCTCTTGTCTGTGGATCAGAGCAGTTACAGGGAGATGAGGCTCACAGGATGGAAACTTGTGGAAGACTTGCCTGTCACAGTCACTGAGGCCATGAATATGACTGGAACCTAGGGAGATGTCTCGGTCAGTAATGTGACTGCTGCAGGGACATGAGAACTTGACCTCAGAAACCCAGCACCCATGTAAAATGTCGCGTGCTCCATGTAAAAGGGGAAAACATGGCAGCAGAGGTGTATAACTCCATCAGATGAGGAGGGTGGTGAGCAAATCCCCAGAACTCAGCAATCAGTCAATTTAGATGAATTGATGAGCTCCAGGTTCATTGAGAATTTGTCTCAAAGAGCAAGGTAAAGTGACAGAGGAAGACACCTGATGTTGACCTTTGGCCTGTACGCATGCATGCATACACCCACAAGACAATATCTACAAAACATGCCTGTACTCATGAGTACACGCACAGGAGAACACAGGGCAGGCCTGGTGCCCAGG
This sequence comes from Microtus pennsylvanicus, assembly GCF_037038515.1. NCBI lineage: Eukaryota > Metazoa > Chordata > Mammalia > Rodentia > Cricetidae > Microtus > Microtus pennsylvanicus. Next base: position 90,995,354 of record NC_134581.1, on the reverse strand, counting down.
AAAGCCAGGGTGAGTGGGTTCTCAAAGATGTTCTTCATTTGTACAATGGGAATTTGATTTTACAATATCTAAATGTTTTTCTTCCAAAGTGAATCATGAAAATGGAGACTAAGCACTTAAAGGAAAACAATCTTATCTAGGGAAAAATCATAGCTGAACTATTTCAGAAACAATAATATGCAAAAGGTATTTCAGGATCATTACCAGGCTGGTCTGAAAAACCTTGTCATTAAAAGACTATTAGGTAATAGATAAGGCTCAATGTCTGAGCCCTCTTCATCCCTGTGATAGTGACTGGTATGCATAGGAGATCCCAGGCTGTAAAGAACACAGAAAACAGGGCATGAGCAAAGGAAATTATAGCCAAACCTAGCGACCAAGGCACACTTAGATTCCACTTCCAAATCTGTTACTTACTCTACCCAACCCTGGATGGTCAATAATATCTGAACCTGGGATTCCATAGACAAAACCGGTATGATCCTGCGAACATCCTAACATTACTACTACATTCTTACAAAAATTATTCCAGTGTGATTTTTAACAGAGTAAATACTCGGTATGAGTGGAAAATGGGCAATTGATTGACACCTGATAGATACGTGAATGGAGAACCCAGTGCTCAGCTGGCTGCGCCTTTTGTTGTCGATGTTTTTATTTTTTCATGCCACAGACCCCTCCCCTTGTCTAAAGATGATAGTCTCCTATCCTTTCTACATGCTGGTGAGGAAGACATGGAGGACAGGGGAGTGCCATCAGGAATGATCTATTAGCCATACTCAGCATGTTCCTGGAAACCTGTTGTCCCCAAGAGAGGAGGCGAAAGCCCGACACTCTCAGAAAGTGGGGGAAGCTCTCTGCTTAATATTTTATTAATGGTATTAAGATTTCTTTGCGTAAGTCATTAATCATTAGGTCATATGAAAGGCTTATGTTTATTCAGAGAGTATAATAACTCACCACACTAAGGATTGTGATTCCTCAGTGGTCAATAGAAATACTAGGTTACTATACAAAAGGATGGTCTTTTCCTTTGTATTTTGGTTGTTGGTTCTTCGTTTTGTTTCTTTTCTTCTTTATTTTGACCTAGGCCGGTTAATTGATTTAGCAAACACTTACTGAATGCCTTTGACAAAAACAAATACAATATTGTCTCTCCTGTGGCAAGCTCCCAATGGCAGCAATAATGACAAAATAGCAAGAACCACCACCATTTGTTGGACACAGCTCTGTGTTGAGTACTTTGGGCTCATTATCTCAATGGTGTTTCTGAATTCCCATCACCTATAAAGTATGCGCCAGTATGAGCTCCATGTTGTAGAAATTGAGTTTTGAATTTGAGTAACTCACCCAAGGTGAAGCAGAGAGGAGAGGTCTAGTCGAGCAAACAAGATAGACTGCTTCCTAGATAAAAATTCCATTTTAGATTCTTAACTTCTTATAAGCAACTATATTTCTATATGCAACCTGTATGAGCCTGGACAGCAGTAGTCACTCATCTCTTATTCCCTGTCTTCAATTCTGATGGATGTCTACAGATAGTAGAACCATGGAGAGAGCTTAGGAAAAAAGAGGGGGGAAAGAAACCCTGCAATTTACAGTGCTCACCAGTTCCTAGGACAGTCGGCTGATTAACCCGAGCCCTGAAGTCCGCTAAAGAGACTTTGTGCTATTTCCACAGACCCATGCTGAGGACCTGGCTTGAGGGAATCCTCATCTGCAATCCCAGCACACAAATGTGGGAGTGAAGTCCATTCTATATCTGTGTTGTTGAATTATATTCGGGAAATGGAAGGAGAGTCACAGAGAAGAGAGCCAAGGAATCATCAACATGGGGTACCTGGAAAGGAAGTAGTCATATAGGAAAGTGTAATAGCATGCTTGCAAAACGCAGTTAAAGATACAAAACTATTCCCAGACAAAAACCTTGTGTACTGCTTTAATAATTATCATCTATTAATTGTAAAAGGTAATGAGTTTCATTACAATTTTTGTTCATTTATTTTTATTTATTTTTGATCTGGGAACAAATTTAATTGCTTTCATGATAGCATTGTAACAGATGTATATTATTATATTTTATTTATTTTTGGCCCCCAAATGCCCTCTTGTAATGGTTGATATCCATTGTGAACTTAAAGAGGTCTAGAATGAACTTAAAGACAACCTCTAGCCATGCCTATCTTGATCAGATTAAATGAGGTAGAAGGATTCATTCACTGTGGACAGCACCATTCCCTGGGCTAGGATCCTGGACTGTATTAAAAAGTATGAGAGAGGGAGAGAGAGAGAGAGACGGAAACAGGCAGAGAGAGACAGAAAAAGAGGGCACCCAGATTGCATGCAAGTACTTTTATTCTGTTTCCTAACTATGGACATAGTATGGCCAGCTCTCTCCAGCTTCCACTGCCACAGCTTTCCAACCATGAAGGACATAGCCTGGTATTGCAAGCTAAAATAAACCCTTTCTCTAACCAAGGTATTTTATCACAGCAACAGGAAGTAACTAAGACACCTCCCACCAGTAATTCCTGCACCCACTGGCCTTCTTCCTTTATTCAGATATATTTCTTGTATATTAAACTGCATTTATTGAAATCTGGATTACACATGGGAGAAAAAGTATGATATTATTATATCTCTTGCCCTTCACCCATTTTTTACTCTTTTCACCCTGCTGACTTTTCTCTCACATAATTACCCCAACTTCAATGTCCTGTATATCTGTGTCTTTAAATCAGGATTACATATATGAGAGAAAACATGTAATATTTGTCTTTCTGTGTCTTCCTGAATTCTTTTATTATAATGTTTTCCATTTCTATCCATTTTCCTGCTAATGTCCTAATTTCATTCTTTATTGCTGAATAAAATTCTATTTTATAGATTCAGATATATACCTCTGTTAATATGAGTTTGTGTGTCTGTATGTAGATAGCCAGATAAGTGGATGGATAGATAGATAGATAGATAGATAGATAGATAGATAGATAGATAGATAGACCGACCAACCGACCTCAATCAGGTTTTCTTTATTGACTTAGCAGCAAAATGGATTCTGTCTCTTGGCTGTTGTGAAATAAATATAGATGTACAAATATTTCCGTGGCCTATTCCTCCAGATGTGCATGCAGTGGTAGAGCTGGACCACATTGAGTTCTACTTTCCTTTATGTGCAGGAGCATCTCTTCTGACTTCCACAGAGGTGGGATTTACATCCCCATCAGCACCGTGTGTGTGTTCTTCTTTCCTACAGCATTTGTTGTCTGTTTTGATTAAGGAGCAATGGAACCTCAGTGTAGGAGTCTCATAGTTTTACCTTTGTTTACTTCTTGCTTTGAGACAGGGTCTCACACTGCAGCAGAAGCTGGCCTAAATTTACTATGTATATAGTTCAAAATGGCCTTGACCCAGAACTTCTCTTCTGAGTCTTCCAAGTACTGAGATTACAGGCGTGAGCCAACACACCTGGTTCAGCTCAATGGAATTTTAGTTCAGGTCTCCTGATAGATAAGGGTATTGAACAGTTTTCATGTATTTCTTGGCAATTTTACTCTTTTCATTTGCTTATGATACATGATTGCATGCCAGAGCACATAGTAGGCAGCAAGAAGACTTTAAGCTGGTTCTCTCTATCTACCTATAGATCTGAGGATGCAAATCAGTTACCAGTCTTGTGCAACAAGAGCAATTACCTCTGCTGAGCCACCTGTCCAGCCCTTTTTCTGTTCTTATTCTGAGAACTGTCTGTTCATTTGCCCATTTTACCTAGTGATTTCTGGACGGTGCTTAATTGTTTGAGTTCTTTACAAATGATTTTTTTGTCTGTTTATGAGCACAGGGTGTGTCTTTGAAGCCTAGAATGGTTTACAATTACACAGTCTTTCTGCCTCAGCTTCCTGGGTGCCGGAAATAAAAATGTGACCCACAACACCCAGCTTCATTATGACATTGTAAATCATGAACATAGCAGTTTAGTCATGCCGACCCCTCAGGACCATCTTTTAACTCCCCTACACCATCATGATATTTTCTTTTCTCTATCCTAATGGTCCCCCAAATCTGCAGTCTGCAAGTGATAGAAAGCAAGCAATGTTTAGTGAGACAACAGTAACCCCAGACTTACCCCATATCAAATATATTATGATGCCAATATTGTTTTTAGTCTAACTGTGGGGGCGGGGGGGGGGTTACTAAGTCTCATGCTTGAACCTACCAGAAGTAGTGGCTGAAGGACATAATGGATAACTACTTTTCAATCCTTCTGAAAATATTTATAAATGAGTCCAATTTCTTTTTTTTTCCCCTTTGGGCAAAGCAACTAAGTAGAAATTGTATGGGTTGGAGAAGGAACAGTTCAGTTAAACCTTAAAGCTGAGCATGGGTCTTCAGTAGTCTGTAAGTGTCTACATGGATAGAAACGGAAGCAAAGTAGAGACAAGAACGTGAGACTGTGTCTTAGGGTCTCTATCGCTGTAAAGAGAAGCCATGACCGTGGCAACTTTTATACAGGAAAACATTTAATTCAGGATGGCTTACAGCTCAGAGGGTTAGTCCATTTTTGTCATGGTGGGAAGCGCATTGGCATGCTGGCAGATGAGGTACTGGAGAAAGAGCTAAGAGTTCTACCTCTGGATCCACAGACAGCAGGAAGACAATGTGACATTGGGCACAGCTTAAACATTTGAAACCTCAAAGCCCACCCCAAGCAGACTTTCTCCAACAACAAGGCCAAACCTCCTAGTCATTCCACTCCCTGTGAGACTATGGGAACCATTTTCATTCAAACTGCCCCAGACTGAGTGCAGGATTCCTTGGTGACTTCAAAAGGAAGCCCTTCTCACCCACCTTACATGATTCCCAATTCTGCTTTCATGTCCCAGCATCCTCAGAGCTGTCCCCCCTCTAGTACCCTCCACTTCATCTTTGCCTCCTCATAATTCCACTTACATGGCAGAAGCATGAATCAACACTGTACGAATAAGCCCAATGAATTAAACATTGCTTAAAAATGTGTATTCTGAGCATCAGCTGTATGTTAGGCAGAATCCTAACTGGGGCTATCATGTTAATTAGAATGCCATGGCTTCTATCTGTGCAAGTATTTGCTACTGTAGGGGTGATAAGATGTGTTTAATATGAAGGCAGATATGCTACCAATAGTTGATGAACTGAAAGATTGTAGGATATATCAAATAACCACTTTTTCTTGATTCTTCCTTTGATGCACAGTCCACACAGACATTTCTCTGAAGTAGACCCACACACTTTTCTTGCTAACACTAACACTACTGCCTTCAGGGCCTAATGTTCAGCCCATGGTATAGTGATATACCCTGTGGTGTATAATCTATTTCTGTGTTGTGTTGTGGAGATATATTATGATATGTGACAAGGAGTTTCTTTTTATTGTTTATTTATTTTTAAAAAGAAAACAAACTATCTTTTTTTTTTCATTATACATACCAATTCAAGTTCCCACTCCCTCCTCTCTTCCCATTCCCTCTACATACCCTCCCACCCCACTCCCATCCAATGAGGGAAAGGCACATTGCTTTGGGGAAGGTCCAAGGCCCTCCCTACTATATCTAGGCTAAGTATCTATCCAAAGAAAATAGATTCCCAAAAAAGCTAGTACAAGCAGTAAGAATAAATCCTGGTACCACTGCCAGTGACTCTTCAGTCTGCCCCAGCCATGCAACTGTCAACCACATTCAGAGGAACTAGTTTGTCCTATGCTGGTTTCTTCTCAGTCCTTCTGGAGTTGGTGAGCTCCCATTAGGTCAGGTAGATTGTTTCAGTGGGTGTACCTATCATGGTCTTGATCTCTTTGCTCATATTCTCACTCCTCCCACTCTTCAACTGGACTTCCGGAGCTCAGTCCAGTGCTCTGATGCAGGTCTCTGCCTCTGTTTCCATCAGTTGCTGGATGAGGGTTCTATGGTGATATTTAAGATATTCATCAGTCAGCTGGGTGGTGGTGGCGCATGCCTTTAATCCAAGCACTCGGGAGGTAGAGGCAGGCGGATCTCTGTGAGTTCAAGGCCACCCTGGTCTACAAGAGCTAGTTCCAGGGAAGGAACCAAAAAGCTACGGAGAAACCCTGTCTCGAAAAAAAAAAAAAAGATATTCATCAATCTGACTACAGGGCAAGTCAAGTTGGGGCCCCCTCTCCTCTATTGCTTAGGGTCTTAGCTGCGGTCATCTACAAGGAGTTTCTTAAATCGGGTCCATATCATATAATTTGGTGAGCCAGCTCTAAACTTAAACGTTTTTGTTTAGGAAGAGAACATCTTTTTCTTCTCCTGGGTATGGACAATGGAAATGCCTGACCACAGGGCTAGTAACCTTTGCTCTAACAGTCTCTAGCACACTGAGAGTATCCACTGAGAAGAAAGACTGATGCCCTGGGACAGACAAGATCAGCGGTGATCATGGTTCACTTCAGCTTTACTAATGGAGTGTGGGGAGGATGTCAAATTGTCCTTTGTCAGCAGAAAGCAACACAAAGCCATACATCTGGAGTCCCCACAGAGATGTGATTGGCTATCATAAAGTTTTAAGCTTCCCTTGGGTCTTTATCTTTTTTTTTTTTTTTTTGTTTAGTGAAAGAGGCCATATTTGTTCTGGAATGCAGGCCATGCCTCCCTCACACAGAACAATGAAGAGAGACATGCTATTTGTCTCCTAAGGTCAAAGCGAAGCACTCTCCCTTTGATTCAACTTGATCCCGCATTCTTATGTAGAGTAAAATGCGTAGCTGTGCACCTGCCATTTACCTTATGAAAGTGAAGTCCCACTGGGAGTGAGTTATTACTGCTGCCAACAGTGACCTGAACATGGTCCATGGAGAGTTGGGGGTTGATGATAAAACAGGGGAATCCTAGACCTTGTTCTTTAGCTGAGAAGCTGCATGGGAGTTCAGGACATCTAGCAACAAATAACAGAGCAGTTGCCTATATATTATCTACTTGATCTTCTCAATGTGATAATGTCCCCATTTCACTGATGAAAAAGTAAAGCCTCGCCGTGGGTCAGTATCTCATCCAAAGTCAAGTTGATAATTGGTGGGAGAGCCAGAACTTGCCTCTGGTCTTCTCCTTCTGAATCCCGCTGGCCACAGCAGGGGGGATTCCAGAGCATGGACTGACTTGCCTCAAATGCAGACATCAGACATGCTCCTATGGCTGCTGTGATTTCCATGGAACAGCAAGACTTAAATCTTGGGTATGCACGTGGCTGCACATTCATATTCACTGAGAGACAGAAATGCATCTCAGGGAATTATAGCTTAATAATCTCACAACTCAGCACATCAATAATAACCGGAGACAAAAATAAAACCCATGGCCGTCTAGGCATGTCTAAGGTTATTCTGATTGCATTTGAGTGAACAAAAGTTTCTCACCATCATCATGCCAGAATGAGTCTATCCTTCATTTCTGCATCCCTCTTCTGCCATACCTGGCTGCTCTGCAGTTTGCCTCCATCCCTTTGCTTACATACTTAGAAGTCAAAGTCAGAGAAACCGAAAGCTATTTCCCCCAAACAAACCACCTCTTCATGTCTTTCTTTGTCACACACACACATGCATGTGAATACAATTAAAATGAAAGAAAAAATAGCAGAGGTACAGGCTGCTGCATGTGACATACAGAGAAAGCTCTGATCTAAGCATATGCAGTACGCATGAGGGGGGGTTGCTCATTTTAAATGCAGGGTATGGAAGACTGTATCTAGCTTAATTGTATCAGCAGGAGGAAACACTGTCATTTACTGGAGACTTACTATGTGACTACCACACACACACACACACACACACACACACACACACTAGTTTAATATTGGAACAGCCACAGTGTGAGCCATTCACTTTTACAAACCAGCAAGGAAACCAAGGGCATGTGCGGTGTTACAGACCGACAGTGGTGAAATAAAACCCATATCAGACAACAGAGCACAGTCGCATATGTAAGTCAAGGTCCCTCTCTCAGGACCTGAACAGAGTTAGGTCATCCATTCACAGAAGTAAATCCTCTTACTGAGATGGAAAAAGAGCTGATCATGGGGAACTGTGATTTTCAAACTGTGATGTCTAGAGTTTGAAGTGTCCCCTTTCTTACTACTTATCCAATCGTCAAGTGTGTGATATTAGAAGAAGTCACTTTAGTATAAGATATTGGCAGAGGGCCTTGGCTGGAGGGGACAAAGCATAGAGGTTGGGGCCAATTGGTCCCATCAAATTCCCAACATTTTTTGTGCTGGTGCGATTCCTGATCTTAGGATAATGCCCCATGTCTTAGTTATTGGTTCCATTTTGGTAATAAAACCCCAAGCGCAAAGAGACTTGGGAAGGGAAGGGTTTATTTTATTCTTACAAGTCTCATACCACAGTCTATCACTAATAGAAGTCCAGGAAGAAACTCAAAGCAGGAACCTGAAAACAAGAACTGAAGCAGAGACCAGGGAAGATCATGACTTACTAGCTTGTTCCTCATGGCTTGCTCAGTATTTTCCTTACAGCACTGAGGACCACCAGCCTAGGGTAGCCACAGTTCACAGGAAGCTGGGCCCTTCCATCTCAATCACTGCTTAAGAAAACTACAGTCTTGCACATAGGCCAATCCAGTGAGGTTATTTTATCAGTTGAGGCTCCCTCTTCCCAAATGACTATAGCTTTTGTCAAGTTGACACAAAACTAGATAGCACATTCAAAATACTATAAGGACAGTGAAGGATATTATAATTGAAAGTGTCCCAAATGAGTCCATTTTTTAGTGCATGCAGCTCCTAAGATAACCATTCCTGTGAGTTGTTTTTGGAAGTACTTAGCCTCTGGCCTTAGCCTTAGAAGCCAGTAAGCTTACCCGCATTCTCTAGCTCTGCTGGTTCATGAAAACCAGCAAGTAGGCATCAGCTTTACAGTACTTCATAATGCCCCTGCTTCCCGCTCAATATTCCTTTCCTTTTGCTTATTAAGATAGCTATTTTATGCTTTTCATGTCTTGGTATGCTGTACATGTATGTGTGCATGCTCACATATGTAGGTGTGCACATGTGTGTATTCCTGTAGAAGCCAGAGGTTGACATCTTTTGTGATCACCCTTCACCTTGCATGTTGTGGCAAGGTCCCTCACTTGAGACCCTTCCAGACTTCATCAATTTGCCTAGTCTAGGTAGCCTGCCTGTTTCAGAGATTTACCTTACTGGTAATGTTACTTCACCTCCCCCTCCCATGTATCTCTGCGTCCACTAGTTCAAACATCCATTGAGACTCAACATCCTCAAGCCTACTAGTTCTGTTTGATCCCTCAGATTGCACTTTTTCTGGTAGCATCTGCTGACGATTTTCTGATGGGTCCTGTTCCCAAGATCTTTCTGTTCCATCTGTCTTCCAGTGCCATAGGAATCTATGACAAAATTCACGAGCCCATGCTGGTATTAGTCATGGACTGAGGTCCTCATGAAAACCATGGGACAAGGCCACTGCTTTCAAGGATCTCATTGCTGAATGTGGAGCGACACAGCAAAGGGCCATAAGTCAAATGTACAGAATCTCAAAAGGCCATGGCAGCTATGAAAGGAAGAGAGAAGACTCTATAAGGCAGGGGGACATCATAGTCACAAATGATGGCAAACCAGACAACATACTAAAGATACACATAACATATCCCTCAGTCCTCACAAGAGCTTTGGGAGTGAGGGAGTTCAGAATCTCTCCCACTTTACAACTGAGTAAACTACACTCCAGGTTAAGTGACTTTCACATTTTGAGCCAAGCTGCAAATGTTCCTGTTTCAAAAGACCTTGCAGGTCTCAGAACTCCACCAACCGCCAAGTCAGAGACCTTTATCCTCAATACACTCCATCCCTCTTCCACTTGGAAAATCTCCACTGCATATGCAACAGGAGCCAGAGTCCACCATGCCAGAAACAAGATCGGTCAAAGGAATTCATGAGCTTAGCACACAAAATCAAACAAGATGGATTGACTGAAGTAAGCCTCTGCTCCTAGTGAACTCAGATCCCAGTGGCCTTCAACCCTCCGTGTTTCCTACAGAAACTTGGAATTACTTCTGCTAGCCATGAGTTCAAAGATACCAAGAAATCAAGAAGGGCAGCACAAGGCACATGTGAAAAGCATTCCCACAGACAGAAGGCACGTCCACCCATGTGTGTGCACACGCATACGATAATATTTTGTTTGCAAATCTGCCTATTTACATAGTTAATTTGGGATCTGTTTGCAAACACAAATTAGTTTGGTGCAATTACTTTGTGCACGGACATGGAGTTAGCCGCTTCAGCAGCTTAGCGTCATCAAAAGAGACGGCATAGCAGCATATGGCTCTCTATATATAATCACACCATTACCTGCACACATTAGTTACATAGATGTTACATTATAATTAGTACCAGTCTCAAGTCATTGGAAAGGGGGAAAAGGTATTCTAATTAAATCAGCAAGGTGTTTTGATTGGGAGGGTGTGACAATGAGTCTCAACATCCATCAAGCGAAATGTGACTTGCAGCTACCATCTTTGTGCCAAGCTCCATACTGGGGGATGGAGTAGGAGGCGAGCTCTTAGATAACAACATGAAATAGTATCATTCTGTAACCTCATGTTTCCCTGTCTTCAAGAAATACTGTTGCTTTCTGAGTCTCCTCTGCAGCTCAAGTAGTCATCAGGGGCATCACACTGGAAGAGACCACAGTAACAGTCTGGTGACAATTGTTCAGGGAAGGAAAAGTAGCAGACTCTGTATTGTGCCACTCAGTGGTAAACTCAAAATCTGGACCACTCTCTCTGCTCTGAAATCCAGTGCCGACTCCCATACCCTCTGGCATGATGATGTAGCTGTCAGTTTCTTAGCTACAACCAATATCTCCGTCAGTCCACATTTCTCTAAGATTAAGAGAATTAATTCCTTTAAGATTAATTCATAATGAGATTCTCAGAGGGTGAATGGGTGCTGTACTTCCTAATCCATTCATAACCCAGAAAAACCAACTCTCCTAGGATGTTGAGTAAATAGAAGCTAGTATTCAAATGTCGTCACGTGGTTTTTAAGGACTCGAGCAATTAGATGTGTGCTGCCTCCTGAGGATGTAATTCACTTAAATTCATCAGGGTGAACTGAGCCCGGCTGTGTCAGATGAGCTCCAGACACACCACTTGCTGGGTGACATTGGATGGTGCACTGAACCTTCTCTTGATTCCTCCATGATACTGAATTACACACTTAAATGCTTTCCTCTCCCTTTTCCTTACAAAAAAAGAACTTTTCTTCCAAAAGGCGCTGTGGTAACATGAGCTTCGGCTTACAACAGGCAGTGACATCATCTTAGGACTGATATTGCCGTTGTTGCTCTGGGTAGAATGGGTCAGAATATTCCTTACACCCAATTTCCCCCATGCTGCCAAGTGCAATATTGTCTCCATCCTCTTTTATAGAGAAAATGTGAACTTGGAGCCTAGGGGAGGGAAGCCACAGGATGCTGTTATTATCACCAGGCCAATTGAGGAGAACAAATAGCATCAAGGCATAATCAGCATCTTATCCCAAATCATCCTGTCCTTCCTCCCCAGCACACCATTTAACACTCTGTGCAGAAGAAACTAAACATCCTTTGTAGCGTGCGATGGGAAACAGACCACAGAAGCATAGGATAAGAGATCGTTGGTGTCCATCAGGAACAAATGACCATGTAATAACTCTGTAATTACATGGTAACTAGAACTGATTGAGCCTGTAAATTATATCCTTGTCACCCCTGGGTAATGATGCAGCTCTATCTCCCATCTCCAGAGAGCCGCAGCACATGCCCACAGACACGGAGAGATAAGGGAATTCGGGGCTGTTAAAGCAGATTTGCTGCTGCTGATAGGTGCCAAAGAGACAGGCTGAAATCTGGGTTTTAATGATCTTCCAGTTGAGGCATTACTGTCTCACCAGCCATAGCAAGACATCCATTACCCAGCCAGCACCCATCATCCCTTTAGAGGGATTTATTAAGACTCCCCAAATTAGAGATGAAAGGAATAGGGCTGGGAACACATGCACATAAAAATGTTACACATACCTGTGGCCATACACAGACACACATACACACACAAACACACACACACACATACACACACCCCACCACAGCCAATTTACACTCCCTGAAACATTTAATTTGCAAACCTCTGAAACATCACTATTGTGGCATTTCACCAAATATTTTAATACTAGGAAGAATATTGTCTATTTCTATGCAACATCCTCTCTGGGACCATTATGCAGAGGCATTAAGAAATTCTGCGTGGTAGATCATTTGGCAAATAATGTTTGACAGCCGACTGTGCATACAGCGTTCTTTTAGGTGTTAGAGGAAACAAAGAAGCATAACACTCAATTCTCTCCCTCAAGGATAGGAGTCCACTTACATAGATAATATAAATACATAAAGTGCTGAATTATAATGCCACAAGGCAGTATATAATTAACTGCCAAATGACTGGTATGGATAATGAAAAACACAGAGTAGGAAGGAACTCACTTTACTGTGCTGTAATTGTAAATATAGCATCTTGCAGATGAACATGAACATCTACAAGAGCCCAACTATCAGTCTCATTTAAGCTCGATTAGGAAGGGACATTTCAAATTTGTCTCTGTCGACAGGCCTCTCGCTTTCCCAAAAGCAAACAACAACCACCACCAAATAAACAAATAAAGGAATTGTTCAACAATAAAACCCATGGGAAGAAAAGTATCTGAAATATGAACATTTGGCTGGAGAGATGGCTCAATAGTTAAAAGCACTGGCTTCTCCTCTAGAGGACCAGGGTTCAAGTCCCAGAACCCACATAGCAGCTCAAAACTGTCAAGATGAATGCAGTGCCAGGCAGGATCCATCTCACCAGCCATGCATGTGACACACATATCTGTGCAAGCAGACAAAATACCCATACATATAAAATAAATTTTTAGAAAAAAAAAGTAATATAAACATAAGTATAAAATTGCCTTTAGCCAAGATAGTATGCAAGCAGAAATGTGTTAATGATGGCTGTATTCTTCAGAACAAGGTACAGATGCAGTTTAACTCTCCAAAGTTACATAAACATTTGCTAATCAACACGGGGATTTAATAAGGAGACGAAAGTCAGGAAAAAAGTACAATCATCAACATAAGAAACTACAAAAAAATAACAATAAAATAAAAAGAATAAACTACAAAATCTTCCCCCAAGCATCTATCCAGAGTGAATGAAGTTGGTTAGCAAGTCATTGGGGATCAACAGGGTCATTTTTCCCAGATAATACAGAGCGGGGAGTGTGTGCTCTGCTCTCTGGTTGTTTTGCCCAACCTTTAGATGTTGATTAAAACATGTTAGTGCCGCTGTACTGCTACTTTCAAGGGTTAATCAAGAGTGGCCCTGGGAGTCCTATCTGGATTGGATAGAAAACCACTTTCTATCATTCAGCGGTCCATTTAAGCAAGCTCTTTATACCCTAGCTTCCTAGCCACAGATCCTCCCAACACCCCACCAATGTCTGATTGCACAGCCCTCTCTGGTGTCAGTCATGATGGATTTCAGGACCTTTGGGAGGCCTAGTTGTACCACAAACTTAGGTGAGGCTATCAGAGAAAAGCAGGTCTTACCAGCCGGCCTCTGTACAAGAAAGAAGAAAGGCATAGTGCCCTGCCATCTGCATTTATTCATGGAAGCTCTATAAATATATTTGCACTAGCCCCAAATCAGGATGGAACTAGATATTCCTGGACCTTTAAACATTTGTAAGGTATCAGGGAAATTTTTTGTTCATCTTTAATAAATTAGTGCTTTCCCAAAGAAAATATCTTTGCATTAATACAATCACTAGGGTTTGAGTAAAGTCAATAAGAGATATACATTTTGATAATCCCTCAAAAATGGCCAAGTTAACAAGAGACTCTATGTACGTTATATATCTATGGGGTATTGGCTCCTTGCCCAGAAAAAAAAAAAATCCCTGGATGACTCTTAAGAGCCTTCTTGGACCTAATTTCTATAAACTGGACAAGCTGTAATGCCTAATTCTTCAAAAACTAGTAAAGAGCAATTGAATACTCAGACTCAAGTTGCAGAGAAAGGTTAAGCAGCTTCAGTATTAACTAACAAGCAACTGGACAAAAAATGCCTAATAATCCGAGCTGCTATTGCTGACTCATAAACATTTTCCTTCTAGAAGGGCCAAGCAATCTCTGAGAGACTGTCATCGTGACCAGTTCGGCTGATCTTTAGAGACCTTTGTTTGCCTTCACAGGACAGATTTGCCCTTCACCTTGATCTGTGATATAACCTACCCACCAAACATTGAACTCCCTTTGTGCATTCCTACAAGAACACAGCTGACAGAGCCAACCTAATAGAAAGGAGATTTATTTTCCCTTATGGTTTCTGAGAGTTTTAGTCCACAGGGGAGGTGAAGGTACAGCACGACAGCTGAGTGGGTATCAGGAGGAGCACGTGGGAAAGGTTGTTCGCAGGGCAATGGTCTCAGGAGCAATGATTCAAAGGTTGGTCTAAACCTTTAAAGTCATGACTCTGGCGATCTATATTCTCCAACAAAGCCTCACCTCCCAAGTTTCCAGAACCTGCCCAAACAGTGCCACCAACTACAGGACAAACACTCAAAGCATCGACCTGTGAGAGACAGTTCAGATGCACAGCATAACAGTAATGGAGCTGGAGGAAACCTCAAACCTTCCACTGATGTCAGGAAACGGCCCTGCTTTGCTGCTCAAATCACAATGGTGCTGACGGACAGGTCTCTTTACACCTGCACGTTTTATTTTATTTACAGGGGCCACACGATCGATACTCGCTCCCCTGGAAATAAAGCTTTCTGCTTTGCATTGGAATTTATTTTCCACTGCCGCTGGAAACCATTATCACACAATAATGTTCATTCACCACTTACCTTATCTCTTCAGCTAGGCAGATTGCCAGGTATTTGACTGCCTGACACCAAGTCCATTTGGTGCGTGACAAAAATAAAACCTCGCCTTGCCTGGAAATAACCGGAGACATACTTATCATCCAGCCATGGGTGACTGTGATCCTCTGGAGTTGTCAGAACTCGTGTAAATCACCCCGTGCTGCAGCTGTGGGTACACTCTCCCTCTCTGTGGACAGGAAGTGGGGAGCAAATGCTCCCAAATGGATCCAACTTTCTGCAAGTCGCAGAGGGGAAGTTACGAAGGTAGAAGACTATTACAGGTCTGTGGCTATCTTTGGGTTGTGCTTTACTTCAGATGGCTTCATTAATCACATGACACTGCTGGAATGTTCCAAAGTGTTGACTGAAATCCTCCTTGGTGTCAGAGGAATAGTTGAGATTCACTGGAAAATACCTAGATCCGTCTGAGATAAATTTATTTAGTGAGGTAGATCAAAGAACCCACGTACAAGGTAAACACATTGGGACACATGTAAAGATGGCGTTGGCCCAAGTACAAACACTGTAGCCTAGTTAGAAATCCAGGTGCAGCTTCAGAGGTACCATTTAGATCAGATGTTTTAACTATTCTGTGAATACAGATGTAGGTAACGAAGCTGCAGAGAATGGCTGGCTGAAAGGTGAGCCCGTGTTGATGTGGGGACTTAGTGAGCATCACACCTATAATTAGGCACGAAAGTAGACATCCAGGCTTAAAAGATAAGCCTGCACCTTTCCAATCATGAGGGGACAGCCACCTTGGATATGTTGATTTCAGACAAGTAGTCAGAGAAACAGAGCCTCAATTAAAATCAAGAAGGTCAGGGGCAGACACGGTGGAGTAGACAGGCCCTGTACACAGACAACATTGAAAGCCTGGAAAATGGAAGAGGCTCACAGTGGGGACGTTTTAGTTTGATTATGGAGGAAACCAATGTTCATGGGGTCAGCCAGCCCCAGCACAAACAGCACATGCCAGGAGACAAGTTGGCAACCGCCTGGAGCACTGAAAGTATGGCGGGTGACAAGGTAGCACCGCAATAAATAAGTAAACAAACAAACAAACATAATGGAAGGTGTCCCCACAGAGTTGGTGGCGAACAGCCCGAGGGAAGCAGTAAAAGCAACCCCTATCTGTGCACTTTGGAGCTTTGTGTGTTGGTACCCAGCATCTGGGAGGTTATCACAAGATAATCACAAGTTTCATGCAAACCTGGGCTACAGGGTTAAGTTCCAGGACAATGGGGGATACATAGTGAGTGCTACAAAACCAAGACGTAAGATGGAGCTCAAGGCTATCTCAGGTATTTAACCAAAGCCTGGGGGAATTCTCCTTGAACCCCCCCCTTTTTTTAACCTCATCGCCGACACCCACTCTCCCAACCAGTTTTGTAAGCCTCACCTCACTGATCACACAGCCCCTGGGAATTTCTACCTGTAGTTCCCACCTACACTCTGCAGTCCCAGCCACTGCATTGCTCATCTACAATGTGGCTGTCTATGGTCTCCCGACTGGTGTTTTGCTTCCAACATAACCCTTCCCATATGCCCAGAGTTATTCTTTTAGAAACATAAGTTATAACAAACCATTTCTTATCTCAGTATTCTATAAGGACATCTTTTTATTTAAAATTTAACTTTAGTACTGATTCTTTGGGAATTTCACAGCATGCACCCCATTCCATTTGCCTCTTGATCCCCCATATTCTCCCCTCACCTCTGCAGGGCTACCCACAAAAGAAAAGAAAGCAAATAAAACAAGAACAAAACAATGCCCCTTTCCCCCCAAAAAAGAGAGAGTGTTGCCTCTCCGACACGTCTTTATTTATTCATCCTGGTGTCACTGGGGCCCCGGTGTGTCGCATACTATAAGACAATGTCCAGTCAGCTTTACTAGCAAATGTTCATTGCAGTGAGTCTCTGGTCTGGCTCAAGCTAGTTTCTGGTCCACCGTCATCACTGGATCTTCCCTAGAACTCATCAGGGATGTCCTGCAGCTGCCCCGAGGAAGCTCCAGCAGGTTCTAGATGGTGTAGATGTTAGGGTGGGCTAACGTGAGACCTGGCTGTGGACCTAGATGGTAGCTGAGCTGGCCATTCTGGACAACTGGGGTCACCCGCTTCAGACGAGGAGGCAGATCTTGCTTCCCTATGCCCATGGTATCAGGATTGCCTTCCCTTGCCTGTGGTAGGGGATGGGGCCATCTCTCCAAAGTGCAGGCTCTAGCTCTCCTGTGATGGTGGGGGCAGGGCAGCACTCTTGCTGTACTTTCCAGTCAGGGGCAAGGACAACTTTTCCTTGGCCAGTGAAAGGTAAGGACCCTTCAGCATGGCCGTCTGATATCATCTCACACTGTTCCTATGGACCCCGGAGGTGACACAGGCCACAGACACCAACATGGACTCCAGCTGCAACTGTCCCACAGACCCAGCTCTTTCTGCTGATCCCTTTCCTTCCCCTGAAGAGCTCCCTGTCTACTTTCATGTCAATCATATTTCATGATGGCCTTCGATTCTCCCTCCTTTCCGTAAAACCTCTTCTTCTCTTTTCATGGTCTTCTTTCGAGTTTCAACCCGCATGCATATATAGAACACATGTATAAATATTAGAATCTATCTAGCTTTACCTCTGAGGGAAAACATGTGCCGTCTGTCTGTCTGAGGCTCATTTATTTTGCTATGTATGATGGTTTCCGGTTTTATCATTTCTTCACAAATGTCTTTCTTAACTTCCTTTTACACAAAGCATACAAGCTAGGCTTCTCCTTAGAGCAGGACACAGCAGTCATGCCCCCTCCCCATGTATGCACAGTGAGTGAGACAGGGAAGCTCTGGTCACCAGTCCTGGTTGTCAATGCCTTTCTGGCTCACCTAGGCAGGATTCTTCGCCTCGAGTCTGCACAGGGCCGCCCTTGTTACCTACTTCGGCCGCGGGCTGCTTGCAGAGGAATGTGCTCAGGCTGGAGGAATGCCACTCTGTATTCTGCTCTCTGGTTTCCTTTGAGAGTACAACTGTCCTCTTTGAGTTGGTAGGTATGGTCTCTTTCGTCTTAAACCCAGCATAAAACCACATAGATCATCCTGAGCCCGGGATACAGGCTGTGGTAACCTCAACCAATCTACAGATTAAGAAGTATAAAAAAATGGCTAGCTTGTGTATTTATAAGAGATTTTAAATTCACTGTTACCGTGGTCAGTAGCTGGCTAATTGATTCAAGGAGCTAACTTCTTCCTACTGTCTCTTGACTCCTAGAATCGTTTCCTTTCACCTCCCTCACTCTGCCCAAACCACATCTACCCTTACCTCTCCTGCTGTCTATCACAGTCCTGACACAGTGCCTTCAGATATTTGGGTTTCTCTGGAAAATCCAGGATTCAAGTGCTCTCTTTGCTCACCTCCTTCCTATCACCTCCGCATGGGTCCCTTCTAGAACCACCTCTACCTGAAAGTCTTATTAATTACTCTTTGCCTAGGATTGTTTCTTACGTAGCATACACTGTATATTTATTTGTACGCAGATATATTTAATTACAAATTACATAATAATACATAGCTCCATATAAGTATATATAATGTATTTGTTAAACATGGTTTATTTTCTACCCTACATGCCAGAACTCAACTTGTGTGCATAGAGTCTGATGAGTAACTAAATAAACAATATTTCAAGTGCAGCTTCTTTTGTCCCATAACAAGACATTTTATAACTACGTGTGCAACAGGAAGTGGTCTGGGAGATTTTACTCGATTTTAGTAGATGGAGGGTGGGTGGGAGTAGCTAGTTGGTAAGGACGGTTGGGAAAGGAAAACCTTAAGGAGACAGACAGGCCATGTGTGGCGCGAATGGTGTTCTCATCACCTCTAGAGCCCTTGAGAGCTGCGCCTCCAGGGGACACAGCCACTTGTGGCTAATATTTACAATTATGACCAAAGTAACAAAAATAAGATAAATGATATTTTCCACGCTTTGCTCAATAAGAGAGCAATAATATATTTTAGAAAAGAGAAGTCTATCAAAAAGGATTGTAATGTTTTCAGATCAATTTAAAGGCTGATAGCTCAGTGATGTGACAAACCCACTCGTGTGGAACACTGCCAGAGCTTTATAAATAGGACCCTCCTATACAAACATGAGCATTTGTAATGAATTTGCTGATTATTCTTTCCCCGTGAATAAATAATACGCAGAATTGATTTTATGCCCATGTTCCTCTCAGGTCACTTCCTCCCTCCTTTATCTGGCTTTCTTTCTTTCTCTCTCTCTCTCTCTCTCTCTCTCTCTCTCTCTCTCTCTTTGTTTATTTCTTTCTCTCGTTCTTTCTTCCTTTCTTTTTGTTCTTTAAAACATTGGTTGGCAGTGGTGGTACACTTGGGAAGCAGAGGTAGGCAGATCTCGGTGAGTTTGGCACTACAAAAGCTAGTTCCAAGACCCTCTAGGACTGTTACACACACAAAAAAAACCCTGTCTATAAAACACACACACACACACACACACACACACACACACACACTTGTGGCTATCAGTCAATGGTGGCTCTGTCTTCCATTTATATACCACTAAAGATCTACAAGGCTCTTCTTCTGCTGATGAAATGCATGAATTAAATCTCTTAAGCAAAAGTCATTAGAACAGACAACTTTCTGTTTTCTGTCTGGCATCCAAAAAAAAAAAATCTTTGTAAAACCAGAAAAAGAAATGGAGCAAACTGAGTCTCCAGGTGTTCTTGGAGTCCTCAGCCTTCTCTTATAGAGAACAGACTTGGGGGCAAACACTGGACCCAAGAACAAGAGCTCAGTGGCAAACCAGTACCAGGACAGGGAGACTCAAAGGCATGGATGGATATGCCACCAGAGGCGAAGCCCATTCAAGTTGAGAGGTATGGACTCCAGAAGGGCCCAACGTTGGAGGCCCCTGACTTTTGTAAGTTTTACCTTCATGAGCCCTACTAGATTTGTCTCTTCTTATAATTCAGATCAGAAAACATTTTCCATGTTTCCAGCAAGGGCAGGCAGAAGTGGCCAACTGAAAACATTCCTTAGGCCTTCCCCACAAGAGAAAGTTTTACTAGAGCCTAGGACCTGAGGAAAGGGAAATCCCCCACTCCAGTCCCATGCAGCCTTTGGACTAACCTTAGAGAGAGGAAGATGCATACCCAGACACTGAAACATATTTATGAAGGTCACAATCAAAGGCCATAAGCCCAGTAAAATACAGAGACTGGCTGCATGGGGCCCTGCAGGGCAATAAAGGGGTGTGAGTATAAAAAAGAGAATTGTGTAACTCAGATACATGTGTGACAGCAAAAGTAAATAAGGTGACAGGGGAGAGGACGCAAAGCCGAAGAGGACGTGAAACCGAAAATGGAGAGCTAGATGCCTGCGGATTGAAAGCACCAGAGCAGACATAGAGAACACCATGACTGGATTTGGCTTCTGACCCACAGGAAAACCCAGTATACACTCAGCAGAAGATTCCCAAACCTAAATCCACAGAGGACAAGGGTGAAATGGAAAGGAACCAAGAACCCTCTATCCGTGTGTGGTTCAAGCACAGCTGGGTGGATCCGTGCCGATTGCAGTTGAAACAGAGAGTGCCCCATCTTATGACCAGGAAATTCAAGTCAAAACAAACACGGACAGTGGTTCTTTAGTTGCTAGTCCCTACCTTAAATCTGTCTACTTATCTTATTTGTTTCTAGCCTGCCTCTTCCAAAATGATTCCTTCATCCCCAATGGCTTCTTGTTCTGGAGAAAGGAAACAAGATAGAAACAGCTGCCTTCCCAAGGCCCCTCCCTCTAATCAAAACCCAAACTAAACCCAAACAACACAAAGCCACCTCAAAAAACAATTGCCTTGTTCTCAACACCACTTGCTGTTGATAATATCTGTGAATTGTCAGCACTGGAGCCCGGCAACACTCCCCTACGCACAAGAGGATTGCCTCAGCATGGTTAGTACCGGAGGGAAGCAGGTGGCCAAGCTCTTCAGACAAAAGCCACCAAGAAACATTGAATGGTGAATCAACAAGAAAGAACAAGATGACCTCCACATTTGAGCCCCCCTTTCACCTAAAGGAGAGCTTTCATGACATGGGCTGACAGTGGCCTCATAGTCAGGGATGGCTCGTAGAAGGGGCTCCGGAATGGTGTCCATATGTGGCCATTTGTGTTCCTGATGAATGACACTTTCCTTGGAGATAGAGAGCAATGGGCACTTAACAGCTGCTGCGCCAGACTCCTGAGTACGGTGGGGCAAGATATTAACCCAAAGGACACTCCAGGCTCTCTCGGCAAGAGCACTGGATGAGAAGTAGCAATCTTATTGATATTAGCAATAATTATAATAATTATGAGCACGTACACGGCACTTTTGTGTGGGTGGGCAAACACTCTGCGTTCATCCTAATGATGGCCATTTGTACGCTCCTTCCTATTTCCCAAGCACTCGGTGGTCATCAATTAGGTAATGACAACAACATCGGTGGGCAAGGCCCCGCGTTTTCCCTCTTACAGCAGAAGATGGAGGGACACCAATTGCCTTGCCCCGGGCCGTGTGACCAGTCAGGGACAGAATCCCAATCCCATTTTCAAGTGCTCCAGTGTCTATTTTGTCTGCACTTTGTATGCAAAGCTGGGCGGCTGCTTCTAACCGAAAGGAATGTGCCTAGAGCATGAAAGCCCATCTCTTCCCCAGCCTCGGGGTGATTAGGAAGTACCCCTGGCACCCTAAGAAATCTGTTTTCATGGAGAACTTCAAGAAGGCAAGGTAGTCCCCAAAAATCACTATAACGAAATTTAAGGTTCTCACCCTAGGTTCAGGTCACACCCCTGATTCAATCAGACTGGTCTGGGGGTGAACTTGGCCCCTTCGGTGATGTCAATGGGAATCCCCAGGAGTGAGAGTAGCTGCTTCAGACAGTGGTTCTCAACTTCCAGGAGAAGCAAAAGGCTTTTCAGAGGCTCTCTGTCCCCACCCTAGGGACTTCCCTTCAGATAGGACTAGAACGATGCCTGAAAAGATACACCTGTGACAAGTTCCCCAGTGACATTTATTGCTGGGTCTGAGAAAACCTGATCTCAGCATTCCGGTTCTGTCCTGCCTCACCCCTCCCTACATCATCTCGCCTTAGTTTTGAGATGGGGGTCTTCTTACGCTGCCCAGCTCAGATTCAAACTTAAGATCCTCCTGCCTCAGCCTCCAGAATGCTAAAACTACTTGTGTGTGTCACAACAGTCAGGATTCTAAGGCATTATATATATACAGAGAGAAAAATTGCCAAACTGATCACATTTTATTGCAAAAGAGCCCTTCGAGGGTAGTCACTTAGTATTCTATTACTGGATAGACTGATACAAGCCTCTGTGTCCAGCAGAGGCTGGACCAAACCCTAGCCCCACAGACAGACTCCTACTCTCCAGGCCATTGAAAGCCATGGCCTGGATGCTTAAAGAGGGAATATAGAAGGAGAAAGGTATCATTTAGGCCCAGCTGTAATGTCCTGTCCAGTCTTCCATGCTATAGCATGGCTCAGCCTCGTAGCCTCACTCCCTTTCCTCTGTGGCTAGATGCCACAGCTACCAAAATCCCACCTTGGGTTAGTAGTTAATGGAAAACCCACCCTGCATGTCTAGGTGACCTGCTCCAGAGCAGAATGGGAATAAAAATGTATACCGTTGCCTTGACTCATGTTCTACCTTCATTTTTGTTTCTGTGTTAAAAAAAATGACCAAAAGCAATTTGAGTAGTAAAGGAGAAGATTTATTTCATCTTACACTTTCAGGTAAGAAGGCCTCAATGCAGAAAGTCTTTGCAGGAACTCAAAGCAGGAAATCTGAGCAGAAACCATGGGGGAAGACAGATTACTAGCTTGCTTTCCAGCCAGTGGTACCCAGTAGCTCTCTTCTATAGCCCAGACCCACAGACCTAGGGAGATAGTATTATACTTCAATTATCAATCAAGAAATTGTTCCCCAGACATGCCCAAAGTCCAATGTGATCTAGGTTACTCCTCACCTAAGGTTTCCTCTTCCCAGATGACCCTAGTTTGTGTCAAAAACTAAAAAACAGTATAGTAAATGAAAAGTCAGGAGTTACTCATTTCTACTTAGCCCATCCTAACATGCATGAAGCTGTATATAGCTTCTGGTTATGTGTTCCTAACCATCTGGAAAGATGGTTAAATGTGTAAATTTGGTAAGCAGGTGAGGAAGAAGCCCAGGACATATTTAAAAGGCACTGAGAGCCACGGGTCTCAGATTGCAAGAACATGAAGAAAGGGACAACTGTGAGAGAGCCTAAGATATACCCATCCTGGCTTGAAGGCAGTGAGCCTCCATCAGCACTCCCCGGGAGTGTATGTTATACAGGGAAAGCTCTTGCCCTGTAGCTAGCTAAGCCAACCTTTCAAGAGCAGCTTGTCAGGAATAGAGTGACCAAAACTTACCATAGGACCACAGTGACAGTGGAGGCCACAGCCCGAAGCTCTGTGTGATTTGCAGAGATAAAAGGTTAGAAAACAAAATTGAGCCATAAAGCTACATGCTGTCTCCCTCTACTTCTACTCTGGCTCTCTTTCCCCATGAGGCTGTTTCTTCCAGGAGGAGCCCACAGATTCCAGAGGCATTCTTGACGAGCAGGCCCCAGGAGTCCGGAGACCCAGGAGCAGCTAGAGACGGAATGGGAAGTGGTTCAGAAACATTCCAGATGCCTGTCCCTTGACCCGTCAGGCCTCAGCCAGGGCATCACCTCGCCAGGGCTTCTGTCCTTCTCACAGGCTCAGCTGTGACCAGAGGACCCAATTCCACAGCTGCTCAGCTGCATGCTGTGCGGGTTTCCCAGCTGCAATGCCGTATTACTTGTGCTTGTGTGCCATCGGCTTTAATGAAGAGAGGTTTAATTTTCCAGCATTATCTTGCCTCCTCCTTCCCAAACACTCACATCAAGAGAGGGAGTTGCTTTCCACACAGGCTCAACTCAGGCATATGCCCGGCAACTTTGTGGAAAACGCCCTCTAGCACCTCACAGGGCAGAGCGTGCTGAGGAGCATGTGACACGGGCTGTGGTGGCTGTGGGGAAGACTCGGCTGCTCTTGGGGATCATGACGAAACTCTTTTGGCAAAGGCAGATTCCCCTTTAAGTCTCCACAGTTTTTTGTTTCCCCTCGAAAGTCTTCCCCAGGAGCTTCATGTGGAGCCAGCCTAAGGAACTCAAACTTGATTCCAGTCTGATTATCCAACATGGCCCTATCAGCTGAGACAGCAACATTTATCACATTAATAGGAAGGATGGAAGCAAACCGGGATGCCATCCAACAGGAGCATTTTTATCACATGTTGCACTGTCGTACAAATCCAATTATCACCAGCTGAAGGTCTTAACAGCCCTTGGATTGCAGCTTCCGAGTCTTAAAGGAACATGATACCCATTTTCTACGAGTCTTTCCACCGTTCCCTCTTCCAGGCGCTTACAGACACTCAACACACAGGACAACTTCAGAACTAAAGCTGTCGATGCAATCCTTGTCTTGAGTTTAGCCAGTGAGTTCAGGAGAAATGTAGACTAGGGGTGCCATTTGTCTTCATTGGGATTTTTATTGTTGCAATGAAACACCATGACCAAAGGAACTTGGGGGTAAAGGGTTTATTCAACTTATACTCCCATATTGCTGTTCATCACCAAAGGAAATCAGGACAAGAACTCAAGCAGGGCAGGAACCTGGAGGCAGACACCAACATAGAGGCTGAAGAGGGATGCTGCTAACTGGCTTGCTCCCCATGGCTTGCTCAGTCTGTTTTCTTATAGAACCCAGGACCACCAGCCCAGGGATGGCACCACACGCAACGGGTTGGACCTTCCACCATCAATCACTAATTAAGAAAATGCCTTACATCTGGATCTTATGGAGGCATTTTCTCAATTACAGTCTCCTTCATTCAGATGACTCCAGCTGTGCATCATGTTGACGTTAAACTAGCCGGCACAGCACTTGACAACTGGCCTCAACAATTAGGGCTGAAATGTACTACCACAGTGTGAGGTTAAGACCCCAGAAAACACAAGTCTGGGAAGGATTGTAGGTAACATCAGGTGGCTGACAAAATAGGGCAGTATTTTTTTGTAATGCCACACAGTTCTCAAAGTTGACTCACGAATTTAGAAGCTGCTACCAGATCCCCCGTGACTTAGAGGAAGCATTCCCCAAAGCTATGAGTATAAATGTCTGAGAAACACGCTAAATAAAACCCACTGACATCTGCTGTAGCCAGGAAAAGAGATCAGCAAATGTATGCACAAAAAGCCACAAGATGAAGTTGATCGAAAGTGACAGCCAACCATTGCAAAGCATAATCACTGAGCAAGGGTAGAAAATGACCCGAGAGTGATTTATGTGTGCAGAATTCTGAGCTCTGGTGAAGACTGTGGTCACAAATGACTCTCATCATGACTCTAGTACTTGGTCCGCCTTACTTAGACACTATGAAAGCTTTTCCAGGGTAAGTCAGGTCCTGAAGAACAGCAAACTCTAGGCCTTAGACTACAGGAATCACTTGATTTGGCACACTGTGTGGTGTTCTGCCTAGGAATGTTGTTAGCAGGAATGATTGTTGCAAGGACTATCAGATAGGGCCAATGGCTGTTCAAAGTGCTGTTGAAGACGTACATAGTCAATAAGGGATTCAAGTCGGGCCTACACCTTTCATTGACTGAAAAGTTAAAAACTGGAACAGAAAGAATATGAAAGACACCAACAGGAGGCACATGCAAGACAGACCTAAAGTCAGTTACATTTCTAGCGGACTCCGAATACAAGTCTACTAGAGAAAATACGTCTGGAGGTGCTTGAGTATAAACACTGTCTAATCACTGGCTAAAAGCTCAACCATAGAGACCCAAGAGCAAGCTATAAGAAGCTAGGCATTATAACTAATATTAGTACATTGGCTATTTGTGACTGAAATATAACACACTAAATATCTGATTAAAATATTACAATGAATCAGGAGATTGTACTCAGACTCAGTGTCCAAATGGGCATGAAGAACTCTTGGGTTGTTCCAAGATGTTGGCTATCATAGCCAAAACTTTAAAGCATTTCCTTTGAATACACTTAAAGAACTAAGGGATCCTATGTTTTAAAATTAAGGAAGCATACACCAACAATAAATCCATACACAAAAAGCATCAAGGATAAAGTAAATCTATTCTTAAAAATAAACCAAATCCAAATTCCAAAGATGAAAAGCACAAGAAAGCATATTTTTTTATTAAGGACTCAACAGCTGGTTTGAGATGACAGATGAAAAGTCCAAGAATTTAAAAATGATGAGAAAGTATCCAATCCCCTCAAAAAAGATAAAAGATAAAAGGAAGATGAAGAGAGTCTCACCACATAAAATAATGACTAGATAAAAAGATGAGATACAGACAGAGAGGGACAGAGATTACACGCAAAACAATGGTGACAAATTATTACCAAATGTTGTCAAACAAAACAACCGAACACATGCTTTCATAGCTAAGAAGTTCTCCAGATCCAAACTCCCACAAGTATAAAAAGATGCACACCACGATCAAACACTTGAAATTTTAAAAAAGATACACAGATAGCAATTGTAAGAGGAAAGTTACAGGGATTGATGTTGTACCTGATAATGTCTCTTTTCACCTGAAATAACAGAGGCCAAGGAACTAGGGTGACATAGTCAAATACTGAGGGGCTAATGACTATTGTGTAACAGAATTCCCCTTCAAATGTGAAGGTAAAATGCAGTCTGTCCCAAACAATGTATTGCTGGTTGACCTGTCTTGCAAACGCTCTTGAAATTCTATCAGGAAGACGGGACACAGCCAGATGCTGACCTGAATTGAAAGGGAGAAGCAAAAAGCACAAGAAATGGCAATGTGCAGGTTCTCATAACACTCTCCCAATGCGTCTCTCCTCCTTTATCATGTCACCTTTAAACACAATTCTGTGAGCTCCAGTTAAACCACTGCATTCCTGCATTTCTCATCTATACAGATACAACGCATCTGAAAGAAATAGAACAAAAAAGACATAGTGGAGATATATTCGAAACATTCTTTACATTTGACCAGAATTTAGATATTAGTAATTAAATCAGTTTTGAGAGGCTAAAATGAGCAATAATAATCATTAGAAAGATTAATAAAATAATATATCAAACATATAAGTAAAATGTCAATGTAAGGATTGGAATGGGAGCTGGAGAGATGGCTCAGCTATTACAAGCACTAAGTGTTTCATCAGAAGGTCAAAATTCAGATCCATCCACGCACTTACATCAGCATCTCACAAACATTTGCAACCCCAGGTTTAAAAGATTCAAAGACTCAATGTCCTCTTCTGGCCACTGTGATAAACACCCTCTACACTTCCATTCCCCTACACACACACACACACACACACACACACACACACACACACACACGAAAGAATGAGATGAATCTTTTTAAAAAGTGGAGTGACACAAAAATATCTTTAATGTAAAAGGAGCCAATAAAGATGAAAGAGAGACAGTTAAAGTGTCTCTCCCTATGTCTCTTGTCTGTCTGTCTTTCTCTCTCTCTCTTTCCCTCTCTCTCTCACTCACTAACACCAAAATATTAAAACATAAAATAGAAATCCAATCATGAAAGGAATGGCTATTAATATGCATAAAATAGACACCATAATTAAGAGGCAAGCTTTCAGACTGTAGACTAAAGTAAATTTCCATTATAAATTATAAAACACGAAGAATATTATAACAACCAATATCGTAGAAACTCGTGATTTTAAATTATAATTAATTTACAAATCAGACAGAAAATCCTCAGAATTTTTTAGAAATTGAATATGATTATTAATGATATATGAGTCAAAATAAACAGAAAAATATATGTTTAGCTGAATAAAAACTAAACCTCAATAGATCAGAATTTATGTCATGCAGCAAAAAGATGTGCATAAGGGTCATACATAGTTGTAAACATCTATATTAGAAATGATAAAAGTTCTTAGTTGGTAGCCTAATTATGCCATCTTCAGAAATCAGAAAAGTAGAGAAAATCAAATAAAAAATGGGGGATTTGTGGTGATAATGAATAGAGGAAATAATGAAATAGAATGAAATAATATTATAGAAAGTCAAGTGAGCTGAATTCATTCTTAAAAGATCAACAAAGTTAACAAATATTTAATTAGAGTAACTGAGAAAAGGAGAAGAAAATTGTTGGAGTTGAATAGAAGTGGAGACATGCTGATATAAGCCCTAGCATTTTCAGAGTAAAATTGGTCTGGATAGAAATCTTATTAACAATTTATGGCAACAAATTAGACAATTTGGATGAAAGGGACAAATTACACAAATAAAAGAAATTACTGAAACTAACACAGGAAGAAGTATAACATCTGAATAAAATAGAAGCCAGTGTTTATATTCATCATTACTTATCAACAGGTAAAGCCAGACCATGAGGCTTCATAAGACTTTGTCAAACAGAAGACATGAAACATAAATCCTGCACAAATTCTTTCATCATGTATAGGTGTGGCTTATTCTAAGGATTTAATATCAGTCATGAAGGCCAGACAAAGAAAGAGTAAGGAAATGTACATATTAACATATTAATATCCTTCATGAACATAGATGCAGCATGCTTTAATAAAATATTAAGAAATGTAACCTGTGAATATGTGAGGAGTGCTATACGCAGTGCTGAGGGGGATGCATCGCAGACGGACAGCTTGATTCAGTATCACAGAATGAGCCAAATATGTATGACATAACATAGAATTAACACAAAGCTGCATGTCCCTTTTAATAGATTAAGAATAACATTTGCCAAAGTTCCACACTCATTCATAATAAAAACCCCAAGCAGGAGGATTCGAATCAGCCTCAACTTTACAAAAGTTATATATGAAAAAAAACCCTTAGTTAACATCCTACAGCAATGATAAAGGACTGAATGCTTTCACCCTGGAAGCAGAATGCTCAGTGTTGACTCTTCTATTTAACATAAAATTAGTGATTCTATCCTTTGTAACAAGAGCAACAAAAATGGAGAGAGAAAGGAAGCTAAAATATAGACAGAAGCAGTAGGAAACGAAAAAGAAAGATGGCATTTAGACAGAAAGGGGAAAAATAAAACTTTATTTCAGCCAACACAAGCCTGGGAAAATCCCCAGATGATTAAAACTAAGGTTGAAAGAGCAGCAGCAGACAAAAGGCAATTAGGTTTCTACAAACCAACAATCCTGAGACCGCGCTAACAATTCCATTCATAAAAGCATCAAAAGGAATTAAATACTTAATAATAAATGTCTACACTGAAATCCATATAACAGTGTGGAGTGAAATTAAAACATGTCTAAATTAATGGAGAGGCATTCCATGTTCATGGATCTGAAGCCTCAGTATTGTCAAGATGGCAGTTTCCCCCAAATTGATCTATAAATTAAAATGAGATCTCCATTAAAATCTCAGCAGGGTAGTATAAATTGACAATCTGTTGCTAAACTACTTATGAAAATGCAAAGGATGTAGAAAAGCCAAAACAATTTCAGAAAAGATTAATGTCAGATGACAGTACTACCTGACTTCAAACCTTCCATCAGGTTATAGCAACGGGGAACGTCTGTGCACAATGGCAGGCATGCAGATCAATGGGATGAAACCAGCTCTAGATAGAAAAATCCCATTCTCAGAAACAAACGAAGAGCCATCCATCCTACTCAACACCAACTGAGCTTCACAGACATCCCAAGAACAAAGCTTGTTTCAAAGCACAGGTCAAGAGCATTTGAATATCCACATGGGTAAAAATAGCCATAGTCCTCCATCGCAAAATAAATCTACAGGTCTCTATGTAGGCACTAACATGAGGATGCTTCTAGGAGAAACTTCACGTTCCTTCATGGGGCAAAATTTTCTTAGGCTTAAAAAAAAAAAGACTTAATAAAAATGTGATAAATTGGGCTTCATCAAATCTGAAAACTTTTTGACTCAAACTCATCATTAAGGCAATGAAAAGACGTGCCACATAGTGGAGAAAATACATGTAAATCATGTGTCTAATAAAAGCCTTGTACCAAGAAAATATAAATAATTCTTACAACTGAGGAAAACAAGCAATTCAATTATGAAACTGACAAAAGTGTTGAACAGACTCCTCAACCACAAAGATATATGAATGGTAATAAGCACGAAGAGAGGGACTCAATGTCATTATTAGTCAGTAAGGAACTGCCAGGGGAAGCCACCAGAAGATAACCTTTGCACACTCACTGCGAGAAAGGCTACAACCGAACCACCCGAGCCTAGCAAGTGTTGGCAAGGACTCTGAGAAAGCAGGCTACTTGTCAGCTGCAGGAGGAAATGGGGACTGTTGCAGTCATTTGGGAAAAACAGTTGGCAGGTTTTAGCAAAGTTATAAATAGGTTGACATGTGACCCAGGAAGTCTGCTCCTAGGAGTGTTCACAAAAGAAATGAAAATAGGAGTTTTCATACATACATGTTTACAGCATAGCATATCATAATAAACATATCATAATGAGCATATCCTAATAGCCCAAATCTGAAAACTATCTGTATATCTATCAACTATCAAATTAATGTTAAGGATGTTACATCTGTGCAATAGAACACTATTGTGCAATGAAAAGGTCGAATTCTGTCTGCATGCTAACACATGGGTGAAAGTGAAAGGCATGATGAAAAAATTTCCACATGCAAAACTTGCAGATTGTATAATTACAATTAAATCGGATTCCTGCAAAGGAAAATGTATAGATAGAGGAGCAGCTTAGTGGTTGCCTACATCTGGGAGGAGAAATGGAGATTAGATAGGCCCGAGGAGATGTTCTGGAGTGATGATGACCATGCTTCCAAATGCAGTGAGTTGATGGTTACCCAACAACATGAGTTTACTTCTTAACAAGAAGAATCAGTTCATTGGACGCTTCAAATGGATAAATGTTGAGGTATATAAATGATGCCTTCGCCCAACCTCTAAAAAGTCAAAGTGAGCTGAATGAACCCTGCAGTCGATGACCTTGGAGCCATAAACATGCATGTGTAGACCCTTGTTCTCCCAGTGAGATGGAGCCCTCCCTGACCAAGACTAAACTTATTACCATCTTTCTGTGTCCCGCTGATTCCATGACAGGATTCCTGGTTCTCATAATTCCCTACTAGCTAAATCTTTCTCTGACTATTACTTTAAAGGTTGAACAATATAGGAGTGGACAATTCCACCTCTAAGCAGGTCCAGGTAGACCTCCTTCCCTACAGAATGGTCAGCTTGCCACTGTCAGTGACAGCCTGCTTGCAGTAGCTGACAGGCCCCCCTCAGTCCTTACTTCACAGCCGCTTCTCCACAACCCTTCCTTCTGGCTCCCAACCGGCATTCACCATGAGTTTCTCCGGCCTCGCTGGCACAACCTTCGTAAAACAACTTGTCAGATAAACTTGACCGATTTGGACCTTAAAATTTTATGGGCCTTTCTGCATCAAATTCCGTAACAACTTTATGCCCCTCTTTAGCAAAATGCCTCTCTTTTGCCAGCATCCCCAACATTCGTTAACCATGTGACCTCTGCCCTTGAGTTTTAGCGCCTTGGGTCAGGAATGGTCTGAATTACTAATTACATCTTTCATAAGCCCACCAAACACAGCAATCCCCAGATTAAACTCTAATGTGCGTGCGTTCTCCACTTCTTTTCAAGGAGCCAGACAAGCACAACGCCTGAGAGCCCTTTGCAGTTCTCTCTCCTGTCCCCACTCCAGACTCAATTCTTCCAAGTGCCTCCTCTGCCTTCCTTCTTACCCTCTGCTTCTGGCTTCTCCCTAGGACTGCAGCATTTTGGTATTCTGACACAGACACTTCAAGCCCTCCTTCTGAATGAATGGATGAATCATTCGAGGAAAAGATAAAAAAGAAACAAGAACTGTAATGCTGTAAGCAAATGTGCTGTCGGTTTATGAAATATGGGCCTCTGCTGGTGTCAGCCTTTGGCGAAGCCCTCATTAGTACTCGTTCGCAAGGAAAGAACGCTTAGATATGCCTGGGCCATTTCTCTATGTGCTTTCATCCTCAGATTTCCATCTAACCCTGTATATCGCGTACTTCATTATTTCAGATTATGCTTATGAAGAACTTTCAGTTATCTGGAGATGGGCTGGGCTTAGGTCCATTTTTGCGTTTATGAAAAGAGTGTTGATTAATTACAGTGGGAATGACAAGACAGCTACTTGACAACATATTGTTAGCCATTAACTAACTTAGCTTTATGTTCTTGAAAGTAATAAAATTGCATTTCTTATAAAAGGTTTTATAATTAGTCTGAACCATACAATTTAGCACTTAATTATATACTGTCTTCTATTGTTTTTTAATTCCTTTTTTTCTTCCTTTCTCTCCCACTCCTTTCTCTCTGACCTCATCTCCCACAGCCGTGTAGAGGGACCATACTATGCCTTTACAGTTCCAGTCATTCTTAAAGGATACAAATGAATTAAAAGGCCTCAATTCTGCCTTCAGGGAGCTTCCTATGAAGGAAGAAGATGGAGTTGGCACATTATTGACTATATTACATGGGGGAAAGTTATTAATTGCATTTCTGGGTTTGAGATAAATCTAAGATGCTGCGAGAATTCACAGCAAAGTTATTACTTCCAAACTGATGGTGGGGGATATGAGTTTGAGGACAAAGAAGGACATGTGGAGATATAGAAGGTATCTTTGAGCAAGCACAAAGGCGGGAATGGGAGGAGATGTGATACATATTGAAGCCACATGGTGTGTACTAGAAATACCATAAGCTCTGGAATCAGTGCTTCTACCCCTCCCAGTAACCTTAGCCAACTTAACAGCACTCCGAGTTGTTGAATTTTAGCTTTTACACCTTTAAAGCATGCATTATCGTGTCTAATTCATGGGACCATTATGGTAACTAATGGGAGAATATTCATAAAAGCTCAGACACATAGTAGGTATAGAAGTGTGAGATGAAATGAATGTGTTCCTTGGTTCCAAGTTAAAGTGAGCATGTCAGATCAAAACAGCCTCTCTGGAGAAATCAGAGAACAAAGTTTTAGCAGCCACTCATTCGGGGCAGTCATTGGCTTAACTGGTTCCTCTGCAATCAGCTGAGACACGGGAGTCCTTTCTTGTTACTGAAATTTTGTCTATGTTGTGGTCTGGTGTCCAATGGGATAGCGTGTTTGGTTCAAGGGTAGGTTCACATTCCCTGGCCAGAATGGATCATGAGTTCCCAGGGCTGACTCAGGACAAGGAAAAGAAAGGACCTTGGTAGAGGATGAGGCGGGTCAAGGGTTGCACAGCCTCGGTGAGCCAGGAAGTGGATGGTGGCGGTGTGTGACAAGGTCGCTTGTGATCATCTCAGGTTTATATCTTTAATATTTATCCCCAAGTTTTATTTTATAATAAACAGTAAAAGAAATCACAATACTTTCTCCCTGGAGCTCTGCAAGCCTTCAGATGATTTCAAAGAGAGCATGAAGTCCTAAACAGCACTTATTCGTACTTTAAGATAAATGTAGGAAGCAGTGTAGCAACAGTTATCAGGGGGTTCCCCATATTTCTTTTGTCTTTTTGAATCACATTGTATCATTACAGAGTTTATACTAAAGGTGATTTTATTCAGATCCTCCACAACATATTTATGAGACCAATTTTACAGATCAATAATGTAAGACATGGTTTCAGGCTTCCTGAGAATTATGACAAATCATATCCAAACCACTCAGCTCCAGCAAGATCTGTAAACATCAGGTAACTCCTTACTGAGGGACCTAAGATAAAGGAAGCTTAGTGACCATACACAGGACAAGTTACTGAGACCAGGGGGAGTCTAGGTGTCATGTTCAAGAGCTAAGAATAAGACTCCCATTATCTATGAAGAACAATTGATATTTGACACTTCTTCAGAGGGATGGCATACGAACATTCATCAAAAAGTTATACCATTTTGGTAAGCAAACAAAAAGGAAGAAAAATTGTTGCAGAAAGATACTAACAACTTCCCCAAATACAGAAAACGCAAAAAAATAAAAGAAAGAAAGAAAGAAAGAAAGAAAGAAAGAAAGAAAGAAAGAAAAAAGACCTACCCACGGTCACTAGTCAAAACATACAGTAGCCATGAGGCATACTTCCTTTGAGAATTCAGTGAAGGATACATTCCTTCAAGTAGAACTTAATATAATCTGATAAATCAGGAATGTCCACGGGAGAGAAAAATTCCTCATTTTGCTCAAGCAGAGAATTACTTGTGATGAAGAAATTCTTCCAGAACAAAGAAAGGCATCAAATTGCAGAGCATGGACTAGGGACACTGGTGAGGAAGCTCCTACATGGAACAATAGAGTCAGGGTGCACTGTGGAGAACAGTCAGAAACTTGGAGAACTGACTTGTAGATACATGCATCATCCCTATACCTAGGTGTCTAGAACCTGATGTGGATCCTCCCATCCCAACACAGGTTCTTTAACCTTCTTTTCTTCTGACAGCAATGCAAACCAGAATTTGGGCTGCAGCTGGATCTCACATGAATTGAGTTTCCAAGACTTGGTTTTAAGCTCTCCATGTTTTGAGGGAAAGGGGTCACTTGTGAAATATTTAGATCCAAACACACAGTAAGTATAAAGAGAACTGCTAGACGCAAAAGCTGATTGGGTGTATTGGAGCAGCCCTGCTGAGACTCAGCATTTGGATTGTCTAAAACTCCCAGAATGAGTTACATTAACCTCCATTGTCTAGTCTCTGGCTTTAGACATTAGTCCATCGCCTTCCTTCACTCCTGCCAATCCAGTCAGTCCATTGCTACAGGAGCCACGAGGTCAGCAGTGAGCAGAAGAAGGTTCCCTATATATCAAAACATGCCTTCTCTTCTCCATTCTTCAATTCCTCTGGGCATCAACGTCATGATCGCCTCCCAACGAAACTGAAAAGGCAACCACACCGATGACAGATTTTTTTAATCACAAATGTAATAACCCATCATGTCTCATGAAAAAGAAAAAGGGCAACAGGGAGGCAATTTGGTCCAGGAGTTTAATAAAAGCATGCCTTCCTCGGAAGGAATCTCATAATGCCATCTTCCAAGTGCAGAGCGCTAAACAGAGCTTGGGCAGGCAATGAGCCAGATTTGGCACTCTAAAGATGTCACTGGGAGCCTGTGTTCTATTCTCAGGGTGGCCCGCTCAGCGGGAGAGCAGGGCCACAGGAGATGGAGCACCGCATCTGTACTGCAAAGAGGTCCCTTTCCACCTTCCTCTCTGCAGTGATATTTGGTTCTCTTCCTGCCTACAGGCTTTCTCTTGGCCACAAGCTTGCTTTCCATCAGCATATGCATGTCACAGGCCCCTAAGGGATTGGCTGGTCCAATCTCAAGCTGTAACTGTGTTTAAAGACAGCCAGGTATACAATGAGGAGTAGGTCAGTGAAAGTTGAGGGAAACTGGGACACTTCCCTGGGTGGCAAGAATTAACTTCCAGGACTCTTGCAGGCACAAGCGGTTTCAGGGAACACACTGTGTGTTTAAAAAAACGCTTGACAAAGGCAAGCTTCCAATTGAAGCTTTCCCTAACAAAAGACAGGGGGACTTCCGCCGGAGGTAAAGCTTCCAGGCAGAGGGGCAGAGGGAGGGCTGGGCAATAAGTCAGCGGGATGCGGAGGGAGTGGAGGATGCCTTCCCCACTGCGTTGATTTGGTGTCTGTGAGCCTTTCTTTCAGGATGTGGATGTCTGCCTTGATGCCCTGCTGGTGAATTCTCTCCAGTTATAAAACATTTTGCTACCTTCATTCACTCTTAATTAAAATGAAAAGAAACCTCCTAGGGTTCTGACAACCGGAAAAAATACAGGAAGAAAGGAAAGGAAACGAAAACAAGAAAGGGGAGAATTTTTTGTTTGAATTGTTGGAAGCAAAAGGTTAGAGTTACCTGACGTGGCAAGGAAGATAGGATTTAAAAGAAGAAGAAGAGGAAGAACTCACAGGGAAATGGTTTTAATCTTTTTGAGCAATGTGGATTCTGGGAAAGATTTTCAGGGGAACATTGGATGCATTTGGAGTGGGAGAAGAAAGACAATAGCTTCTCAGTACTGACATCTGGCTAGCAACACTCTGCCGCAGGCTCTTTGGGTTACAAGATAACTAGCTCATTCTCGCCACGGCTCAACAGTTATCTACCAAAGGCCACCGTGGACTCAAGATTACTCACACAGTAGCAGTCAGGATGCTAAGAAAAAATAGTCACCAATATTGATAGTTTTAATTTTCTGAGCTCTACCTGAGGTCAGCTGTGATATTAGGTCTTTGACATTTTGGTTCTCACATTGGCCATGCAAGGAGGGATCACAATATTCAGTATATTGGTGGAAAGAAAAGGCTCTAAAAGACTAAAATTCTTGTAGGAAGTTTATTAAGTGCAGAGTAAAGGTCCAAGACTGGATCTCCCTCCTGTCTAAGCCTATGGGCTTTTTACTGTTTTTGAGACTTCCTGTTAAAGGCAAAGAAGGCAAATTTGATTTTTCTAGTTCCGTACTTCATGTGTACATTCTTCATGGTGGCCTCAAGAGAAGTGTGCATATACTCCTCTTGATTTCTTCTTGGTATTAATAAGCCTACCCTAAAATCTAAGCTTGCTTGATGCAATGTTTGCTTTTCTTTTCTCCATATTCTGTGCCTTCTATAAAATGAGCCCTGTCCAGGTTATTCCTACAATCTCCTTTGTAGCAACATGTTCAAGTTGTAGACTTTAAAAACCATTCTTTTAAGGGGCTGGAGAATTGACTCTGAAGTTAGGATCAATGGTTATTCTTCCATAGGACCCAGGATCAATACCCAGTCCATAGAGTGGCTAACAACCGCTCCTGTTCCATAGGATCCAATGCTTTCTTCCGTCCTCTGCGGGCGATGCACACAAATTGTGCAACAGACAGACATGGAGTCGCAACACCCATAAAATATAAAATTAAAATAAATCTTTAGGAAACACTGTGTGTGTGTGTGTGTGTGTGTGTGTGTGTGTGTGTGTGTGTGTGTGTGTGTGTTTAGGAACACAGGTATGTGCAGCTGAGCATGTGTGAGCATAGGTGTGTGTAAAAAAACCGAGTACAAACTTGGCTAGTATTCCTCAGGTACTAACCACCTCCTATGAGACAGGGTTTCTCACTTGTCTGAAGCTTGCCAAGTGTGCTAGACTGACTGGCTAGTGTGCTCAGGGATCAACTTATCTCTGCATCCCCAGCACAGCAAGGAAATTATTCACACATTCCACCCTAACTGGCATTTTTAACAAGGGTTCTGGGGTTTCAAAACCAGGTCTTTATGCTTGTAAAGCAAGCACTTACAAACCTAGCTATCTCCCCAGCTCCACACTGCCACAAGTTTGAGGTGAAAATTCATATTCCATCAGCTCCCTCCCTCGGTACCATTACTACATCAAGCTATATGTTTTAGCTCACCTAGGATGAAAATTTAGCTCTGCCAGACTCTGTATTTGATGCCATGTATTATGATTTGCCCTGGTTTCATAAAGATCTGTTACACACAAAAATACCCATGAAGTTTACAAAACCAATGCAAATCAGGGTAGATGATTACCCATTCCCAAAGAACTTCACCATAGACATCCTTAAATAGCAAGCTTCTCAGCTGCCGTTATAATTTGACTTGATTCTTCCCCTGGGGATGCATCTTTTGCATAAATAAAGCAAAGCAGAGAGTAACAAAAGGAGCTCCAGAAATGTCAACCTGGAAACCTACATTGCATTGCGAGTCTGTTGCTGTAGCGCTCAGGTATGGACAGGCCTTACATCAAAGGGTGTTTTATACTCTGTTTCTTCTAGTGCTCTTGTGTTGGCGGTAGGTTGCCGGCAGTATCTAAGTTCTCAAGTGGTCCTGGGATGAATGACCATGCATCGTTAATTGTTCTTTCCCTGAACTCTTCTGCAGGTTCATCCTCAATGAAAGAAAGAAAGAAAGAAAGAAAGAAAGAAAGAAAGAAAGAAAGAAAGAAAGAAAGAAAGAAAGAACAGTAAAAAGAGAGCCACAGTTAGGAGCGAGGCTTCAACTGTTGTTCATTCTTTTTGTCTCAGACCCAGGGTATTTAGAACAGAATAGGCTATGCTGAAACAGACAACTATCTCCATAAATTGAAGCAGGGGACACAAGAGGTCCATCTACTCTGCACCTACTACCCCTGGCAAAGCAGATAAAGTCTGCCGGTATTGTCTTGACTCTAGAGAGTCTCATAAAAAGTAAAAAGCTTAGCCCAGCCCACCAAGACACACGTGTCATTTCTTCTTGCCTGTCACTGACAAGATCTAGATATGCAGCACACCCCCTTGCCCCGTAACGAAAGAAGTGCAATTCATCCCCAGCAAATCTATAACTGGAAAGATCCCCAAGTAGTCAATAAGCAGCAGCGGTGACTGCTAGAGACCTACAGTGGTGCCGAGGCTATTCCTAAGCAGAGAACGGAATGTTTCAGACCCTAGAATTCTGGGGAACATAATCATGGCCACTTCTGGGTGACCTGACCTATATTGGTTCGTTGGCAGCTGCTAGGTACGTCCCTGATTACAGTAGCCAAGAAGTCATTCTTTCCCTTTTGGAAAATGACTCTAGAGTTCTCCTCAATTTGTAATTGTTGCTGGCCAAACCAGCCTTGCGGGATGCTGCCTCCAGGGCCATCACCAAGGAGGAGAATTGGACAGAATATACCTTGTTAAAGTTTCCATTCCCAAACATGCCTTTGTCCTGTGATGGCCTCGCGAAAGCCCCTTTCATCTATATCAAAGGGAAGCTG
The DNA here is from genome assembly GCF_037038515.1 of Microtus pennsylvanicus. Lineage (NCBI taxonomy): Eukaryota > Metazoa > Chordata > Mammalia > Rodentia > Cricetidae > Microtus > Microtus pennsylvanicus. The sequence goes on along the minus strand of NC_134581.1, from coordinate 90,956,542 downwards.
CCTTCTCACCCTCTCTCTGCTTTCCTTGCTGTGGAACTGTTTCCTATTTTAGGTAGATTGAAACATTTATACTTACTCAATTTCTCCCCCTAGATATCTTTTTTTCCACATAGAGCAGAGGACAAGCAACACACACACACAACAAGCTATTTGTGTTAAGTCAATGGCCAGCTCTCTATTCTCAAGTTTTCCACCATTTGGGGTGGAGAGAAGCAGGTGTCAGGTCTCCTTGGGTAAAGAGGTTATTTTCAAGCTGTGGAAAGATCGCGAGGCAGATTTTTGTCAACTCCTACACATCCTAACAACTGAGCACCCTTATTAAAAAAGGTGTCAAGAGTCATGAGCCAAGTGAATGAGGCACCCGAGAGAAAGGAATGCCTAATCAGAGGAAGCGAAGGGAAGGGGGATTATTCCTGGCACACAGTAACAGGGCCATGCCTCACCTATATCCAGCAATGTTTATGAGGAAGAGCACTAATAAGTAAAATACACAACTATGGTTAAAATCTGGTGTTCTTTCATTTCTTCACTATGTGTTTTAATGTTGTTTTTCGATGCTCCTGGAAATAAGCAGTGTTCACCTTAGGGGAAGAACAAATGTCGGAGTCAGAAAGGTAGCGTGTAAATCTAGGTGTGTTCACAGTGTATGCTAAGGGATTTGCTGCAGGCACCTGCACGTGAGTTAGGAAATAGGAGGCCTGAGAACAGGCTGTTCCTGCCCTCTTTCACAAAGAAAAAGGAAGGCAAGGGAAACGAAAGCAACACCACAGTGAACATCAACGTATAAAAACACAGAAGAGAAACATCTTTGGAATCCCTGCACAGTGTCAGGAATAGCATGCACGATTACCCCAATTAATGTGCACGACAAATCCACAGTCTTACTACCACATAGCCCTTCCTTCCTGAGGTCATTCATCCACCCACAACTCCTCTACCCGTTAGCAAGGTTGCTCTTGTCTGCTTGGCTCCGTATGAGGCACTGATAACACCCAGGAAAGAGCTGGGTTAGAGGATAGTGACAAGAGAAGGTGGTAACTGGGAAACATCTGCTTATGGTTCTACAGACTCTACTTGTCCAAGGGAAGATCTTCTCTCGGGTCCTTGGCATTCTCTCAATCTGAGTTATCAACACACAGCAAGATGTTAGAGTTAGCTGATGGAATTCCACCTGCAAATCTGCAGACTCAGACTCTACAGGCCTGGAAACAAACAATAGACTCCCTGCCGAGCCCCAACCTCTCTCTCAGCCCAACCCAAACTATTGCATAGTCACCTCCAGCCCTAATAAAGTCCCTAATACTAATACTGATACTAATCCCTACCCATCAGTAACACATTTCCACCACAAATTGTCCCCACCATCTCATTGTCATTCTGAGTAGGAAGGTGAAGCGGTAGTGAATTCGGTGTGTGGGCTTGCACATCTATCACCCATTGTAAATGTGACTATTAAAACTGTCCATGATTCAGGCCTTACACACCACGCCATACTGCTCAGCAGAGGACAAGCCATAATACCATTAAAAGTTCCCAAGGAGAACAGTTCTTTTAATTTTACCATCCAACTACATGAAAGCTGAATCAATACTCAAGGTAGCAGGAACGCCATGGACGTGGAATAATTGTGGTCCTCCCCCAGATACACCAGCCGATATATCTGCCAAAGCAATGCAACTGTGTACCTTTCTCTCCCCTCAATTCTCTCTCTCTCTCTCTCTCTCTCTCTCTCTCTCTCTCTCTCTCTGTGTGTGTGTGTGTGTGTGTGTGTGTGTGTGTGTGTGAAATTCTCACATCCAAATTACAAGACCCCTGTTAACCTACAACAAAGGATACTAATCAAAAGAAACCAGGGAAGTGGAACACAGATATGAGATATCAGTGATCAGATGAGGGAATTAACTAAATAAGGGAGAAAGGCCTTCCAAGGAAGAACTGTAGGAACGTGGACTTAACACAAGACTCTGAATACAGGGAAGAAATTGAATCTAAAAACCACCATCAGCTTTTACTTAGTAAAAGAAATACAAGTTTAAATATATTAAAAGAATGGATTTGAAGATTTACCTATATTTTGGATATCCATATAGGCTTTTTTATTCAAATTAGAACAGAGCAGTTGTGGTATAGAGTAACAACACAAGCAGTCAAGTGCTGTTACCACTATATACCCTGTTAACCACTCCCTGCCCCATTTAATACACAGCATGTGCACACACACACACGCAAACAACACACACACACACACACACACACACACACTTTCTTCTTTTTTCCTTTCCATCTTCTGAATTCTCCTTGGTATAAACATTCTAAATTATTTATATTTAGATTGAAGGCATCTTTTGGTGTAACTGGGACTAGGGTAATCAAAATATAATTGTACTATAGATATGCTTATATATTATGCTAATATTTGATTATGGAGATGATGATTCCTACAGACTGATGCTATAGCAAGCTTTGGGCCATCCAGGGGCAAAAAGAAAAAAGAAAACGGCTTTAGAAAAAGGTTACTCAGGATTGTGAGCTGTTAAAGAAACTGGCTGGGTGAGAAATAAATTCCGAACAAGAAGCATCTCCGTGAATAGCTCTGTAAGTGGTAAGGCCAGGAAAAATAAACCTTAGCTCAGGGATTTCTCTGTGCAGACGCCAAGGAAGCAATTAAGGTAGGTTTCGAGCCCTCTGAGAAGACTCAACCAAGAGTTCTGGCATGGTCTGATGTGGAGACAGACTGACTGGGAAAAGCCTTTTGTTCTTAAGTGACCAATGTAACTTAAAACCAGCTTCTCGATGTATGGTCCTGAGGCCAGAAGCATCAGCTGTACTTGGAAATATATGGTCCTAGTGTGTACCTCCCTCTCACCTTAACTCTGTGTGTCTGGGCCTTTGACTCTTTGTGTGTAAAATCCTGAGAGCCAGGTTATAAGAGTTCTGTTAGCCTATGATAGAGGCTACCACCTAGGTGAAACCAAGGAAGGGGAGCATGGGATCAAATCCCCCATGTGTTAGGGCCAAAAAAAAAAAAAAAAAAAAACCCAAAATACTTTATTTGACAGGGCAAGGCTCCCAGAAGGGCCTGATACCCTCAAAGTAAAAATCTTGTGCAGAACAGCAATTAGGCTTAGGGTGAGGTTAGGGCAAAGCAGGAAATGTTGGCATTGCTGACTTCAGAGTGTCGGGTCCACACAGAGCTGCAGCAGGGTTCTTGGTAATTTGGTAATGTGGTATTCCTTCACCTCTACTCTACTCTTAGCCGGTATCTTCCTAAGGCCATCTTCCAGGCCAAAGACAAGATCAGGAACCTTGATAGACTAAGCCAGGAGAGGTCCTTGAAGATCAAGCATCTCTCTAAAAGGAAGCAGCAGCGTCTGCCATTGGTGAGTTAATGACAGCAGATAACACAGCAGAAGCCTTGCTGCACGAAGGCACTCAGCCCGTCTAAAATTCCCTGCATCTCCAACATTAGGAACTCGCGCCCTGTATTTTCTGCATTTTCCAAGATGAGTTCACTGAAGCACAGAATTTAAAGCACTCATCCAAGATCTTGGAGGAAGGAGGGAACAGAACTTGGATCCAAACCCAAGCAATCTGGTGTTGTCAGTTTTAAATGATGGCCAGAGGTTCCTGGGGAGAGAAATGACTCAGAAGCATGGATAGTAGGATAAAAAGACAGCAACAAAGTAAAACAACAACCTGTGGATACTAACATTGGAAAATTGTGCAAGCACGGGCCAGAACCCTCCTCTTTGAGAAATAAATATAATTTTGCTCTTTTTTTTAAAAAAATATCTCTCTGTAGAGTACGAATTGTATTTAGAAAGACTTGATGTCAAAGGGCAGTCCTAGATCACTGCTGCCCAAAGTTCCTTCTGTCCCCTCCCACCTCGTCTCTGACATCCTCCTCATAGCTCACTTATCAGCACCTATTGTACCCGAATTCCTATTAAAATAGATGATAGCCAGGCATGGGAGGAACTACCCTGTAACCCCAACACTCAGGAGGGAGAGGTAGGTGGATCCCTATCAACTTGAGGCCAGTCTGATCTACAGAGAGTGTCCTAGACCAGCCAGAGCTACAAAGTAAGAGCATGTCTCAACAACAATAATATTTTCAATCTATGAAAAATTACTAAAATGAATAGTTTTTATACAACAAAGATCCATAGTGGAAGAGTGACCAATATCATATCACTGCTGTACCCTAAATCTCAGTGCACACAAGGTCATACACTTGACCGCTGAAAACCCTTGGACATTTGCAGGCACTGTCCCAACAATGATGTCCCCAAGACATTTTCAGTCAGCTCTCCACTGACCCTGACCCCTGAGCTCTCCCTTATTCACTCTCTTCTACTGTATTTTGGGTTTTCACGCGGCTGCAGTTTGATTCTGATCTTCCTTCATACTCTTCTGTATGGCACCCATCCAGTCTTCCAGGTCTAAATCCATGCCCTTGGTTCAGCCTTCTTGCTCCTCTATGTCTATGTAATTACTCCTCTGCTTCCATAACTATTGGCTCTCAATATCGTTTGACCACTACTCATGTATAGTTTCACCATTGACATTTACAGTACTGACCAGTTGTGAGAGTATTCTGTCCATGTTCATGTTATGCTTATAAGTGTTACTAGAAATCGGCTCCTTGGCATATACGCTCTGTATCTGTAACAAAGTTTCCAAGTCTAAGAACGTTGATGTGAGATGCAATGCCTGTGTGCTATCAGCATTAATTCCATACACACTGCACTGCTTTGTCCACAGTCGGCCCTGGACTCACTCATACTTACTAAGTCAAAGAGATGGAGTGACCCACACTCCCATGGACGCATAGGCGATCCTGGAGTTTGTCTTTAGACATCCAAGCTTGGTTTTATTCATTGCAAGAGCTCTGTCTCCCAACCTGACCCACAATTCATCTTCAGCCTCTTGGCTGTTCAGTACGCTCCTGCCCACACCTCCTCAGCAGATGACCGGGAGTGCCACAAAGCTCTCATGCTGCCCCTTGTTTCTGCAAGTTTCCTGTTGCTTGCACTGCACGAAATGTACTTTGTCCATTCTTTAGAAAACTCCAGATAAGATAAAACACTTGCAGAAAGTCATTTCTTACCCGTCTTTCCTGCTGGTATTATGTTCCTTTTTCTCCCACAATGTTTAGTAAGCAATTGATTATATTTTTTTTCTGCCCTATTTGTTTATGAATTCCAAGAGGACAGCAACTGTTTCTTATTTATCTCCATGTCCCCAGGCACCAGCGTGGTACTCAGCGCAGAATCTAAGCTTGGCGCATTGAATGAGAGAATCAAAAAATGAATAATGAAATAGAGAGGAAGCCCAAATCAGACTTTTATAAATTTCTGAAGGAACCTATCATTAGCCCAGTGGAGAATGTGATAAAATTATGCCAAACAATAGGATATAGAGGCATGGTAATATGAAAAATGCACTTGTAGATATTTACCCCAAACACTTTCCACATTTAAGTAATATCCTCTGCAGCACTGAAATCCACTGAGGGAAGACTGGTTTATGATAAATAAACTGAAGGAACCTCCACAGGAAGTACAGCACAGAAATAAATAAAGGAGGAATAGCACCAGACATGAAGGTGGCAGCAGGGACTAGAAGTCAAAGACATGACATCCTTTCTGGCACAAAAACTCCCTTCCCCCAGGCTGACAAAGGGGTATCAGATCTGCACCTTTTGAG